>NC_092097.1:41724096-42069929 GCF_045679555.1 Salvelinus alpinus
GCTACTCCGCCCCGCCAGACTTCTACCTTGATACACCCCCCGCCATGGCCAAACGGGGGTCGTTGCCACACGCCTCCACATCCACCTCCGTGTCTGTTGATGTTACAGTCCACGCTCACGCGCGCTTCTTGTCCTCGGACTCGGGGGCGGAGAGTAGTCCGGCCAAGCTGGCCCCGGCCACACCCTCACGCCACGGTCGCTCAGGGGAGCGTAGAGGAAGTGACCTCATGAAGAGAGCGGTGGCTTTCCTGCGCCGTTCAGGCCGTAGTAGTAGTGTGCAGAGCTCTGATTCGCTGAGCCGGCAGGGGGGCGTGCATGGCTCGGCCTATGTCAGCAGTGATAATGACTCTGAGATAGAGGACTCGGATATGAAGAGAGAGCTGACCAGACTCAGGGAGAAGTAAGTCAGCTGTGTGTTTGTGTGTGTGGGTGTGTCTGAGTCTAGAAGAGCATCATCTGAGTAAGTCAACTTACCCTTTAACTAAAACCCTTCTCTCCACTCCCTCCATCTCCTCCACCCAGACATTTAAAGGAGCTCTCGGAGCTGCAGGCGCACCACAGAGGGGAGATAGAGCTGCTGTACCGCAGGCTGGGTAAAGCCACCTCACCCTCCCTGGGTCTCTCTCACACAGTTCCCCCCAAGCGGAGGAGCAAGCACAAGCACAAACTGAAGGCTGGAAAACTCCTCAGTCCTCTGGTACAACAGCTGAGGCATGTCACCACCAAAACCAGCGACTCTGGCAAAACCAGTGAGTACAAGGCACCAAAACCAGTCACTTCTGAAAGATGATTTGAAAGATTCTTCTGGAAGGGAGTGAAACAGGCTTGTCTGCATGATTTAAGGCAGACAGGTCCTCTTGTGTCAGGCAAGGTAACTGTCATAATTTGAATGGAGTAGCAGGACTAAGTTGTAATAATGTGTATGTCTATGTCCAAATGGCAACATATTCCCTATTTTGTGCACTACTTTTGACCAGAGTCCTATATGGGCCCTGATCAAAAGTAGTACAGTTAATAGGGAATAGGGTGTCATTTGTGATGGACATAATGTCTCTCTGTGCAGGTTTCTGTGTATAATATTTAAGTTGGTCTGTCTGTGCAGGTGAGCCTACAGTCAGTCTGAATGGGTCTACAGCCAAAGCTCCAGTAGAGTCAGAAAGACGAGCACGTTCAGGTACCAGTCACTTGGATACGTTCACCTCCACCTCTGAACCCGTCCAGACCAAGCAGCCCTGCTCCCTCAAGGGTTCCCTCTCTTCAGACAACATTTACGCTGGAGCTGGACTACATGGAGAGAGGACAGGACCACAAGCTTCACCAGGCCAAGGTGACCTACAAACTACACATCCCAGTCATGCAAATGGAGAACATTATCACTAGGATTACAAAATTCTGGTAACTTTCCCAAAATTACCAGGTTTTCCAAAACTCCTGTTCGGAGGATTCCAGATTTCCTGCTTATTTTCCGTCCTGAGTAAATATTCCAACCGGGATTTCGGGAAAACCTGGGATTTTTGGGAAAAGGTGCAGAATTTTGCAACCCTAACTATCCATTTTTTTACAGTAATGTCACTGAAGTGGCAAGCTACAGATACAGCTTCTGGGTCATTCTCATGTTTAGAGTAAGGACTGCAATGGGATGCCTTAGCAAATTATGGGACATGTAAAGTCTTATCACAGGTACAGAGGAGGATCAAAACGGAAGTAGGATGGTGCAACGTTTCGGTCACATCGACCTTAATCAGGCATCTGCAGCCTTTAACCTTTATGGTTCTGACATGGTTTGTTGTTCAAACCCATCTCTAATGTGTGTTCTGTCCAGAGCTGTGTGCTCTTCTTACCCTGGTGTCCTGTGTTTCCTCTCCTCCTCCTCTCCTCCTCTTCTCCACAGGCTGGCCGTCTTACCCTCCACCACCAGAGAGAGTGACCTATAAATCCAGTAGCAAACCACGCGCTAGATTCCTCAGTGGGCCTGTGTCTCTGTCTATCTGTTTGTATCACCTCCTCTCCTCTCCTGCACTGCTCTCCTTCCTCTCCTCCTCCTCTCCTCCATCGCTCCACCACTCACTCTGCTCCTTGTCCTCCTGCACTGCTCTCCTTCCTCTCCTCCTCTTTTCTCCTCTTCTCATGTCCTCTTCTTTTATCTTCCTTGGTTCTCCTCTTCACTGTCTCACTCCTATCCCTCATCTCTTCATCTCCTTCTCTTTACTGTCTCACTCCTATCCCTCATCTGTTCATCTCCTCCTCTTTACTGTCTCACTCCTATCCCTCATCTGTTCATCTCCTCCTCTTTACTGTCTCACTCCTATCCCTCATCTCTTCATCTCCTTCTCTTTACTGTCTCACTCCTATCCCTCATCTGTTCATCTCCTCCTCTTTACTGTCTCACTCCTATCCCTCATCTCTTCATCTCCTTCTCTTTACTGTCTCACTCCTATCCCTCATCTGTTCATCTCCTCCTCTTTACTGTCTCACTCCTATCCCTCATCTGTTCATCTCCTCCTCTTTACTGTCTCACTCCTATCCCTCATCTCTTCATCTCCTTCTCTTTACTGTCTCACTCCTATCCCTCATCTGTTCATCTCCTCCTCTTTACTGTCTCACTCCTATCCCTCATCTCTTTATCTCATTCTCTTTACTGTCTCACTCCTATCCCTCATCTGTTTATCTCCTCCTCTTTACTGTCTCACTCCTATCCCTCATCTCTTCATCTCCTTCTCTTTACTGTCTCACTCCTATCCCTCATCTGTTCATCTCCTCCTCTTTACTGTCTCACTCCTATCCCTCATCTCTTCATCTCCTTCTCTTCACTGTTTCACTCCTATCCCTTATCTCCTTCTCTTTACTGTCTCACTCCTATCCCTCATCTCTTTATCTCATTCTCTTTACTGTCTCACTCCTATCCCTCATCTGTTCATCTCCTCCTCTTTACTGTCTCACTCCTATCCCTCATCTCTTCATCTCCTTCTCTTTACTGTCTCACTCCTATCCCTCATCTGTTCATCTCCTCCTCTTTACTGTCTCACTCCTATCCCTCATCGGTTCATCTCCTTCTCTTTACTGTCTCACTCCTATCCCTCATCTCTTCATCTCCTTCTCTTTACTGTCTCACTCCTATCCCTCATCTCTTCATCTCCTTCTCTTTACTGTCTCACTCCTATCCCTCATCTCTTCATCTCCTTCTCTTTACTGTCTCACTCCTATCCCTCATCTCTTCATCTCCTTCTCTTTACTGTCTCACTCCTATCGCTCATCTCTTCATCTCCTCATCCCACCTTATCCTCTGTGTCTCTCTGAGCTAGTTAAATGTTTCTCTCTGTCTGTTGTGCTTGGCTGATGAGTAGTGCATGTACAGTATAGTGATGCACTGCAGCAGCACTGTGTGCTCAGCTCACTCTTACTCTCCTCTCCTGCCTGTCTGCTCGGCACAGATCCTCTCAATGTATCCCTGTCTCTGCCCCTGCAGTCCTACATAGTGGACCCCGTCTGCACTGTCTACACACAGCCACTGTTATGTTGCGCCCTGTTGGTTAGGATCTCTCTCTCTCTCTCTCTCTCTCTCTCTCTCTCTCTCTCTCTCTCTCTCTCTCTCTCTCTCTCTCTCTCTCTCTCTCTCTCTCTCTCTCTCTCTCTCTCTCTCTCTCTCTCTCTCTCTCTCTCTCTCTCTCTCTCTCTCTCTCTCTCTCTCTCTCTCTCCTCTTACAGTTCTGTAGCTCACTTCTGGAGTGACTGCATGATTGGCCTTGTCCATCAGTATTCAGATAGTTGACTGAACCATGCTTTCCCACAGTGTTATGTACTGTATGTGTTAATGTTGCATATGGCCATTGAGCAGCTCTGTGCAGCAGCGTGTCTGTATGTTTGTAGACATACATCTGCGTGTTTATGTCTTCATGCTGCATGGAGTCCTAACTCTGTTGTCCCCTAGGGTCAACTCTGAAACGACTCTGCCTTGGAAAAGAACGTGGAAGGGGTAAGAATAACTTGCAGCAAAGACATTAGCCATTTAGAAAACCCCAATCTATGTGTATTATGTATTTATTGTAGCTACTCCTCTACCCTGTTTTCCATCCCCAAAGTTGTTATCATAAGCACATTTTATTAGATAGAATGCATTTTATAAACAGGATTGTCCATCTAATGTTCATGGTAGCTACATTTAGTTAAAATAACATGCTTTAGCAACAGAGCTAGTTTGAACTTGAGGCAGGGTCTGAACAGCATGTCCATCTCCCAGGGACTGGAGCAGGCCCAGGCCCAGGCACAGGTGCATCCACCCAGCCTCCCCAACAACAGACAGCCAGCTCTACCCCTCCTCCCCACCAGCCAGTAGCAGGGTTGGCCCAAGCCCAGGCCAACAACAGCAACAACAAGACAGGCACCTACACCGGCACCTACATGGGCTCCTACACAGAGTCCTTCACAGACTCCCCTCACAGGATAGTGGATGATTGGACCATGGAGGCCCTGGGTGTCGCCCGGCGCCCGCGGACCAGCTCCCTCAGCCTCAGTGGGCAACCACTTTGGAACGAGGACCCCAGGGGGCCCAGAACAAGAGACAGACTGTTCAGCGCTCCAGATGTGAGTAGTTGTTCGATACGGTATGTATGTGAGTTTATGTATTATCCATTATTTAGTAGTGGTGTAGCTAAATGTAATGTATGTTTTGTGTTTGTGGGGATAGCGTGTGTATAGTTTAGGCCTGGGTTCAAATCGTGTTTGTTTTCTATAAAATGATGAAATTATTTAACTGCACTTGATCGAGCATGTTTGGCACAATAGAACCGATGGAATAGTCCTACAAGTGCAGACGCTGCCAGCTGGCACTGCAGGCAGACTTAATCAAATGTTTATTGTATTTAAAAGAAAACAAATACTATTTGAAGTCAGGTCTGGTACAGTCAAGGTGAAAGTCTGTGGTGACTGAAAGCTCACCTCCATATATTTCTCTTAAGGCACCTGCCAGGACAGCCCCTGGCTCTGAAGGCCCCCAGCTCCCCCTGTCATGGCCGATGATTGACAACCAGGCCCTGGGCTCAGTGATGAAGACCAGCTCCCCGAGACAGGCAGGGTTCCATCCTGGCTACGTGCTGGCCCATTCAGGCCCAGACCTGTTTGGGGGGCTGCTGCTCTCGCCCCTCTGTGTAAGCCTTTGGCCTGAGCTGCTGTCCCCCTTGAGTTCAGGGGTGTTTGCTTTACCTGCCGTGCCCCCAACCTGGGGCACCACCATCCCTGGTCCACCCTACGAACCACCCGACCCCAAACCCAGGAATCTCTAACCTCTGTAGCACCATGTCTTCCAACTATATTTCCAAAATTAGTTATATGTAGTTAGAGCTCTAGTCTTCCCTTACCACAATGTAAACTGTTTCTATTTAACCAGCATCTATGTATATAATAAGTATTTGTATACACACTGAGTGTACAAAACATTAAGAACACCTTCCTACTATTGAGTTGCCCCCCACCTTTTGCCCTAAGAACAGCCTAAAATCGTTGGGGCATGGACTCTACAAAGTGTCGAAAGCGTTCCACAGGGATGCTGGCCCATGTTGACAGGGATGCTGGCCCATGTTGACACAGTTGTGTCAAGTTGGCTGGATGTCCTTTGGGTGGCGGACCATTCTTGATAAACACGGAAAACTGTTGAGGGTGAAAAACCCAGTAGCGTTGCAGTTCTTGACATAGACCGGTGTGCCTGGCACATACTACCATATCCCATTCAAAGGCACTTAAATATTTTGCCTTGCCCATTCACCCTCTGAATGGCACACATACACAATCCATGTCTCAATAGTCTCAAGTCTTAACAATATTTTTTAACCTGTTCTCCCCTTTATCTACACTGATTGAAGTGGATTTAACAAGTGACATCAATAAGGGATCATAACTTTCACCTGGATTCACCTGGTCAGTCTATGTCATGGAAAGAACATGGAACGTTCTTAATGTATTGTACACTCAGCGTATGCTGTTATCAATGTGTGTGACATTATCAACCTCAATTGACATACCTCAATTGACATACCTCATATTTATGTACATAAGGGACATATGTCTATCTTATCACCTGTGAGAATGTGCTGTAGTGTATATAAATAAGGTGTATGTGCATAATCCATTCGTTTCTTTGTGTATAAAGCTTTTGTGTATTTACATTATCTATTTGTATATTATTCATTCATACTGTATGTCTTTGTACATAAATTGTTCATGTTTGTGTGTAAATTACCCATATGTGTGTACAGTATGTGTATGTATATACAGTAACCCCTGTGTGTTTTTGTGTGAGCGTGTGTACATTAGGTGCTGCAGGGCTCTGTCTTAACTCAGCAGAGAGCCATTCACCATCTTGCCATCACTGTGAAGCCTTGTCACACTGGTTACCAGCCTGGTCACCCTGGTTACCAGCCTTGTCACCCTGTTTACCAGCTGTGTCATCCTGGTTACCAGCCTGGTCACTCTGGTTACCAGCTGTGTCGCCCTAGTTACCAGCCTGAGCCCCTAGTTAAAAGCCTGGTACCCCTGGTTACAAGCCTGGATTATCTGGTTACCATGACCCTCTGCTTTATTACTCTGCTATTTATGTTGTAATATATTTCAGCTTCCTCAAACTTCATTGAAATGCGTACAACACAAGTGCTTGAAATAGTCTGAAGAAATGTGGAAGAACTTGAACTTAAAGTGCCTTGAACAGTAGTTTCAATGAACTCTGGAGACGAGCATGAGGCCATTTGAGATAAGATAGGATAATGTGGTCATGTGTATGGTTCAGCCTTCAGAGGTACTACATACATTTGTGTGATTCACTTATGAATGTTGTATTTAGGGAAAGAAACTGGTTGGTTAGTTTTAGGTTGCCAATTTAGAATGTTGGGAGCATGACCATGTTATTGGTTGTTTTGTGAATATTATAATAACAGATGGTAAAGTATCTCCTTTAGCACTGTAAGATTCACACAGGGGACTGAAGCTATGTTGGTCCCTTTGTCCAGAAGCTTGTACAAAGCAATAGCTACACAATTTTTCTCAACACTTACCACAACCTGCATGAACACACACTCTGAAGCTTGCACAGGATAAAAGGTGGAGAGTCAGACCTTAGCATTCTCTGGGTGATAACTAGTGTTACTTGGCTGTCATTAAGTGAGTAATAATTTCATTGTTAGTCCACACCTGTTGTTTATGAAGCATGTGACAAATACAATTTGATTTGATTTGATTAACACCATGCAATAAACAGTGGATGTTTCATACTGTACTGAAGCAGGCTATAGGTGATTTCTCCTACAGTATGCCTCACTGTAGGTTTGAGTCATTTACCTTAAAGAGCTCTGTATGGTTTTGGTGGGTTAATGCATTAGATGTACACAGTAACGTATGACATATATGGATGTTAGAGGCAGGTATGATATGTGATTTATTGCAGGACCTAAGCAAGTAGACTACTATAAAGACAATGCTATACCTATTGGGATACACATGTCATACTGTATCTTTTGGGTTTATGTATGGTTATAAAAAGTAATAATGTTCAATAAGGAGTTTCATCATTGTTGTAAAATCAGTGATAATCTGTATCATAAGGATCATAAGGACACAGTAACTCCTGTAGTGCTCTGGGTTGATGACAGAGAAGTCATCTTTTAAATGCACAGTTTTTCTACTGTTCTTCTGTGGTCCTGAGATTCATAACAAGACCAGCCTAGTGTGTAGAAATCAATGCTTCTTTCAGTTTGGTTTTGTGTTGTATGACACAATAATTTCAATCCAATGCAACATACATCATCTTGTACAATAATACAGTCATATCTATCAAAATAGTTCAGAAATCACATTACCTAAACAATCCAAGCAAAGGCTGTCAAGCCTGTGGTTGTGTATGAGATAAACAGTGTCTTTCGATACCACTTTCGATACCACATGTCAACCAGTTGGCAATTCTTGGATATTACTGATTAGCTTGTTATGGTTTGAAACCCTTTCGTAACTGTAGTCATTCAGTCAATTCAGTTTGAATATAACTTTTTAGTCGAATAGTGCAGAACAGATCTATATTTAGATATACACACTACATTAACAAATGTATGTGGACATCTGCTCGTCGAACATCTCATTCCAAAATCATGGGCATTAATATGGAGTTGGTCCCCCCTTTGCTGCTATAACAGCCTCCACTCTTCTGGGAAGAGATGTTGGAACATGGCTGCAGGGACATACTTCCATTCAGACACAAGAGCATTAGTGAGGTCGGGCACTGATGTTGGGCGATTAGGCCTGGCTCACAGTCAGCGATCCAGTTTATCCCAAGTGTTTGATGGGGTTGAGGTCAGGGCTATGGGCAGGACAGTAAAGTTCTTCCACACCAATCTCGACAAACCATTTCTGTATGGACCTCGCATTGTGCATGGTGGCATTTGGGATGCTGAAACAGGAAAGGGCCTTCCTCAAACTGTTGCACAAAGTTAGAAGCAAAGAATCGTCTAGAATGTCATTGTATGCTCCTAGCATTAAAATGTCCCTTCACTGGAACTAAGGGGCCTAGCCCGAACCATGAAAAACAGCCCCAGACCATTATTCTTTTTCCACCAAACTTTACAGTTGGCACTATGCATTGGGGCAGGTAGCATTCTCCTGGCATCCGCCAAACCCAGATTCGTCCGTCGGACTGCCAGATGGTGAAGAGTAATGTATCACTCCAAAATCCAAAGGTGGCGAGCTTTACAAATCTCCAGCCGACGCTTGGCATTGCGTATGGTGATCTTTGGCTTGTGTGCGGCTGCTCGGTCATGGAAACCCATTTCATGAAGCTCTCGATTAACAGTTATTGTGCTGACGTTGCTTCCAGGGGCAGTTTGGAACTCGGTAGTGAGTATTGCAACTGAGGACAGATGATTTTTACGTGCTACGCTTCAATTTGAAGGGTGTCCACATATGTTTGTAAATATATATATATCTATATATACAGTGCATTCGGAAAGTATTCAGACTCCTTGACTTTTTCCACACTTTGTGATGTTACAGCCATGTTCTAAAATGGATTCAATTGTTTTTCCCCCTCTGTATCAATCTATACACAATACCCTGTAATGACAAAGCAAAAATATGTTTATTTTTTATTTTTTTGCAAATGTATTAAGACAAAGTACTTTGTTGAAGCACCTTTGGCAGTGATTATAGCCTCAAGTCTTCTTGGGTATGACGCTACAAGCTTGGCACACCTGTAATTGGGGAATTTCTCCCATTCTCTACAGATCCTAACAAGCTCTGACTGGTCAGGTCTCTTCAGAGATGTTCGATTGGGTTCAAGTCTGGGCTCTGGCTGGGCCAAACAAGGACATTCAGAGACATGTCCCGAAGCCACTCCTGCGTTGTCTTAACTGTGTGCTTAGGGTTGTTGTCCTGTTGGAAGGTGAACCTTCACCCCAGTCTGAGGTCCTGAGCGCCCTAAAGCTGGTTTTCATCAAGGATCTCTTTATACTTCGCTCCGTTCATCTTGCCCTCAATCCTGACTAGTCTCCCAGTCCCTGCCACTGAAAAACATCCCCACAGCATGATGCTGCAACCACCATGCTTCACCGTAGGGATGGTGCCAGGTTTCCTCCAGATGTGATGTTTGTCATTCAGGCCAAAGTTCAATCTTGGTTTCATCGGACCAGAGAATCTTGTTTCTCATGGTCTGAGTTCTTTAGGTGCCTCTTCGCAAAATTCAAGTTGCCTTAAATGTGCCTTTAATGAGGAGTGTCTTCCGTCTGGCTACTCTACCATAAAAGCCTGATTGGTGGAGTGCTGCAGAGATGGTTGTCCATCTGGAAGGTTCTCCCATCGCCATAGAGTAACTCTGGAGCTGTCAGAGTGACAATCGGTTTCTTGGTCACCTCCCTGACCAAGGCTCTGTTTGGCCTGGCATCCAGCTCTAGGAAGAGTCTTGGTGGTTCCAAACTTCTTCCATATAAGAGTGATGGAGGCCACTGTGTGCTTGGGGACCTTCAATGCTGTAGACATTTGTTGGTACCCTTCCCCAGATCTGTGCCTCGACACAATCCTGTCTTGGAGCTCCACAGACAATTCCTTTGACCTCATGGCTTGGTTTTTGCTCTGACATGCATTGTCAACTGTGGGACCTTATATAGACAGCTGTGTGCCTTTCCAAATCATGTCCAATCAATTGAATTTACCACAGGTAAATCAAGTTGTATAAATATCTCAAGGATGATCAATGGAAACAGGATGCACCTGAACTCAATTTTGAGTCTCTTAGCAAAGGGTCTGAATACTTTTAAAAATCTATAAAAACCTGTTTTCGCTTTGTCATTATGGAGTACTGTGTGTAGATTGATGAGGTGAAAAAATGTGTCAATCCATTTTAGAATAAGGCTGTAACATAACAAAATGTGGAAAAAGTCAAGGGGTCTGAAAACTTTCCGAATGCACTGTATATACTGTACCGTTCAAAAGTTTGTACACACCTACTCATTATAGAGTTTTTCTTTATTTTTTACTATTTTCTACATTGTAGAATAATAGTGATGACTTCAAAACTATAAAATAACACATATGGAATCTTGTAGTATTCCACCCTCAGGGGTGTGTGCTCAGTCCCCTCCTGTACTTCCTGTTCACTCATGACTGCACAGCCAGGCACGACTCCAACACCATCATTAAATTTGCCGATGACACAACAGTGGTAGGCCTGATCACAGACAACGATGAGACAGCCTATAGGGAGGAGGTCAGAGACCTGGCCGTGTTGTGCCAGGACAACAACCTCTCCCTCAACGTGATCAAGACAAAGGAGATGATTGTGGACTACAGGAAAAAGAGGACTGAGCACGCCCCCATTCTCATCGATGGTGCTGTAGTGGAGCAGGTTGAGAGCTTCAAGTTCCTTGGTGTCCACATCACCAACAAACTAACATGGTCCAAGCACACCAAGACAGTCGTGAAGAGGGCATGACAAAACCTATTCCCCCTCAGGAGACTGAAAAGATTTGGCATGGGTCCTCAGATCCTCAAAAGGTGATACAACTGTACCATCGAGAGCATCCTGACTGGTTGCATCACTGCCTGGTACGGCAACTGCTCGGCCTCCGACCGCAAGGCACTACAGAGGGTAGTGTGTACGGCCCAGTACATCACTGGGGCCAAGCTTCCTGCCATCCAGGACCTCTACACCAGGCAGTGTCAGAGGAAGGCCCTAAAAATGGTCAAAGACTCCAGCCACCCTAGTCATAGACTGTTCTCTGTTCAACCACACAGCAAGCGGTACCGGAGCGCCAAGTCTAGGTCCAAGATGCTTCTAAACAGCTTCTACCCCCAAGCCATAAGACTCCTGAACATCTAATCAAATGGATACCCAGACTATTTGCATTGCCCCCCCCTTTTACACCGGTGCTACACTCTGTTGTTAACATCTATGCATAGTCACTTTAATAACTCTACCTTCATGTACATATTACCTCAACTAACCGGTGCCCCCACACATTGACTCTGTACCGGTACCCCCTGTGTATAGTCTTGCTATTGCTATTTTACTGCTGCTCTTTAATTACTTCTTACTTTTATTTCTTATTCTTACTCATATTTTTTTATTTTTAAACTGCATTGTTGGTTAGGAGCTCGTAAGTAAGCATTTCACTATAAGGTCTACACTATTGTTTTCACTATTATTCTACAATGTAAAAAACAAAATTAAAATAAAGAAAACCCTTGAATGAGTAGGTGTGTCCAAACTTTTGACTGGTACTGTGTATATATGGCTCTGGTGCATAATGTTCTGCTCAGACTCCAATCTTTCATTCCATGTAGAAAGAGACTTGTGTTCTCTGTAAACAGCATTTGGCCTATGCAGCTATTGATAGGACTCATCATGCACTCCTCACAGCAAGGCTTTCTCTTTGAACTCGGTTGCACTAGAAGCTCTGCTTTGTGTACGATTGCTCTGCTCTGTGTATGATTGCATTTGCCTGCTCTAGCTCATACTCTCCCTGCACTTTCCTGACCACTGGTCAGTAGCACTCGTCTCGCTCACAAAGATTGTACATTTTTGAAGACAGAAATAAATAATACACCAATTTTTGCTTGACAGCATGTTCTCTCTGCCTCTGTCATATTACTTCTCTAGTCCAAATTCACTTCACAAATGGCACCCCTTTCCCTTGACCAAAGTAGTCAACTACAGGGAATAGGGTGCCATTTGGAAGGGGCCCCACATCTCCAGCACCAATGCACACTGAACACATTGTAACCGATCTCTGCAGTGTTTATTGACTTCTCCCAGCAACACATGCTGAGTTGTTCTGTTGTGTGCAGGTTTCACAGTGGAGTTTCTCAACCTTTAGTCTGTGGACTGGCTTACCCCTCTCTAACCCCATAAATGAGAAGGGTTACGGGAAACCAATCCCCTCATCTGAAGTCAGGTTAAAACTATTGATCAATTCTCACTTCTCTAAAAGTTTGAACTCTTGTTACCATTGTACTTATTTAATATTAATACCCTATGGGACATAAGGCTACAATGAGCTCCTTCCACTGCTCTTTGTCCTAGGCCATGTGTTGTGCCTCGCCCAAGAAAGGTTCATCTTGGCCAGCTCATCCGTCACAGTTCTGCACCAGGTAGTTTTAGACCTACCAGGGTTTCTTTCCCAGGTGGAGTCTACCTTAGGGATATCTTTGGCATGCGATCCTGCACCTCATCTTTCCTGTAGAGTTTGTGGTTGGTGATTTTATGTAGCCAAAAAATGTAGCAAATTCTTCAAAGGCATTCATGACGGAATGTCTGAACCTTTAACGACATTCCAGCATTCAAACCCATACAACAGGATGGACGTCACATTGCTGTTCTGAAGGTGGACCTTTGTCCAGGCTGTACTATTTGGACTTTCAGATGGTACAGAGTTGGGAGAAGGCACTCTGAGCTTTTCCCAATCTTGCCTTGATTCTTTTTGAGCCCTGCTGTACTTGCTGATGAGGCTGCCCAGGTATGTGAAGTCATCCACAAACTCAAATGGATCTAAATTCACTCAACAGAGACTGCTCTTCTATGTGTCACTGTCAAAGCTGACTCTCTCCCCTCTGTTATCATCCACCTAAACCTATCTGCTGCTTTCGACATCAGATCCTCCTCTCCTTGGGGCTGGGCGTCTCAGGCTCTGCATGCTCCTACCAGGTGATGTGGAGAGGATCTGTGTCTGCACCACATACTCTCACTACTGGTGACCCCCAGAGCTCGGTTCTTGGCCCTCTCCTCTTCTGTCCACACACCAAGTCACTCTGCTTTGTCATATCCTCACATGGTCTCTCCTATCATTGCAATGAGGATGACACTCAACTACTTTTCTCCTTCCCTGCCTTTCTGACACCCAGGTGGTGACACGCATCTCTGCGTGCCTGGCAAATATCTCCGTTTGGATGTCTGCCCAGCACCTCAACTTCAACAAGACAGAGCTGCTCTTCCTCCCTGCTCAAAGACAACTCCGTCAAGGTTGACAAGTCCACTGTGTCGCCCTCCCAGAGTGCAAAGAACCTTGGCATGACCCTGGAGAACACCCTGTTGTTCTCTGCAAACAAAAGCAGTGACTCGCTCCTGTAGGTTCATCAATCAATCAATCAATTTTATTTTATATAGCCCTTCGTACATCAGCTAATATCTCGAAGTGCTGTACAGACACCCAGCCTAAAACCCCAAACAGCTAGTAATGCAGGTGTAGAAGCACGGTGGCTAGGAAAAACTCCCTAGAAAGGCCAAAACCTAGGAAGAAACCTAGAGAGGAACCAGGCTATGAGGGGTGGCCAGTCCTCTTCTGCCTGTGCCGGGTGGAGATTATAACAGAACTATGCCAAGATGTTCAAAAATGTTCATAAGTGACAAGCATGGTCAAATAATAATCATGAATAATTTTCAGTTGGCTTTTCATAGCCGATCATCAAGAGTTGAAAAACAACAGGTCTGGGACAGGTGGCGGTTCCATAACCGCAGGCAGAACAGCTGAAACTGGAATAGCAGCAAGGCCAGGCGGACTGGGGACAGCAAGGAGTCACCACGGGCGGCAGTCCCGACGCATGGTCCTAGGGCCCAGGTCCTCCGAGAGAAAGAAAGAGAGAAGGAGAAAATTAGCTCATGCTCTACAACATCCGGAGAGTACGACCTTAACTCACACAGGAAGTGGCGCAGGTCCTAATCCAGTCCAGGCACTTGTTCTATCCTGTCTGGACTAGTGCAATTCTCTATTGGCTGGGCTCCCTGCTTGTGCCATGAAATCCCTGCAACTTATCCAGAAAGCTGTATCCCGCCTGGTTTTCAATTTATCCAAGTTCTACATTGTCACCTCACTCCTCCGCACACTCCACTGGCTTCCAGTCAAACTTCGCATCCACTACAAGACCATGGTGCTTGCCTACGGAGCAGCGAGAGGAACTGCCCCTCACTACCTTCAGGCTATGCTCAAACCCTACACCCCAAACCAAGCACTCATTCTGCCACCTCTGGTCTCTCGGCCCTCCCACCCCTATGGAAGTGCAGCTCCCGCTCAGTCTTCTCTGGCCTGGCACCCCAATTGTCACGTTCTGACCTTAGTTCCTTTGTTTTGTCTATTGTTTTAGTATGGTCAGGGCGTGAGTTGGGTGGGTTGTCTATGTTAGTTTTTCTATGATTTTCTATTTCTGTGTTTGGCCTGATATGGTTCTCAATCAGAGGCAGCTGTCAATCGTTGTCCCTGATTGGGAACCATATTTAGGTAGCCTGTTTTCTGTTGGGTTTTGTGGGTGGTTATTTTCAGTCTTTGTGTGTCTGCACCAGACAGAACTGTTTCAGTTGTTTCTTTGTTATTTTGTTATTCAGTGTTCTGTTTTGATGATTATTAAACATCATGAACACTTACCACGCTGCACTTTGGTCCTCACCTTCTTCCACCGACGACAGCTGTTACTGAACCACCCACCAAAAAAGGACCACGCAGCGTGGTAACAGGCAGCAGCAGGAGCAGCGCTATAAGGAGGAATGGACATGGGAGGACATTCTGGACGGCAAGGGTTGCTACACATGGGAGGAGATCCTGGCTGGAAGGGATCGCCTCCCATGGGAACAGGTGGAGGCAGCCAGGAGAGCGGAGGCAGCAGCTAAAGGGAGCCAGCGCTTTGAGGGAACACGGCTGGCAAGGAAGCCCGAGAGGCACCCCCAAAAATGTCTTGGGGGGGGGGGGGGGTCTAAAGGGGAGTGTGGCGAAGTCAGGTAGGAGACCTGCGCCAACTCCCCGTGCTTACCGTGGAGAGAAAGGGACCGGGCAGGCACCGTGTTATGCCGTTAGGCGCACAGTGTTCCAGGTGCGTGTGCATAGCCCGGTGCGGTACATTGCAGCGCCTCGTATCGGCCGGGCTAGAGTGGGCATCGAGCCAGGTGCCATGAAGCCGGCTCAGCGTATCTGGTCTCCAGTGCGTCTCCTCGGGCCGGTGTACATGGTACCAGCCTTACGCATGGTGTCCCCGGTTCGCCAGCACAGCCCAGTGCGGGCTATTCCACCTCGCCGCACTGACCTGGCTACGGGGAGCATTCAACCAGGTAAGGTTGGGCAGGCTTGGTGCTCGAGACCTACTGTGCACCTCCAGGGTCCAGTATGCCCTGTTCCTGCTCCCCGCACTCGCCCAGAGGTGTGTGTCCCCAGCCCGGTACCACCAGTTCCGGCACCACGCACCAGGCCTACTCTGCGCCTCCAGGGTCCAGTATGCCCTGTTCCTGCTCCCCGCACTCGCCCAGAGGTGCGTGTCCCCAGCCCGGTACCACCAGTTCCGGCACCACGCACCAGACCTACTGTGCACCTCCAGGGTCCAGTATGCCCTGTTCCTGCTCCCCGCACTCGCCCAGAGGTGCGTGTCCCCAGCCCGGTACCACCAGTTCCGGCACCACGCACCAGGCCTACTGTGCACCTCCAGGGTCCAGTATGCCCTCTTCCTGCTCCCCGCACTCGCCCAGAGGTGCGTGTCCCCAGCCCAGTAAGGTTGGGCAGGCTTGGTGCTCGAGACCTACTGTGCGCCTCCAGGGTCCAGTATGCCCTGTTCCTGCTCCTCTCACTCGCCCAGTGGTGCGTGTCCCCAGCCCGGTACCACCAGTTCCGGCACCATTTATTAGGGTTCCCAGGCCAAGGTCGGCGGCGAGGGTCGCAGCTCAAAAGACGCTACTGAAGCGGACTAAGACAATGGTGGAGTGGGGTCCACGTCCAGCGCCAGAGCCGCCACCGCGGACAGATGCCCATCCAGACCCTCCCCTATAGGTTCAGGTTTTGCGGCCAGAGTCCGCACCTTGGGGGGGGGGGGGGGGGTTTGGTACTGTCACGTTCTGACCTTAGTTCCTTTGTTTTGTCTTTTGTTTTAGTATGGTCAGGGCGTGAGTTGGGTGGGTTGTCTATGTTAGTTTTTCTATGATTTTCTATTTCTGTGTTTGGCCTGATATGGTTCTCAATCAGAGGCAGCTGTCAATCGTTGTCCCTGATTGGGAACCATATTTAGGTAGCCTGTTTTCTGTTGGGTTTTGTGGGTGGTTATTTTCAGTCTTTGTGTGTCTGCACCAGACAGAACTGTTTCGGTTGTTTCTTTGTTATTTTGTTATTCAGTGTTCTGTTTTGATGATTATTAAACATCATGAACCCTTACCACGCTGCACCTTGGTCCTCACCTTCTTCCACCGACGACAGCCGTTACACCAATGGTGGAACCAACTTCCCCTGAAGCTAGGACATACAGTAAGAGTCCCTGCCTATCTTCTGAAAGCACCTGAAACCTTTCTTCTTCAAAGAGAATATCTCAAGTAATCCCCCTCCTCACCTCAACTCCCCTTCAAAAATAAATAATAATAACATTTTCCTTAAACACAATTGCACTTGAAACCCCTCCCCCATCCTCCCCCCTCCCCAAAACACACACTTTGAAGCTCGGTGTCACGGCCGTCGTAGGGAGGAGACCAAGGCGCAGCGTGATAAGCGTACATTCTTCTTTATCTATAGAACGAACACTGAACAAAACGAACAAAATAACAAAACGAACCGTGAAGCTAATATGGCTAGTGCAGACAGGCAACTAAACATAGAATAAGAATCCACAAATACCCAAGAGAAAATGGCAACCTAAATATGATCCCCAATCAGAGATAACGATAAACAGCTCCCTCTGATTGGGAACCAATTCAGGCCACCATAAACCTACATATGCCTAGACTTACAAAAACCCTAGACAATACAAAACAAGCATACCCACCCTCGTCACACCCTGACCTGACCAAAATAATAAAGAAAACATAGATAACTAAGGTCAGGGCGTGACACTCGGACTTTGCTGATAGCTACTTTATTGAGGAAAAGTGTACGTGGTTTTCCTACCCAGCTATCTGAAGGTGAATGCACTAACTGTACGTCACTCTGGATAAGAGCGTCTTCTAAATGAAACATTTTTAAATGTGAATGTGAACAACTGGTGCTGGGGTGGTGGTGTTGATCTACATCACCTGAGTTGAGACCAGTCTGCCTAGCAAAGTTAAGACTGTTGTTTTTTTCCCCCTGTAGGTTGGAGTGGTTGGTGGAGAGAACAGCGAGGTCATCTGCAAAGTCCAAGTCTTCCAGCTGGGTGAACAGGGCCCACTGGATGCCTCTGGGTTTATGGGATGTGGTTTGGGTTATGATTCAGCGGTAAGGAGGAAGAGGATAGGAGAGATGATGCACCTTTTGTCTCAATGCAGAGATGGTATTACCTATGAAGACCCCGCATTCAAAGTGTTCATATAATTGTCCTATGATTGTACTCTTAGAAAACAATAGGCTATCTAGAACCTAAAAGGGTTCTTCAGCTGTTTCCATAGGATAACCCATTTAAGAACCATTTTTGGTTCCAGGTAGAACCCTGTTGGTTCCCGTTGGAAACCTTTTTGGTTCCATGTAGAACATTTTCTACAGAGGGTTCTACATGGAACCAAAAAGGGTTGTCCTATAGGGAAAGCCGAATAACTCTTTTGAAACCTTTTTTTCTAAGAGTGTAATGATCTTCGATGGAAGCCCATAGGAGCTCACTGTTTTGCATAGGGTGTTTCTATGTACACAATTAAAAGCCTTTCTTGAAGTCAACAAAATTGATAAAAAGGGGTGTGTTCCACTGTAAGCATAGTTCTATAATGTTTCACAGTGCAAATACCTGGTCCATACAATACTGGCTCTTCCTTTCCAGAATCCTTCCTGCTCTTGCCTGAGTGCATTGAGGAAAACCTTGCTTGCTATGAATAGTAAATTAATTCCTCGCCAGTTATCACAGTTCTTGAGAGCGCCTTTTTGGGGGAATTATCACTGAGGCCTTTCAACCAGTCATCAGGAATGGTGTCATTCTACCAGATGTTTTTAATGAGGTCGGTCAGAACTTTAGTTGTTGTGATGTCTCCCTTCACTTCTTTAACCTTGGTTTTGTAGGCTACCTGGGCCTGTTCCTGAAGCCTTGGTGATTTGGTGATCAGTAATCCTACTTTCAGTTGTTTCCTCACCTCCATTTTCTATGGAACGCCATTTGGATCTTTGTGTGTAAAAAAATGGTCTGCGTCAAATAAGCTTTTTAATAACAAAATTATATTCTAGAATGTTGTGTGAATTTGCATCCGCAAGCCAAGCGCCACCACTACAGTCAGTCAGTAGCACTGCCAAAGCTGTAAAAAAAAATTAAGTATGGAAACAAGCACACACAGCGGCCACGATGTGTTTACAATACCACGAATTTACGAAGCACCCAAATGTCCATTGAGAAAGCACAACGACTATACCATTTAGCTAAGAATGACGAGAATAATCAAGACCATAAATGTTGGGTAGTTAGATGTATAACTACTAACGTTAGGTAGCTAGCTAACATACCGGTACATTCTGCTGTAATAATATGCTATGTGGTTCTTAAGGACAGCGTAGCTAACAAATTGTCAGCCAACATAATGTGCAAAGTAACTTATTTGAAAAGTTATTACTTTATTACATTGAGTAGCAAGCTACCCCTTGGTCATTAGGGCAAATCTGGTCTGTGATAGGAGTTTTTTTTTCACACCTAGCTTGGCTATTAGACTATTCTTTAGTAAAGGTTGAATAGTCTATTGTTCAGCTATTAGCCCTACCCAACTTGCAACAAATTGCTGTTCCCATCTCATTCCTTTTCCTCTTCCACGTGTCATCATTCTGCTCCTGAGTGGCTCGCTTGTGGGCGTGCTGGCAGGATATGGCAGCATCTTCGGTTGTGCGTCAAGAATTCTGAATACAGTAGCACGTTTGTATGAAGGTGTGGTTATTCACAGGCAAATTGTTATATGCTATGAAGGTACATTTGTGTCTTTTTGTCGAGCAAAACCTTTTTAATTTTCAATCAAAAATAATTGTTCTGAAAGCAATTTTTTTCTGACACAAAGGAAGTCAAAGCGGACACCTACAAAGATGGCATCTCAGGTGAGCAGCCCTGGGCTTTATTGGGAACGGTCATATCTCAGTTATTGTTTTTATATCCACAAAAAATAAGCTGTTTTCTTTACTTTCAGAGAGCGAGCTGACCAAGGGGTGGAAAATGTAGATATTGCCAGATGTTCACTGTCCGAGGAACAGGCTGTGGAAGCTGTATTGCTGGCAAAAGTGTCCATAACCAGAGGTAAACTGTTCTGTGTTCTTTTTCTCAATTTCTGCCTGTCTTGTTGTACATGGAACCTGTCTCACATGCATTAATTAAAAAAAAACTTAAGATGTCAGCTGCTAATTTTCAGATTTACACCACATAAAGACAGCCATTTTCAATGGACTATCTTTTGCTGCCAAGTCATGATTTCCCTGGGGGTTAGCCTTGCAATAACCAAGTGGTGAGACACATAGCCCTCTATATTTAAATGTTTCAGGTACACTCCGATAGGTGTCTGCGTCACATACAGTATCTTCTATTGACATTATCTTCTATTGTTTGTCCTCATGTCTGTTTTCAGCATAAAGTACGCTGTAGCCACTTAGTGTGGACACCACACACACACAATACGTCCCTCTTCTCTCTTCACTTCATCCCTCTCCCCCTTCTCCCTAAATCCTCTAGGTTATATCAGCTGTTTTGGTGAACCCCTCCCGCATCTGAACTGGCTGACACAGAGGGCACAGCATGATCATAGGTGAGATGTCACTTGGTCAGGTCAACAGGAAGTATTATTAAAGAGATGCTTTACATTGAAATACAGACAGAGATGTAGTAGTCCCAGAGTTAATGATCCAAGGTCAGTTTTGCATCTCACCTCCTGATTTAAGATGACTGACCGTGTTAGAATACAAAAACAAGGCTTAGTCATGCTCTCTCGTCTGCAGGTATTTTTTGACGTGAGAGAGGAAGCCAATCCCGTCATCGCCACCCCACCCACTCTTAAGATAACCTTCGAGCCAACTGGGGGCCCAAGGCTGGTTAGGAAACACCGCAATTGTGATGAACTGAGAGAATTTTAGGATATCACTGTAATTCATGAATCATATGTTGCCTGCCCGTTCTTACCTTTTTCTCTTTCTGTCTTCTACACCTCTCTCCCCACCTTGTCTTTCTTCCTCGTTTTATAATGCACAACATATGTGCATTGAAGTACAGATTGAACTTGTATTTATAATATTACAATTATTATAATTATTATGTATTTATGTATTTATAAAACCTGGATAATGAACTTCTTTCAATAAAGCGTTTCACATCCTCCACTGGTTGAAATTAAGTATATCATTGTAATACTATCTTGTGTCCTCAGATTAATGTAGATGAAGGGAGTTAGATATGCATAGGTTTTTGTTCTGTATATATGAATTACAAGTCAATCATGTTTCTAGTCTATTGCATAGTTACAATGTGTAATCATTGATGTCCCAGGAGCAGGAGTGGTAAACACTGCTGAAGTGTATAATTGTAATACATACATGCTGACACGACATCATTCAAATAATGGAGTTTGATATGACTGAAAAAGAATGTCTCAGAGATTCATACCTAAACCGCACCTTTATTTGCCAAGGAAGAGTACATGATCAGTGAATATATTCAATGTACAGGCTACAATGTGGGAATCTCATGCGTGGTAATAACTTCAGTACATGTGTATATAGGACTTGCATCCTTGGCACAATAAAGTTATTATATTCTACTCTATCCATAGGCTTCATTAATGCTATTCAGACTTGAAGTTGATACAACAACTATAATAGCTGAGGTTCATAGATAGGTTCTGAACTAATATTCATACCAAACGTTTTAGGGTCCATACACAGATCGGCTAAATACTGTAGCTAGCTACACATCCATAGGCATAGTTATTTTTGTTATCCTCCACTACACAATAAGCAAGTAAATAGTTAGCTATGTTATTTCAGCTGCATTGCAAGGCAAGCTTACCCAATTGTACATTCAATTTGCAGTAAATGCTTAGCTAGCTAGATTCTTTACATCCACTGTTTCACAAGATGACAGCCTTGTTTGCTGGTTTTCTCAGGAGTCCCTAAAACATTAAACAACACAAATTACAAATTCATTCTCCTAACACTAGCTATCTGGCTAATGTTAGCTAGTCAGTTAACTTGGGAAATAGCGATTTTCGTAAATTAACTTTATGACAAAAAAATATGCCAAAACGTTTGTCTCTATGTAACAGTATAACTTTAGTCCGTCCCCTCGCCCCGACCCGGGCGCGAACGAGGGACCCTCTGCACACATCAACAACAGTCACCCACGAAGCATCGTTACCCATCGCTCCACAAAAGCCGCGGCTCTTGCAGAGTAAGGGGAACCACTACTTCAAGGTCTCAAAGCGAGTGACGTCACCGATTGAAATGCTATTAGCGCACGCTATTAGCGCGCACCACCGCTAACTAGCTAGCCATTTCACATCGGTTACATCTACATTAACTAACATATTCCTCTCAATTGTACATTTTTCGCTTGACTCGTTATGACGTTATAAAAACTTACATCTGGTTCCACAGTAATGTTTTGTCAGCCATCTTTGTTGAGGAACGCCACAAGGCAAGGGTGGCTCGCGTCAAAATTCGTCATTGGAACCAATCAATATGATTGGTCATGTAAAAACCTTGGGACCCAAATGCATAATGAGTGCTCTAACTCCCCCTTGTAGTGGTCTGGAGCAATGAAGCCGTGATGCTGTATACCTCTAAGTCCCGCTGTTCATTCATCCCCCTCCTCTCCCCTGTAACTATTTCCCAGGTCGTTGCTGTAAATGAGAACGTGTCCTCAGTCAACTTATCTGGTAAAATAACGGTACAAAAAAGGTTGGAACTTTTAAAGGAGGAACCATTGTAGTTGATTACCCCTTCCCTCCCACTTCTTAGAAAGATACAGTGCATTTGGAAAGTATTCAGACCCCTCGACTTTTTCCACAGTTGTTACATTACAGCCTTATTCTAAAATTGATTAAATCTTTTTTTTCCTTCATCAATCTACACACAATACCCCATAAAGACAAAGCAAAAACAGGTTTTTAGAAATGGTTGTCCTTCTGGAAGGTTCTACCATCTCCACAGAGGAACTCTGGAGCTCTGTCAGCATGACCATCGGGTTCTTGGTCACCTGCCTGACCAAGGCCCTTCTCCCCCGATTGCTCAGTTTAGCCAGGGGGTGCCAGCTCTAGGAAGAGTCTTGGTGGTTTCAAACTTCTTCCATTTAAGAAGAATGGAGGCCACTGTATTCTAGGGGACCTTCAATGCTGCAGATTTTTTTTTGTACCCTTCCCCAGGTCTGTGCTTTGACACAATGCTATCTCGGAGCGCTACGGACAATTCCTTCGACCTCATGGACTGGTTTTTGCTCTGACATGAACTGTCAACTGTGGGACCTTATATAGACAGGTGTGTGCCTTTTCAAATCATGTCCAATCAATTCATTTTACCACAGGTGGACTCCAATCAAGTTGTAGAAACATCTCAAGGATGATCAATGGAAACAGGATGCACCTGAGCTCAATTTCGAGCCTCATAGCAAAGGGTCTGAATACTTATGTGCATACATTTTATTTTATAAATTAGCAAAAATAAAAATAAAAACATGTTTTCGCTTTGTCATTAGGGAGTGTTGTGTGTAGATTGATGAGAAAAACAATTAATTGAGTACATTTTAGAATAAGACTGCAATGTAACAAAATGTGGAAAAGGGGAAGTGGTCTGAATACTTTCCGAATGCACTGTACTTTGGGATTTTGGCAATGAGGCCCTTTATCTACTTCCACAGAGTCAGATTAACTTGTGGATAACATTTTTATTTCTCTATGTCCAGTGTGAAGAAAGTTAGAGGTAGTTTTGCAAGCCTTGCTATTTAGCGTTAGCACAATGAAGATACCCATAGACTTACAGTCATTACGCTAACGCTACTTAGCATTGGCTTGCAAAACTACCTCTAACTTCCCTTAATCACTTTGCTATACCCTAGGTTAGCTGAAATGACGCCCCTGCTCTCTGGTTGCTGGCCAATAGCATACTGTGCTCCTCTTTAAAAGGCTGTGTGTGTTTTGTGGTGCTTCATTTCTGCTGAGGTCATGATGGAGGGAGTCACAGTACGAGTCGGCCTTCTTGGACTGCTGCTGGCCTGCGTTACCACAGCAATGACCAATAAGGTACAGTAGGGTCACGCACAGGACACAGGGTCACAAGGGGGAGGGCACTCTGTCAGCGATGGTATTGTGTTTTGTTGTGTTGATTAGCATGCATGTGATTGACTGTGTGTTTTTGTGGGGTTACATCAGTTCAGATGTGTCTTTTGACTACAGTTTTGGATGTGCAGAGAGCACAAGGTTGGAGAGCTCAAGATCCCCTCAAGTTTTAGGGGTTAGATTGAGCTATACTGTGTTAGACTTAGACAAGTCTACTGTTGTCCTGGTTGCTGTTTCCCTAAACCGTCCTATCAGCTCAAAACAGATAGAGTGCACCATGTCTCCTAGCTAGACAAACAGCAACATGTTATCATATCACGTCTGGGGTGAAAGACCGACTGGTCAACACCTTTTTCTCTTTCGAGAGTGCATGAGTCTAGAATGCAGTCAAACAAACAAGTAGGTGTAACCAGTCCGAGCCCAATCAGGTTTCAGATATACTAATCTTGAGTTCTACTAGTTATTATTTATTTGTAAGTGGTGTGATTGCTTATGTGTGTGTGGGCGCTCGCGCGCGTGTGTGTGTGACTTGAGTGAGTGTGTGTACAGAGGCAGTCTTGTTTTCTGAGCAAGTCATGCCACAGCATGCCACAGTATTATAGAGGGTTATCATTGCTAATTTTAAAATGCAACTCTTAAATGCTAAATTGCATTAATAATTTTTGCATCCCAATCATTAAATGTAATTTGGAATGGGTATTGACAAATGCAATGCTTAAATGCTAAATTGGAATTTCAATTGATTATTTAAGCATTTAATTTGAGAAATTGCACTGCTAACACTGTGTGTGCAAAAAAAGTCTACATCTGTGTTCAAATGTTGTCTGACAGTTAACAGTGCTGATGGTGTTTCCTGATCCTTTATAGAACAGGGACTGGGACATCTACAGCTTTCACGTCAACTCCACAGTGACCAGTCGCTATGCGACCACTATTATCACCAGTCGCGTGGCCAATCGGATCAACCAGTTACAGGAAATAGAATTCCATGTCAAAATTCCCAAGACGGCCTTCATCAGTAAATTCAAAATGTGGGTCTACATGAATGTATCCCTATTGAGCCTGAGCAGATATCTCTACTGTCTTACATATAGCTTACACAAATGTTTGCATATATACTCTCTCTTCCTCAGGACCATTGAGGGGCAGACGTACGATGGGGTTGTGAAACAGAAGGAGGAGGCTCAGCAGCAGTACACTCAGGCAGTGTCTCGTGGCCAAAGCGCTGGCATAGTCAGGTGTGTGTGTGGGTGTCTGCAGGGCCGATCCTAGCCAATAAGGGACATAAGTGGCCACTTGTTTGTGGAACTCAGTCATGGTCTCAACCTACTGTTGAGCGTTAGAGTAGTAGACGACACAAGGTTCAATTTCAAAATTTGGTAGTGCATCAACAGTTTTCCTATTATGTAAGTCACTAACAGTCACTCAATTACCAATAGGGGTCAGTGGTATAGTGGAGGGTAAATGCAAGTAAACACAGTTTGCCCACCTTTTGAGAAAAAATGCATTGCAAGTATAGGGAGTCTTACTTTTTCACTGTGACCAGCAATCAGAGTTTTCCCATCTATCTTTTTACCACTATATCTTGGTATACTACAAAGCAGGATCAATGCGTTAGCCAGCTAATTTGCCTACATATAATGAAATATTCTCTCCCCCATCGTAAAAATGTGTAGAATTGCAGGAAATTAATTTTAAAACAGCAACATCTTCTCTTAGCCACACGACAAAATGTTTGCAGACAATTTGCTTTAAAACTGCAAAATGTTCTCTAAGATCAATGGCAAAAATGCGTAGAATTTAACGAAATTTACTTTAAAACTACAGATTTTTCTCTCTGCTACCGAGGGGGACCCCTCTGTGCGTCTCTGTCTAGTGTCTACAGTATGTGCGTGTTGGTGTGTGCTAGACTGTCTCTATATGTCTCCTCAGTTCTGTGGGGAGGACCCTTGAGGAGTTTAAGACGTCTGTGACTGTGGCCGCGCTCAGTAAGGTGACCTTTGAACTGACCTATGAGGAGCTGCTGAAACGCCGACTGGGCAAGTACGAATTACTGATCCACGCTCGACCCATGCAGCCTGTCGCTGACTTCAAGGTGAGAGAGAAATTGAGAGAGAGACAGAACATTGATTGATGAGTCATTAGCATTATCAAGGCATATACTCATGCACAGTGCATTCGGGAAGTATTCAGACCATTTCCCTTGTTCCACATTTTGATATATTACGGCCATATTCTAAAATGTATTAAATCATTTTTTCACTCATCAATCTACACACAATACCCCATAATGACAAAGTGAAAAAAATTGTTTTTAGAAATTTTGGCAGAAATACCTTATTTACATAAGTATTCAGACCCTTTGCTATGAGCCTCGAAATTGAGCTCAGGTACATTCTATTTACATTGATCATCCTTGAGATGTTTCTAATACTTGATTGGAGTCCACCTGTGGTAAATTCAATTGATTGGACATGATTTGAAAAGGCACACACCTGTCTATATAAGTTCCCACAGTTGACAGTACAAGTCAGAGCAAAACCAGTCCATGAGGTCGAAGGAATTGTCCGTAGAGCTCCAAGACAGGATTGTGTCGAGGCACAGATCTGGGGAAGGGTACCAAAAAATGTCTTGAGCATTGAAGGTCCCCAAGAACACAATGGCCTCAATCATTCTTAAATGGAAGAAGTTTGGAACCATTAATAAGACTCTTCCTAGAGCTGGCCGCCCCGCCAAACTGAGCAATGGGGAAGAAGGGCCTTGGTCAGGGAGGTGACCAAGAACCCGATGGTCACGCTGACAGAATTCCTCTGTGGAGATGGGAGAACCTTCCCGAAGGAGAAGTATCTCTGCAGCACTCCACCAATCAGGCCATTATGGTAGAGTTGCCAGTTGGAAGCCACTCCACAGTAAAAGGCACATGACAGCCCACTTGGAGTTTGCCAAAAGGCACCTAAAGGACTCAGACCAGGAGAAACAAGATTCTCTGGTCTGATGAAACCAAGATTACACTATTTGGCTGAATGCCAAGCATCACATCTGGAGGAAACCTGACACTATCCTTATGGTGAAGCATAGTGGTGGCAGCATCATGCTGTGGGGATGTTTTTCATCATCAGGGACTAGTCAGGATCAATGAAAAGATGAATGGTTGTCACGCGGGACTAGGTGGGTGAAGGAATCAGACGCAGAGAGTTCCACTGGGGAAAAGTGCTCTTTACTTCGGCACACAAAATGATAAGCCCAACAATACAGGGCGCGGACAACAACGTGACAACCCAAAAAACACAGGGTGCCAAGTTTAAGAAAATAAATCCACCTCTACCTAAAACGCACACACGTAACATAAAGACAATCCCGCACAAAACAAGGGCGGGTCCACCTACAAAAAATAGGGAAGCTCATTAAACCAAACAACAGAAACACAGGTGAAACTAATAAGACAAAACAAACAGACAAACGAAAAAGGGATCGGTGGCGGCTAGTAGGACGGTGACGACGACCGCCGAGCACCGCCCGAACAGGCAGGGGAGCCAACTTCGACGGAAGTCGTGACAAAGGTGCAAAGTACAGAGATCCTTGATGAAAACCTGCTCCAGAGAGCTCAGGACCTCAGACTGGAGCGTAGGTTCACATTTCAACAGGACAACGACCCTAAGCACACAGCCAAGACAATGCAGGAGTGATTTCGGAACAAGTCTCTGAATATCCTTGCCAGTGGCCCAGCCAGAGCCCGGACTAGAACCCGATCGAACATCTCTGGAGAGACCTGAAAATAGCTGTTCAGCAATGCTCCCCATCCAACCTGACAGAGCTTGAAAGGATCTACAGAGAAGAATGGGAGAAACTCCCCAAATACAGGTGTGCCAAGCCCCATACCCAACAAGATTCGAGGCTGTAATACCTGCCAAAGGTGCTTCAACAAAGTACTTTGTAAAGAGTCTGAATACTTATGTAAATGTGATATTTCATTTTTTGGATATTTGTCATTATGGGGTATTGTGTGTCTATGGATAAAAAAATATATATATATATCATGAATTTTAAAATAAGGCTGTAATGTAACAAAATGTGGAAGAAGTCAAGGTGTCTGAATACTTTCCGAATGCACCGTACAGTAATACTCATCCTAGTTAATCAGGTGGATAGTGCTCATAAGGGTTGATGTGATGTTTTCCTTCTCTTCCTTATGGCCAGATTGACGTGTACATCAATGAGCGACCAGGCATTAACTTCCTGGAGATAAAAGGAGGGCTGAGCACCAAAGAGCTGGCTAATGCCATCACCAAAACACACGCTTCTAGTGAGGTAGTGTCCACAACAGAGTAATGTAGAGCTAACCAAAAGAACATGTCAAATCAAATCAAGTTTTATTGGTCACATACAGGTGTTTAGCAGATGTTATTGTGGGTGTAGCGAAATACTTGTGTTTCTTGCTCCGACAGTGCAGTAATATCTGACAAGTAACATTAACAATTTTACAACATATACCCAATACACACAAATCTAAGTAAAGGAATGGAATTAAGAGTATATAAATACAGTGGGGAGAACAAGTATTTGATACACTGCCGATTTTGCAGGTTTTCCTACTTACAAAGCATGTAGAGGTCTGTAATTTTTATCATAGGTACACTTCAACTATGAGAGACGGAATCTAAAACAAAAATCCAGAAAATCACATTGTATGATTTTTAAGTAATTAATTTGCATTTTATTGCATGACATAAGTATTTGATACACCTACCAACCAGTAAGAATTCCGGCTCTCACAGACCTGTTAGTTTTTCTTTAAGAAGCCCTCCTGTTCTCCACTCGTTACCTGTATTAACTGCACCGGTTTGCACACGTTACCTGTAGCAGGGACACCTGGCCCACAACCTCAACCAAACAGACTCCAACCTCTCCACAATGCCTTCAGGTTCCAGGGAGCTGTCGCTGGGCGATATCAGGGCTAAATTGTAGCTACCTCCACAAGGTTGGCGATTGGGCTACAGGACAATAGGCAAGCAGCTTGGCTGAGAAGGCAACAACTGTCGGCGCACTCATTAGAAGATGGAAGAACTTCAAGATGATGGTCAATCACCCTCGGTCTGGGGCTCCATGGCAAGATCTCGCCTCGTGGTGCATCAATGATCATGCTGGAAGGTGAGGGCCCAGCCCACGAACCACATCGTCAATGACTCTGGTCACTGACCGGAAGGAGAGCTGTTGGACCACAGATCTCAGCGATAACCATTGGCCACACATCCAAGCCGTCCTGGCTCAAAATCGCTGCAGTCGCACGCATGGTCCCCCTTGCTCAAGCCAGCGCATGTCCAGGCCCGTCTGAAGTTTGCCAATGACCATCTGGATGATCCAGAGGAGGAATGGGAGAAGGTCATGTGGGCTGTTGAGACAAAAATAGAGCTTCTTCGTCCTCCAAACACGAAACGCTGTGAGTTAGACCAAGAAGCTCGATTTTTGTCTCATCAGACCACATGACCTTCTCCCATTCCAACCTCTGGATCATCCAGATGGTCATTGGCAAACTTCAGACAGGCCTGGACATGCACTGGCTGTAAGCAGGGGGACCTTGCGTGCGACTGCAGGATTGTAATCCATGACGGCGTAGTGTGTTACTAATGGTTTTCTTTGAGACTGTGGTCCCAGCTCTCTTCAGGTCATTGACCAGGTCCTGCCGTGTAGTTCCGAGCTAATCCCTCACCTTCCCTCATGATCATTGATGCCTCGACGAGGTGAAATCGTTGCATGGAGCCTTCCAGACCGAGGGTGATTGACCGTCATCTTGAAACACTCATCCAGTGTTACTAAGTAGTGGCGCCATACAGTAGTTTCCTTCTCACCAGGCTGCCTGCCGAGTGGCCTGTAGCCCAGTCTCCAGACCTTGAGCCCAGGTCGTACAATTTTAGCCCGGATGTCCTTACACAGCTCTCTGGTCTTGGCCATTGTGGAACCTGAGGATCTGGAGAAGGTCTGTTTGGATTGAGTGTGTGCGACAGGTGTCCTTTTAGCTACAGGTAACGTAGTTGCAAACAAGGTGCAGTTAATACAGGTAACTGATGTGGAGATACAGTCATGTAAGGTGCATTAACTTAAAGACAAAACTAACTAGTGTCTCCCGTGAAGAGTCCATGGTAATTCCCTCTACTGCTTTGTTAGGTCATCGTAGTGTATCAAATACTTATGCTCCACTGCAATAAAATCGCAAATTAATTATTTAATAAATCATACAATTTGTGCATTCTTCTGGTATTTTTGTTTTAGATTCCGTCTCTCACAGTTGAAGTGTACCTATGATAAAAATTACAGACCTCTACATGCTTTGTAAATAGGAAAACCTGCAAAATCGGCAGTGTATCAAATACTTGTTCTCCCCACTGTATATGGACGAGCAATGTCAGAGAGGCATAAACTTAGATACAGTAAAATAGCATAGAATACAGTATATACAGTACATATGAGATGAGTAATGCAAGATATGTGAACATTATTATAGTGCATTATAAAAGAGACTAGTGTTACATTTTTTAAAGTGGCCAGTGATTTCAAGTCTGTGTAGCCTCTCTGTGCTAGTGATGGAAATGTAACAGTCTGTTGGCTTTGAGATAGAAGTTGTTTTTCAGTCCCTCGGTCCCAGCTTTGATGCACCTGTACTGACCTCGCCTTCTGGATGATAGCAGGGTGAACAGGTAGTGGCTCGGATGGTTGATGTCCTTGATGATCTTTTTGGCCTTCCTGTGACATCGGGTGCTGTAGGTGTCCTGGAGGGCAGGTAGTTTGCCCCCGGTGATGTGTTGTGCAGAACACACCACCCTCTGGAGAGCCCTGTGGTTGCAGGCGGTGCAGTTGCCGTACCAGGCGGTGATACAGCCCGACTCTCAATTGTGCATCTATAGAAGTTTGTGAGGGTTTTAAGTGACAAGCCACATTTCTTCAGCCTCCTGAGGTTGAACAGGCGCTATTACGCCTATTGCGCTATTGCGCCTTCTTCACCACACTGTCTGTGTGGGTGGACCATTTCAGTTTGTCAGTGATGTGTACGCCGAGGAACTTGAAACTTTCCACCTTCTCCACTGCGGTCCTGTCAATGTGGATAGGGGGTGCTACCTCTGCTGTTTCCTGAAGTCCACGATCATCTCCTTTGTTTTTTTGACATTGAGTGAGAGGTTATTTTCCTGACACCACACTCCCAGAGCCCTCACTTCCTACCTGTAGGCCGTCTCGTCAATGTTGGTAATCAAGCCCACTACTTTTGTGTCGTCTGCAAACTTGATGATTGAGTTGGAGGCGTGCTTGGCCACGCAGTCATGGGTGAACAGGGAGTACAGGAGGGGGCTGAGCACACACCCTTGTGGGACCCCAGTGTTGAGGATCAGCGAAGTGGAGGTGTTGTTTCCTACACGTCAGGAAGTCTAGGACCCAATTGCACAGGGCGGGATTCAGACCCAGGGCCTCAAGCTTAATGATGAGCTTGGAGGGTACTATGGTGTTGAATACTGAGCTATAGTCAATGAAAAGCATTCTTACATAGGTATTCCTCTTATCTAGATGGGATAGGGCAGTGTGCAGAGTGATGCCGATTGTATCGTCTGTGGATCTATTGTGGCGGTAAGCAAATTGAAGTGGGTCTAGGATGGCATGTAAGGTAGAGGTGATATGATCCTTGAATAGTCTCTCAAAGCACTTCATGATGACAGAAGTGAGTGCTACGGGGCAATAGTCATTAAGTTCAGTTACCTTTGCATTCTTGGGTAAAGGAAAAATGGTGGCCACCTTGAAGCATGTGGGGACAGACTGGGACAGGTAGAGATTGAATACAGTATGTCTGTAAACACACCAGCCAGCTGGTCTGCGCATGCCCTGGTCAATACATAACATATATCACATGAAGATGAGCTAAAGGGATTGACACCTTCAAATGTATTAATTTCAAAACATTGTAAAATATGGTGGCATAATTTCAAACCCTATTCTTCGCACCCATGTCATTGTCACATATCTGTGCATGTTAATTCTAATGATCTCAAGCTGAGGTAAGCTAAATTAGGCTGTATTTGTAAAAGCAGAAGCCTAAACTACCACCATCTCCGCAGGCCTGGGTACATTTCTACCCAAGCAAGGAGCAGCAGAGTCAGTGTGACAGCTGTGGAGAACAGGGTCTGAACGGAGACCTGGTCATTGTCTATGACGTCCACAGGAAGACATCCATGGGAGAGCTCAAGGTACACTTATCTCACTCTAATCGTGTCATTAATTTCTTTATTTCTACCCTGTCATTTAATCACCATCTCTGATTCTCTATTCAGGAGTCAAAGGGGTATTTTGTCCATCACTTTGCTCCCAGTGACCTACCACGCATACCAAAGAATGTAGTGTTCATCATCGATCAGAGTGGCTCCATGCATGGCAGGAAAATGGAGCAGGTTTGTTTGTGTGTTTTGAATGTGTTGCCTGCTTTAATGACGCTAAAAGCTTAACGATTGAGCATTGTACACATATTTCTATTTAATGCATGTAACAATTAATTTTGATTGGTTGATTGGTTAATTTTGATTGGATGCACTGTCAGACCCGTGAGGCCTTGTTGAAGATCCTGGTAGACCTGGTGGAGGACGACCACTTTGGCCTGATCACCTTCGACTACACTGTGTCTACCTGGAAGAAGGAGCTGCTGCCGGCCAACCAGGAAAACTTGGAGGCTGCCAAGAGCTTTGCACGACACATTCGCGACAGAGGAGGTACAATTGATTATTTACCCTGCAATCCTCTTCCCTATTTTCAAAGGTTTCCAAAGCCAACGGTACAATTACACTGTATCATAATTTTGTAAGACTCAGTCTGCATTTACACTGGCAGCCCAATTCATATTTCCTATTGTGTAAACAGCGATAACCACATGGTATCCCATCATTTAACTTCTGATTTATACCATCTCCATATGTAGATTTGGTTTGGATCAGATTTGGTTCATCTGAAGTGGGTTTTTTTTGGCACATGACCTGCCGTTACCATGACAACCACCCCAACATTTTTAAAGGAAGAGTGACAAGAAATCGACAGTCAGAAAGAAACATTGGATTTCGAAAGAAAATCAGATTTGGGTTCTTGGGTTGGCTGTGTAAACAAATCAAAAGTGCACAAAAATCTGTAGATTCTATTCGATTAGATAGATTGAAATTGTACGTTAAACATCATAGCATAGTTGAAAGATATGTGTTGCGTAGAAACACGAAGTGGGTGGCCAGCAGAGACAGATGGGATGGGCTGAGGGAAGCTGAGGGTTGGCATGTGGAATTGGAGACAAGTGGGAGTGGAGTTGCTGTGTGAGAGAGAGAATGATGGTCAAAAGATAAAGGGAAAAAAAAGTCAAAATAAAACAGAATAAAAGTATATTTGAATGACACTAAGTGGCAGTGTTTTTACAACTAATGCCGGTTTGCCTGAGGCTGATGCCGTGCAGGTGTTTGTACACATGCATATACACACACTCTCATTCAAATAAAAACATACAAGAACACACACATACATGTAATAGTGGCAGACATGCACACAAACATATAAATTAGGCATTGCTGTTATGATTTCAGTTGTCCTTGATGTACTTTGTTTTAAATGTATTTATTTTTATTTATTTTCCATTGTTTGTTTGCTGTTTTCTTCTGTCTTTTCCTTTTTTCTCTTTAGTTAATTATCTTGGTTGTTGGTGCATTGGGGGGGTTCTTGGGGGTGGGGAATGGAATTAATTGTATTTTAAAAAACAAATCTTCTGGGGGGGCTGTGGGAGGGGTCTCGAATGGTTGAGGGACAGCTATTGGGGAACTGTGGGGGGATCTTGGAGGGTTCGGGTTTCACAAGATTGTGATCATGAAAAAGGAAACTATGACATATATTTTATATCACTATCATGCACACGCACCCTCACACATAAGGATGGCTCTGTTGCAGAAAAACGGATACATGTTTGATAGTGTCTTGATGCTGTATTGTTTGTCCTTCATGTTGTAATACTTTAATGTTACCCCTTAATAAAAATAATGGATAAAAATACATTACATTTTTTTTAAAGTGCACTAAAGGGTAAAATAATGGGAGCTATGAACAATAGCCTAGTTAGTGACAATAGGAGCTAATACATACAATACATCCTCTCTCTTCTCTTCTTAGCCACCGACATCAATGCTGCTGTGTTGGAGGGCACAGCCATGCTAAACCGAAACCCACGAGAGGGCTCAGCCTCCCTCCTTATACTACTCACTGATGGAGACCCAACCACAGGTACACACACGCACACGCACACACACACACACACACACACACACACACACACACACACACAATAACACAATAAAAGCCAATCTCACTTTCCTCAGGTGAGACCAACCTGGAAAAGATCCACAAGAATGTAAAGGAAGCCATTGGTAAGAAATTCCCGCTCTACTGTCTCGGTTTTGGAATGGATGTCAACTTTGAGTTCCTGGAAAAGATGGCACTGGAGAACAGCGGTGTGGGACGCAGAATATATGAGGATTCTGATGCTGCTCTGCAGCTGCAGGTAAGGGAACACCCACTGTGAAGCAGTGCATTCACACTACAGTCTCTGCACTACAATGGATTTGAATGATTTAAATCATAAAACACCAATGATCAAAAATGGTCCCAAGTAAGCATAATTAGCTGGAATATAAAAGGGCTGAACCAACCTTTAAAGCGCAATAAGATCATATCTCATCTAAGGAGGCTTTACTGTTATGTCTTGATTTCCTAAATGTAGATTATGCGAGAGGAAACCAGGAGGAGCAAGGGGCGTGACTAATGGCCTCTGTACATTTTAGTCATTTAGCAGACACTCTTATCCAGAGTGACTTACAGGAGCAATTAGGGTTAAGTGCCTTGCTCAAGGGCACATCAACACATTTTTCATATAGTCGGCTCTGGGATTTGAACCATCAACCTTTCGGTTACTGGCCCAACACTCTTAACCTCTAGGTTACCTGTAATGTATGATTAACAGGGCTTTTATGAAGAGGTGGCCACACCCCTATTGACGGACGTGCAGATGGTGTATGTGGGTGGGGCTAACCTGACCCAGACCAACTTCAGCCAGTACTACAACGGCTCCGAGATCGTGGTGTCTGGCCAGATCACCGACAACAACATAGAGACATTCACTGCAGAGGTCATAGCCATATCGGTGAGGTCACCTCTACTCTGCTACCTTCACAAGTTAATAGGTTTTGTCCCTTGTTTTGTATGTTCTTTTGATTTTGAAAGCAATAAAAAAAATATATATAAAAATTACCACTCCATATGAGTACTTTGGAGAGAGTTCAGCCAAATGTCAAAATATACAATAAAGTCAATGTTTAGTATTGTAATGTGAGGATGCCTTGATTATTTCAGAAAAGCAATAGGGTGATGTACTCTGAGACAATACCAACGGACGAGCCCATTGAAGCCAGGCCTGATAGCCACATCCAAAGGCTGTGGGCCTACCTCACTGTGAAGCAGCTACTGGACAAAGAGTGAGTCTGCTTTGCATGGCATTGTGTCTGTTAGTGGGTGTATTTGCACCTGTGTCTATGCAGGTCTCCATCCTAGTTGTTCTTATATTATTTTAAAAGATACTGATCTAATTAGTGTTTATTCATCTTCCTCTGAAAAATGCAGTCCCCACTTTTGATGTCACTACCAAAACACACACATTAAAAGACTGTAGAATGAATGTGCCTTAAGACACACCCCTACAATTAAAATCAGGAAATGGGATTGCAACCCTCTCCATCATGGCCACATAGTGAGTAGTCTGTCTGCCACATTTTAAGAAAATTTGAGAAAAAGTTAATAAATCTTCATGTATTTCTAAGAAGTGCCAATACCGAACATATAATATTTTAAATATATAAAGTTTGGTTTTGGGACTCACATATGTTTTACGGGGGATGTACATCTGTCCAAAGGATATGCCAGCCATGGGGATTCATTAAAGTCCAAAGTAAGTCTATTGACACTGTTTTTCTTTACATTGATTGAAAAAAACATCTGATGTGATGATCTACATTAAAAACATAGATATCAACATATCGACTGTACTACTTGCGCTGCTAAGACTCTCGACCATTGCTATTCAAACTTCCGGGAATGCTGACAACGCCCTCCCCCGCCCTCCTTTTGGCAAATCTGACCACGACTCCATCTTGCTCCTCCCGTCCTATAGGCAGAAACTCAAACAGGAAGTACCCATGCTTCGAACTCTTCAATGCTGGTCTAACCAATCGGAATTCACGCTTCAGGATTGTTTTGATCACGTGGACTGGGATATGTTCCGGGTAGCTTGCGAAAATAATCTACACGCATACACGGATATGGTGACTGAGTTTATAAGGAAGTGTATAGGAGACGTAGTACCTACTGTGACTATTAAAACCTACCCTAACCAGAAACCGTGGATAGATGGTAGCATTCGCGCAAAACTGAAAGTGTGAACCACCACATTTAACCATGGCAAGGTGACTAACAGTGTAGTTATTCACTCCGCAAGAAAATCAAACAAGCTAAATTTCAGTATAGAGATAAAGTGGAGTCGCAATTCAACGGCTCAGACACGAGACGTACAATATGTAGTAGGGACTACAGACAATCACGGACTACAAAAGGAAAACCAGCCACGTGGCCGAGACCAGCGTCTTGCTTCCGGACAGGCTAAACACATTCTTCGCATGCTTTGAGGATAACACAGTGCCACCAACGCGGCCCACTACCAAGGACTGTGAGCTCTCCTTTTCCGTGGCCGACATGAGTAAAACATTTAAACGTGTTACCCCTCACAAGTCTGCCGCTCCAGACGGCATCCCTAGCCACGTCCTCAGAGCATGCGCAGACCAGCTGGCTGGTGTGTTTACGGGCATATTCAATCTCTACCTATCCCAGTCTGCTATCCCCACATGCTTCAGGATGGCCACACTGTCGCCCCATAGCACTCACTTCTGTCATCATGAAGTGCTTTGAGAGACTAGTCAAGGATCATATCACCTCTACCTTACCTGCCACCCTAGACCCACTTCAATTTGCTTACCGCCCCAATAGATCCACTGATGATGCAATCGCCATCACTCTGCACACCGCCCTATCCCATCTGGACAAGAGAAATACCAATGTAGGAATGCTGTTCATTGACTACAGCTCAGCATTCAACACCATAGTACCCTCCAAGCTCATCATTAAGCTTGAGGACCTGGGTCTGAACCCCGCCCTGTGCAACTGGGTCCTGGACTTCCTGACAGGCCGCTCCCAGGTCGTGAAGGTAGGACACATCACCTCCGCTCCTCTGATCGTCAACACTGGGTCCCCACAAGGGTGCGTGCTCAGCCCCCTCCTGTACTCCTTGTTCACCTATGACTGCATGGCCAAGCAAGCCTCCAACTCAATCATTAAGTTTGCAGACAACACAACAGTAGTAGGCTTGATTACCAACGATGACGATAGGAGGCGAGGGCTCTGGGAGTGTGGTGCCTGGAAAACAACCTCTCACTTAACGTCAACAAAACAAAGGAGAGGATTGTGGACTTCAGGAAACAGCAGAGGGTGCACCACCCTATCTACATCGACGAGACCGCAGTGGAGAAGGTGGAAAGCTTAAGTTCCTTGGCATACACATCACTGACAAACTGAAATGGACCACCCACACAGACAGTGTGGTGAAGAAGGCGCAACAGAGCCTCTTCAACCTCAGGAGGCTGAAGAAATGTGTCTTGTCACCTAAAACACTCACAAGTTTCTACAGATGAACAATTGAGAGCATCACCGCCTGGTACGGCAACTGCACCGCCTGCAACCGCAAGGCTCTCCAGAGGGTGGTGCGGTCTGCCCAACCCATTACCGGGGGCAAACTACCTGCCCTCCAGGACACCTATAGCACCTGACGTCACAGGAAGGCCAAAATGATCATCAAGGACATCAACCATCCGAGCCACTGCCTGTTCACCCCGCTATCATCCAGAAGGCGAGGTCAGTACAGGTGCATCAAAACTGGGACCGAGAAACTGAAAAACAGCTTCTATCTCAAGGCCATCAGACTGTTAAACAGCCATCACTAGCACATTAGAGGCTGCTTCCTATAGGCATAGACTAGAAATCACTGGCCACTTTAATAAATTGAGCACTAGTCACTTCAATAATGTGTACATATCTGGCATTACTCACATCATATGTATATACTGTATTCTATACTATTCTACTGTATCTCATTCACTTAATGTTTACATATCTTGCATTACTCCTCTCATATGTATGTACTGTATTCTATACTATTCCACTGTATCTTAGTCCGTTCCACTCTGACATCGCTCGTCCATATTTATATAGTCATAATTAATTCCTACTTAGATTTGTGTGTATTGGGTATATGCTGTGTAATTTGTTAGATATTAATTGTTAAATTTCACTGCACTGTTGGGGCTAGAAGCTCAAGCATTTCGCTACACCCGCAATAACATCTGCTGATCACGTGTATGTGAACAATAAAATTTGATTTAATAATTTCTGTTTTGGATTATTTGTAGTTATTGAAGGACAGGGACATCCATTAGGTGCCAACATGCTGAAAAGTACAGCAGAAAGACAGAGAGGATAAAAACTACCCCTGTGATATATCAAAAATATTTGAAAAAAGAAAGGGTAAAAAATGCTAAAAGAAAGGAAGAAGGAAATGTACATTTAAAATATTTATCTGAGAGGGAGAGGATGTATACAAGGGCAAGATGGAGGTCAAGTCAAAGACAACACAGGGCAGGAGTGAAAAGGCAAAAAGTCACAGACAAAAATACTGAAATGAATGTATTTAATTGATTGTGATAATAGTATACAGTATGTCAATCACATATGCCAAGGTTCATGGAAGCTGTTCTGGCTCGTGGTGGCCCAATGCTCTATTAAGACGCTTTAGCCTGTGTTTCCTTTATTTTGGCAGTTACCTGTATATGAAAGGTCACAACCAAAACAAAACACAAAATAAAGATAGGAAAAGTGAATTAAAACATATACCAACATAATTAATTAACAAGGGCGATCCGGATGGAGACGGTGGAACTCCCGCAACAACGAAGGGTCCAAGACGTCCTCCACCGGCACCCAGCATCTCTCCTCCGGACCGTACCCATCCCACTCCACGAGGTACTGAAGGCCCCTCGGTGTCCAGAGGGGGCGGAGGAACCTCCCGCACCTCAGACTCCTGGAGTGAACCAGCCACCACCGGCCTTAGGAGAGACACATGGAACGAGGGATTAATACGGTAATCTGGGGGAAGCTGTAACCTGTAGCATACCTCGTTCAGTTTCCTCAGGACTTTGAATGGCCCCACAAACCGCGGAACCCAGCTTCCGGCAGGGCAGGCGGAGGGGCAGGTTTCGGGTCGAGAAACCTCACTGCGGTGGCGGTCGGCGCTCGCCTTCGGCAGCCTCATGGCCCGTTGCAAATGCACATGGGCGGCGTCCCAGGTCTCCTCCGAGCGCTTAAACCATTCGTCCACCGCAGGAGCTTCGATCTGGCTCTGATGCCAAGGTGCCAGAACCGGCTGATACCCCAGTACGCACTGGAAGGGAGAGAGGTTAGTGGAGGAGTGGCGGAGTGAGTTTTGGGCCATCTCTACCCAGAAGATGAACGCTGCCCAGTCCCCCGGCCGGTCCTGGCAATATGACCGCAGAAACCTACCCACATCCTGGTTTACTCTCTCCACCTGGGTGAAAACCTGAGGTGAGGCTGACCGAGACCCCCAGACCTTCCATGAACGATCAGAGACTATGTCCTCAGGCACCCCGTAGTGCCGGAAGACGTGAGTGAACAGGGCCTCAGCAGTCTGTAGGGCCGTAGGGAGACCAGGCAAAGGGAGGAGACGGCAGGACTTAGAGAACCGATCCACAACAACCAGGATCGTTGTGTTGCCCTGTGAGGGAGGAAGATCCGTCAAGAAGTCCACCGACAGGTGCGACCACGGCCGTTGTGGAACGGGTAGGGGTTGTAACTCTGGGCAGGTGCCTGGGAGCCTTGCACTGGGCGCACACCGAGCAGGAGGAAACATAAACCCTCACGTCCTTGGCCAAGGTGGACCACCAGTACTTCCCACTAAGGCAAATGAACGGTCAATAAAATTCCCAGCTGGGACTGAATCTACGAGCGCCTTATGCAGGGAAAACTCAGGAAATGTAATAAACACATACATGTGAGCAACAGGGGGCTCTGGGTGAGCCTGGTGCCAACCCACCTGGGGTGACACGATAGTGCCCTGCCTGCTGCCTCGACTCCCTGAGGAACCTCCCCAGCACCGACCAGCAGTGTGCCCTCTCTGGCCACAGATGGTGCAGGGAATGGCCCCTTCTCCGGTCGCCCTAAGCCCAGCACCTCGAATCCCGCTGGGACCGGGTGAAGGAGGGGTGGACAGTGGGGCCTGCTGTAGTGGGGCTGGTGGAGGCGCTGGACTACCTCCTCCTCTCTCCCAACGATCCATCGTCTGCAGCATGCGATCCATGGCGGTGCCCAGACGTTGCAACATGGTCGCGTGCTGCTGGACGCACTCCTCTACCGCCACAGGGAGGGCGTCTTCTCCTGCTGACTCCATTCGTTGGTGAGTAATTCTGTAAAGCGACTTCGGTGGATGTCGTGACAGCGAGCTGCACTTGGTAATGAACTAACTAGGTCAAGCTAAAATGTCTAACCCAATGACTACACAAAACCCGCCCACAAGGCCTGAAAACTAGCCTCCGCAGTCTGTAGGGCCGTAGGGAGACCAGGCAAAGGGAGGAGACGGCAGGGCTTAGAGAACCGATCCACAACAACCAGGATGTTGTTTTTTTGCAGCAAGAGGGGAGTTGCCACATTTAGCTAATAAACCCTTTTTTCATAATGTTATCGAGCGAACTAAGAATTAATCTCGACTTAACTTCTAACAACCTAAGAATCAAAATTTGGTTTTCCATCAAAATAATAATTATTGCGAGCTATTGTGACTAATAAAGGAATTTGAATATGTAGCAATAGAAAATATAATTTGCCCTTATTAAACTTCAAAAAATGTATGTTAAGCTATTTTCTGGCAGTCGTGACATTATTATGTGCCAGATGTTAAGACTACAAACTGTTATAAATGGCTTATTTGCGAGATTGACATTTCAATTGGCATCTGGGTTTATGATTTGTAATTCAACTTTGTCATGGTTGGGTTAGCTAGATGCAGGTAACCTATAGCTCCTGATAGGCCTACATCTAATTTCAGAGAGCCTACAGTAGCCTAGGCAAGATTTTAGATGAACGATTTAGCAGCTTGCTTAGTTAAAATTGACAGACTCATTTATTCAACATGAACAGCGAGGCGATTTCGAGATAAGAAGTGCTTCCGTTGCCCAACAGCCTGTTGGAATAGGCTACTGAGGATGGGGTTGTAATTTCAATCACTGAATCAAATATTAAAATATGGATATGAACTGAATAGGCATGTGCTTGTCAACAACAGCCAGTGTTGTTTTTACCTGTAGCCTAATCTGACTGACTGTTGCCTTCAATCTAATGCATTCTAACATCAGCTGATCGGCAATTGCGACAGAATTGTGACTATGATCACAATTGATAACTTCCAATTTTATTAACTAAACATGTCCATAAATAATTGAATAATAACACAAGGCTACAACAATAATAATCTGAAGTAAGTTATAGGCTATTTATTAAATCTGTTTGTCAGCTCCAGATAGGCTACACAAGTGGCACAAATTGATTTCCAATGACTCCAGTGATATCATCATTTCAACATATTTTTTGTATTAAATGGTAGCCTACATAGGCATAGCAAATAACAGGCTAATTCATGGCCAGTAGATGCAAATGTATCATTCTCCACATTTTAATGTTAGTTTCATTGTGGACTTTTACCCATAACCAGTGCTTAATTTTATGCCGGATCCTGTCACCGTTCCGTATTGGACTGTTTTGTTCTGAAACCTATTTTGCCAGATCCGATACCTCTCATGGCATGAAAAATAATTTAGACTTTTTACAATGTAAAACTTATAATAAAAATGTTACAAACAAAGAGACAAAAATCAATCGAGTTACCACCTGGACTGGTCACAGATAGACAAACGTATCTTTTTGAGAAGATTAGGGTGTTTTGCGACAAAGAGGCTATGGACAGAAACAGGCTCTCCGAATATAGATTCCCTTGTTCATGCGTGGTTCGGCTGGACCAGTCATCAGCACTAAAACACACGCCATACGTTGCTGCTACTGTTTTTTAAAATCCTGCTGCTCAGCCACTTTACCCGTGATTGTATGCATATAACCACCTCGTCTATCACTATCATTATTGATATTGTTTGTGCACATACTGTATATTATTTAATTTATATTGACACTATCTATTTCTGATATTGCTACTACGCAAGTAACCATTTGGCTGTACCATTTACACCTTCTGTAGAGACCCATCCACTTAGCAAGACTTATATAAAATGAATATTGATATGTGTGATCGTAACATGATTTTGTAACATACCACAACAATGTCATGTGACCATATCAAGTGCCCAACACATAAATATATGGTGCATGCATCTGTTTATGTACTGTACATGCGCATCTCACTAAGGTATCAACTCAGGTTGCATGGCCTTAACTTATGTATGGAATACTAGTTTATAAGTGCGTGTGTAACAGAATGATAAGTATGCTAATGTAATGGTGTGAAGGCATTTGGGCAGTGGTGTACTTCAGTTAAAATACTTTAAAGTACTACTTAGGTATTTTTTGGAGGTATCTGTACATGACTTAACTATTTACATTTTTGGCAACTTTCACTTCACTACATTCCGAAAGAAAATAATATACTTTTTACTCCATACATTTTCCCTGACACCCAAAAGTACTCGTTACATTTTGACAGGACTTATCAAGAGAACATCCATACAACATCTGATCTGGCAGACTCACTAAACACAAATGCTTCGTTTGTAAATTATGTCTGAGTGTTGGAGTGTGCCCCTGGCTATCCATCAATACATTTTTTTTTTAATTGGTCCGTCTGGTTTAATATAAGGAATTTGTAATTATTTATACTTTTACTTCTGATACTTGAGTACATTTTTGAAATTCCATTTACTTTTGATACTTAAGTATTTTTGAATCCAAATACTTTGACTTTTACTCAAGTAGTATTTTACTGGGTGACTTTTATTTCACTCATTTTCTATTAAGCTATCTTTTACATTTATCCAAGTATGACAATTTAGTCATTTTTCCACCACCAGATGTGGCTGGGTGTTATAGTATTTCCTTCACATGACCCATCAATTTAGACAAGTTTGTCTGGGTAAGGGTCATAAAATATTCATATCTGGACACATAAATAATAGCCCACTACACTATGAGAAGGCCAATATATATATATTTTTTTATATAGCCTAGATGTAGATGTAGCCCAATAACCAGGCAGTCTACAGGAGGGAACACTCTGAAAATCTGCCAGTAAACAAACAGCATGCTGACAACAGACCTCTAGCAATATTTAAAATGCAATAGCGGGAAAACACAGATTGGAAAGCAAATGGCTCCTGCTGAAAAGAGAAGACTCTATGCTGTAGGCTACCAAAATATTTTAATAACTTCCAAATATTGTTTAACGAAGTGCTTTGGCACGAGTGCCACCTATGCCATCACAAAGGAGTGTGAAACTGGAAATAATTTTTAGGACTAATTCCTCCTCATATTGTAGCCTACAATATGGGAAAGGGAGGATTCCTAATCAGTTGTACAACTGAATGCATTCAACTGAAATATGTCTTCCGCATTTAACCCAACCCCTCTGTCATAATTGACATCCACAGCGCCCGGGGAACAGTGGGTTACTGCTTTGCTCAGGGGCAGAACAGATTTTTACCTTGTCAGCTCAAGGATTCGATCCAGGAACCTTTTGGTTACTGGCCCAACGCTCCAACCACTAGGCTACCCGCTGCCCCTCAATGTCTCCAAACACCTAGACCTAGGCTATTGATGGATTCATGACATGGCTGTTTTTATTGATCTCAGTTTGTCAGTGTCAAAGTAGCCTGTCATTGCGATTATTTGTGTGGTATTAAAAAAGATTATGCCAAAGTCTCCAGTCATGTAAAGTAATGTTGAATTGCATGAAATGCATTTATAAAAGGCCACATTTTTCCCAGACCCTAGGCTACTAAAAATGTTCCCCATGTGTGCAACTTCTGTAAGTGCCTCTACTCTACTGCTCAATGCCACTACATACAGTGGGGAGAACAAGTATTTGATACACTGCCGATTTTGCAGGTTTTCCTACTTACAAAGCATGTAGACGTCTGTAATTTTTATCATAGGTAGACTTCAACTGTGAGAGACGGAATCTAAAACAAAAATCCAGAAAATCACATTGTATGATTTTTAAGTAATTAATTTGCATTTTATTGCATGACATAAGTATTTGATACATCAGAAAAGCAGAACTTAATATTTGGTACAGAAACCTTTGTTTGCAATTACAGAGATCATACGTTTCCTGTAGTTCTTGACCAGGTTTGCACACACTGCAGCAGGGATTTTGGCCCACTCCTCCATACAGACCTTCTCCAGATCCTTCAGGTTTCGGGGCTGTTGCTGGGCAATACGGACTTTCAGCTCCCTCCAAAGATTTTCTATTGGGTTCAGGTCTGGAGACTGGCTAGGCCACTCCAGGACCTTGAGATGCTTCTTACGGAGCCACTCCTTAGTTGCCCTGGCTGTGTGTTTCAGGTCATTGTCATGCTGGAAGACCCAGCCACGACCCATCTTCAATGCTCTTACTGAGGGAAGGAGGTTGTTGGCCAAGATCTCGTGATACATGGCCCCATCCATCCTCCCCTCAATATGGTGCAGTTGTCCTGTCCCCTTTGCAGAAAAGCATCCCCAAAGAATGATGTTTCCACCTCCATGCTTCACGGTTGGGATGGTGTTCTTGGGGTTGTACTCATCCTTCTTCTTCCTCCAAACACGGCGAGTGGAGTTTAGACCAAAAAGCTCTATTTTTTGTCTCATCAGACCACATGACCTTCTCCCATTCCTCCTCTGGATCATCCAGATGGTCATTGGCAAACTTCAGACGGGCCTGGACATGCGCTGGCTTGAGCAGGGGGACCTTGCGTGCGCTGCAGGATTTTAATCCATGACGGCGTAGTGTGTTACTAATGGTTTTCTTTGAGACTGTGGTCCCAGCTCTCTTTAGGTCATTGACCAGGTCCTGCCGTGTAGTTCTGGGCTGATCCCTCACCTTCCTCATGATCATTGATGCCCCACGAGGTGAGATCTTGCATGGAGCCCCAGACCGACGGTGATTGGCAGTGTATCAAATACTTGTTCTCCCCACTGTAAGTGTCACGGCCGTCGTAGGGAGGAGACCAAGGCGCAGCGTCGTATGCGTACATTCTCTTTATTTTAAGAATGAACACTGAACAAAACTATCAAAACAACAAAACGAACCGTGAAGCTATACAAAGAGTGCTAACAGGCAACTACACATAGACAAGAACCCACGAAACCAAAAGGGAAAATGGCAACCTAAATAGGATCCCCAATCAGAGACAACGATAAACAGCTGCCTCTGATTGGGAACCAATTCAGGCCACCATAGACCTACAATTACCTAGACTTACAAAAACCCCTAGATCTACAAAAACCCTAGACAAGACAAAACAAGCATACCCACCCTCGTCACACCCTGACCTAACCAAAATAATAAAGAAAACATAGATAACTAATGTCAGGGCGTGACAATAAGGCTGCATTGAGACAATTACTTATCAATGACCCAAGACCAGATCAGTTAATCCCTACCATTGTGTCGCTGAATTGTCATAATGCTGCAGCAAATGTACATTATCCCAGGGGCGTTGGCAGACACAATGTAAGTAACTTAATGTCTGTCCCCGTAACTGCCCTGAATGCCTCTGTTGATCCTACATCTATTGTATGCAGTAATCATATGCCTATGAACCAGAGTTCTGCTGTTAGCACTGAGGCGGTGTGCCCTAGTTCGAAGTCCACTGTGTACAACTTACCCTGCACTATCAGCTCAAATATAAATAACATGTGCATGTCTACTTCTGATTCGCTTCCCAGTAAAGCAATAAAAACAATCAAGCATCCCAGAAAAGTGCTAAAAATAGCCCACATTAACATATGTGGCCTAAGAAACAAGGTTAATGAAGTCAATAACTTGCTAGTAACAGATGACATTCATATTTCTGAAACTCACTTAGATAATATCTTAGATACAGTGGTAGCAATACATGGTTATAACATCTACAGAATACAGAAATGCCAGTGTGGTGGTGTTGTGGTCTATATTCAGAGACGCTTTCCTGTAAAGCTTAGAGAGGATTTCGTTTTAAATACTGTCGAAGTAATATGGCTACAGATTCCTCTGCCTCACCTAAAGCCCATTCGTGTGGGAAGCTGCTATAGACCACTGAGTGCTAATAGTCAGTATCTGGATCATATGTGTGAAAGTATTGATAATGTATGTGATATCAACAGAGAGGTATATTTTCTGTTTGATTTCAATTTGGACTGGCTTTCATCAAGTTCAAGAAAAATTTGAGAGAACATTACACCGCACCACACCAGGGTTAGAGTAGTACAGAAAGTGTTGTATGCCGAAGGAGTATACAGGGTGATAGAGGAAGATGGGTACAGGGTGAGGGATCCTGAGAGGATTCCTGAGAGGATTCCTGTGAGTAGGCAGAGATCAAGAGAGAGAGCGATAGGAAGAATATGTGATTCAGTAAGGTGGGCTTTTTAGCATTTATAGCCATGGTTGTCAATTGTACTGCAGAAATGGATCAAAGGTCACAGAAAATAGACGTTGTGGTGGCAGCGGTAGAGAAAACTAGAGCCTGTAGGACCTGCTTTGTTAATAGTGTTAAAAAGGCAGAGTAACGCTTTATTACGGACAGACTTCTCCCCGTCATAGCTACTGTTGTATTACCATGTTTTGACCATGACAGTTTATAATTCAGGGTTACTATAATATAGCAGGGGGTGTAAAGCTACAACACATATGTTTTTCCAGCTGTAGACTATGATCGATAATGTCAAAAGCCGCAGTGAAGTCTAACAAAACAGCTCGCACGATCTTTTCAGCATTTTCTCTCAGCCAATCATCAGTCATTTGTGTAATTGTTGTGCTTGTTGAATGTTCTTCCCTATATGCATTGTGAAAGTCTGTTATCAATTTCTTTACAGTAAAATAGTATTGTATCTGGTCAAACAGTTTACTAAGGGTTGGTAACAGGCTGATTAGTTGGCTATTTGAGCCAGTAAAGGGGGCTTTACTATTCTTGGTTAGCCGAATTACTTTGGCTTCCCTCCAGGCCTGAGCTCTCACTTTCTAGTAGGCTTAGATTGAAGATACGGCAAATAGGAGTGTCAATATCGTCTACTATTATCCTCAGCCATTTATCATCTAAGTTGTCAGATCTCGGTGTCTTGTCATTATTGACAGATAACAATAACTTTTTCACTTCTTACTTACTTTACGGAATTCAAAATTACAATGCTTGTCTTTCATAATTTGATCAGATATACTTGGATGTGTAGTATCAGCGTTTGTTGCTGGCATGTCATGCCTAAGTTTGCTAATCTTGCCAATGAACAAAATCATTAACTTCTACAGGGTCGGTGGGTCCCCAGCTGGACGGTTGAGCTAACGTAGGCTAATGTGATTAGCATGAGGTTATAAGTAACAAGAACATTTCCCAGGACATAGACATATCTGATATTGGCAGAAAGCTTAAATTCTTGTTAATCTAACTGTACTGTCCAATTTACAGTAGCTATTACAGTGAAAGAATAACTTGCTATTGTTTGAGGAAAGTGCACAGTTATGAACTTGAAAATGTATTAATAAACCAATTAGGCACATTTGGGCAGTCTTGATACAACATTTTGAACAGAAATACAATGGTTCATTGATCAGTCTAAAACTAGTGGACTAAATTTAAATTGTGCCTGGGCTGGAATAATACATTATGGCCTTTCTCTTGCATTTCAAAGATGATGGTATTATCTTTTACCAGATCTAATGTGTTATATTCTCCTACATTAATTTAAGATTTCCACAAACTTCTAAGTGTTTCCTTTCAAATGGTATCAAGAATATGCATATCCTTGCTTCAGGTCCTGAGCTACTGGCAATTAGATTTGGGTATATCATTTAAGGTGAAAATTGAAAAAAAGGTGCGGAGCCTTTAGAGGTTTTAAAGTAGTTGGCAATATCAGTGGGTTTTGTGATGAATGAGCCATCTAATTCAATGAATGATGGAGCTTTAATGATAAATTAAATTACATTTAACGAGCTCAAAAGCTTTTTACTGTCATTAATTATGTAATTTATCTATGTTTCATAGCGTAGTTTCTTCTTTTTATTCAGTTTAGTCACATGATTTCTCAATTTGAAGTACGTTTGCCAATCGGTTGTGCAGCCAGACTTATTTGCCATTCCTTTTGCCTCATCCCTCTCAGCCATAAAATTGTTAAATTCCCCATCAATCCACGGAGATTTAACAAGTTGTGCAGTCATTTTCTTAATGGGTGCATGCTTATTAGTAACTGAAATAAGCAATTTCATAAATGCGTCAAGTGCAGTGTCTTGTTGCTCCTCATTACACACCACAGACCAACAAATATTTTTTACATCAACAACATTGGAATCACTACTGAACTTATGGAATGACCTCTTATACACTATATTAGGCCCAACCTTTGGAACTCTGCTTTTCCTAGATATGGCTACTATATTTTGATCACTACATCTAATGGATTTGGATACTGCTTTAAAACAAATTTATGCAGCATTAATAAAGATGTGATCAGTACATGTTGATTATTTCATTCCTGTGCTGTTTTTAACTACCCCGGTAGGTTGACTGATAACCTGAACCACGTTGCAGGCACTAGTTAAATTTTGACGCTTTATCTTGAGATGAAAGCCAGTAAATTTTTAAATCACCCAGAAAATATACCTCTGTTAATATCACAAACATTATCAAGCATTTCACACGTGCTATTCAGATACTGACTGTTAGTACTTGGTGGTCTATAGCAGCTTCCCACCAGAATGGGCTTTAGGTGAGGCAGATAAATCTGTAGCCATATTACATCAACAGTATTTAACATGAGATCCTCTCTATCAAAACAAATCAATGGTTATCTCTCACATGCGCCAAACACAACAGGTGTACACCTTACCGTGAAATGCTTACTTACAAGCCCTTAACCAACAATGCAGTTCAAGAAATAGAATTCAGAAAATATTTACAAAATAAACGAAAGTTTAAAAAAATTCAATCAAAATGTAACACAAGAAAATGACATAACAATAACGAGGCTATATACAGGAGGTACCGGTACCAAGTTAATATGCAGGGGTACAGGTTAGTCGAGGTAATTTGTAAAGTGACTATGCATACTGTAGATAATAAACAGCGAATAGCAGCAGTGTAAAAACAAAGGGGGGTCAATGTAAATAGTCGGGGCGGCCATTTGATTAATTGTTCAGCAGTCTTATGGCTTGGAGGTAGAAGCTGTTAAGGGGCCTTTTGGTCCTAGACTTGGCGCTCCGGTACCGCTTACCGTGCGGTAGCAGAGAGAACAGTCTATGACTTGGGTGACTGGAGTCCTTGACAATTTTTGGGGCCATCCTCCTCCCATGTAAAGCCATGTGACATACAATTATTTTTAAGGTCCCTCAGTCGAGCAGTGAATTTCAAACACAGATTCAACCACAAAGACTAGGGAGGTTTTGTTGCTTTGGGGAGGGTTGTGTGTTTTTTCTTTATTGGGCACAGGGGAGGATAGTGCGTTTTTCCCCCCTAGGTTTACATTTGCTTTTCTGCTCGTATTTTCCCTTTAAACAATGGCTTGACGTACTTTGATGTTACCCTAATAAAGTTTAGAAATGTTTGTGAAGGTGTGGTATTGTGTGGCTGTTATTAAGCTTTAACTAATGCAGGCCTATGATATGAAGGAAGTGCGCCCCAGCGATCCAACTGACTCTGACAATTGAACTTGAGGTAAGGAAGACTGTTTCAGACCTACCAGAGTTACTTCTATGATCTAACAATACAATGCTTATATACAAAATATTCTGACCGAACGATAACAAATGACCCTCCTTCTGTATGTCTATATCTGTTTGGCAGACGTAGTAGCCATCTGACATAAAGAAAAGCACGTCGGTGTAATAACATGCCACATATACAGCTCTGGAAAAAAGCTGTATAATGATCTGTAAAATGATCAGTTTCTCTGTGTAACGACGTTCTAGATCTTCCTCCTCCTCAGACGAGGAGAGGAGAGAAGGATCGGAGGACCAATACGCAGCGAGGTATGATGACATAATGTAATTTATTGAAAGACGAACACGAACACGAAAACACTTGGAAAATTACAAATTAAGAAAACGACGTAGACGAAACCTGAACATGGAACTTACATAACTACACGCAGAACTCACGAACAGGAACAGACTACATCAAACGAACGAACAGCCATAACAGTCCCGTGTGGTGCACAGACACGAAAGACACAGGAGACAACCACCCACAAACAAACACTGTGAAACTACCTACCTTAATATGATTCTCAATCAGAGGAGATGAAAACCACCTGCCTCTAATTGAGAACCATATCAGGTACCCATTAACCAACATAGAAACACAAAACATAGAAATGCCCACCCACACTCACGCCCTGACCGACTAACACATACAAAACAACAGAAAATAGGTCAGGAACGTGACACTCTGGTTTTACTATTTATAGGTATGTGTTTGGGTAAAATGAACATTTTGTTTTATTCTTTAAACTACTGACAACATTTCTCCCAAATTCCAAATAAAAATATTGTAATTTAGAGCATGTATTTGCAGAAAGTTACAACTGGTCAAAATTACAAAAAATGTCAGACCTTGAACAATGCAAAGAAAATAAGTTAATATTAATTTTTAAACAACACAATACTAATGTTTTAACTTAGGAAGAGTTCAGAAATCAATATTTGGTGGAATAACCCTGATTTTCAATCACAGCTTTCATGCGTCTTGGCATGCTCTCCACCAGTCTTTCACATTGATGTTGGGTGACTTTATGCCGCTCCTGGCGCAAAAAAATGAAGCAGCTCGGCTTTGTTTGATGGCTTGTGACCATCTGTCCTCCTCTTGATCACATTCCAGAGGTTTTCAATGGGGTTCAGGTCTGGAGATTGGGTTGGTCATGACAGGGTCTTGATCTGGTGGTCCTCCATCCACACCTTGATTGACCTGGCTGTGTGGCATGGAGCATTGTTCTGCTGGAAAAAACAATCCTCAGAGTTGGGGAACATTGACAGCAAGCAAGTTTTCTTCCAGGACAACCTTGTACGTGGCTTGATTCATGCGTCCTTCACAAAGACAAATCTACCTGATTCCAGCCTTGCTGAAGCACCCCCAGATCCTCACTGGTCCTCCACCAAATTTCACAGTGGGTGCGAGGCACTGTGGCTTGTAGGCCTCTCCAGGTCTTTCACCCAGTGAAATTTGGTGATTTAGTTATTGTTTTAGGAAAGTAGTCTAAAAAACAATAAATAATAACCTATCAAGTTTCCCATGTGCTTCACGTTGAAACACCAGGAATAGTGTTTTTGTAAATTGGTATAGGCTGTTTTTAGGGACACGTAAATGTGGCTCATTTTGCCAATAACCCTTGTTGATGGCGTTGGCTGCGCCAGGTCAGATCTGAATGTTTGTTGATGGCGCTGGCTGCGCCAGGTCAGATCTGAATGTTTGTTGATGGCGCTGGCTGCGCCAGGTCAGATCTGAATGTTTGTTGATGGCGCTGGCTGCGCCAGGTCAGATCTGAATGTTTGTTGATGGCGCTGGCTGCGCCAGGTCAGATCTGAATGTTTGTTGATGGCGCTGGCTGCGCCAGGTCAGATCTGAATGTTTGTTGATGGCGCTGGCTGCGCCAGGTTAGATCTGAATGTTTGTTGATGGCGCTGGCTGCGCCAGGTCAGATCTGAATGTTTGTTGATGGCGCTGGCTGCGCCAGGTCAGATCTGAATGTTTGTTGATGGCGCTGGCTGTGCCAGGTCAGATCTGAATGTCCAGCACCAACATTTCCTAAAGGAAACTAAAATGGCATATTGTTTTTATGAAGATTTTAGAATATTCGCATGAAAATCTGTAGACAATTGGATGGAAACCTAGCTAGTGAGCTAGTCCAGAGTCACTTTGGTTATGGCTGTGCATCATGGTTCTACAGCAGCCCCAAACATCTAAAGAATAAGCTACCAGCCAGACAAGCTTTTAAGAACTTTACTTAAACTCTCTCCTCATAGTCATCTGGAGGTTGTGTCTGTATCTATGTAATTGTATAAGTATTTACGTAAAATATAGGGACCACAATGGAAATAAGTCCCCGGCTTTATTGTGCAATCCCGGTCGCTTTAAAAAATCTTTGTGCATATACGGTAAGTATTTTTTTAGCGACAAATAGAATAAATCAATAAATCAATACAAACTGTGCATTGGCCAACTGATTAATGCCACCAAACATTTTAATGACATTCAGAAATTGGTGGGGGGAATTTGGAAAGTATTCAGACCCCTTGACTTTTTCCACATTTTGTTACGTTACAGCCTTATTCTAAAATTGATTAAATTGTTTTTTCCCCCTCATCAATCTAGATACATTACCCCATAATGACAAAGCAAAAACAGGTTAAGACATTTTGCAAATGTACTACAAATAAAAAATGGAAATATCACATTTACATAAGTATTCAGACCCTTTACTCAGTAGTTAGTTGAAGCATCTTTGGCAGCAATTACAGCCTTGAGCCCCCCCAGTAAATGTCGATCTGTCCATAACTTAATTGATAGAGTGAAAGAAGGAAGCTTGTACAGAATAAAAAATATTCAAAAAACATGCATCCTGCAACAAGGCACTGAAGTTATCTTCTTTGGGCTGCAAGCCCGACGTCGGTACACGTATGACAACAGCCAGGCCAAGTGCAGGGCGCGAAATTCAAAATATATTTTTTAGAAATATTTAACTTTCACACATTAACAAGTCCAATACAGCAAATGAAAGATACACATCTTGTGAATCCAGCCAACATGTCCGATTTTTAAAATGTTTTACAGCGAAAACACCACGTATATTTATGTTAGCTCACCACCAAATACAAAAAAGCACAGACATTTTTCACAGCACAGATAGCTTGCACAAAACCAACCTAACTAACCAAGAAACAACCAAACTAACCAAGAAACAACTTCATCAGATGACAGTCTTATAACATGTTATACAATAAATCGATGTTTTGTTCGAAAAATGTGCATATTTCGGGTATAAATCATAGTTTTACATTGCACCTGCAATCACAAATAGCACCGAAGCAGCTAGAACAATTACAGAGACCAAATTGAAAAACCTAAATACTCATCATAAAACATTTATGAAAAATACATGTTGTACAGCAAATGAAAGACAAAACATCTTGTGAATCCAGCCAATATTTCCGATTCTTTAAGTGTTTTACAGTGAAAACACAATATAGCATTATATTAGCTTACTACAATAGCCAACCACACAACAGCATTGATTCAAGCCAACAGTAGCGATAACGAATAAACCAGCAAAAGATATAAATTTTTTCACTAACCTTCTCAAACTTCATCAGATGACAGTCCTATAACATCATATTACACAATACATATATGGTTTGTTCGAAAATGTGCATATTTAGCGGCACAAATCGTGGTTATACAATGTGAATACGTAGGCAAAATGCAATAAAATGTCCGGAGAAATCTTGGAGAGGCACCTAATCTAATCAAATAACTATTCATAAACTTTACTAAAAAATACATGTTGGACAGCAAATTAAAGATAGCTTAGTTCTTAATGCAATCGCCGTGTTAGAATTCTAAAAATAACTTCAGTACGACATCCAGCTTACGTTATAGCGAGACACCGCCCAAAATCAAAGCGGAAAACACAACGACACATTTTCGACAGAAATAGGAAATAACATCATAAATGGGTCCTACTTTTGCTGATCTTCCATCAGAATCTCGCACAAGTGGTCCTTTGTCCAGAACAATCGTTGTTTGGTTTTAGAATGTCCTTTTTCCCTCTCGAATTAGCAAGCAAAACTAGCTAAGTGGCACGAAGCTGTCCGTCGTCAACAAACGCAGAGAATGGAACACGCCAAAACTCCCGAAAAAAATTCAATAATCTGATTAAACTATATTGAAAAAACATACTTTACGATGATATTGTCACATTTATCAAATAAAATCAAAGCCGGAGATATTTGCCGTCTATAACAACAGCTTTTCAGAAGCCAATGCGGAAGTCCTTTCTGCGTCTATCTGAACAAAGGAAATTGGGGTCCTGTCATTCCAAGCGCTCTCTTTTGACCATAGAAAGAGCTAGAGACCCCATTTCACCTCTCACAGCCTATTGACATCTAGTGGAAGGCGTATGAAGTGCATGTATACTAATAGATTTCAAGCAAAAGATTAGGGAGGCCCTGGAACAGAGCCTCGATTTCAGATTTTTAACTTTCTGACAGGAAGTTTGCTGCAAAATGAGTTCTGTTTTACTCACAGATATAATTCAAACGGTTTTAGAAACTTGAGTGTTTTCTATCCAATAGTAATAATAATATGCATATTGTACGAGCAAGAATTGAGTACGAGGCCGTTTGAAATGGGCACCTTTCATCCAAGTTACTCAATACTGCCCCTGCAGCCATAAGAAGATTTATACTGCAAAAAAATGTGGCAAAGCAGTTCACTTTTTTGACCTGAATACAAAAGTGTTATGTATGGGGGAAATCCACAAAAAAAATATATATATATTTTCAAGGATAGTGGTGGCTGCATCATGTTATGGTTATGCTGGGGAGTTTTTCAGGATTTAAAAAGAAATTGAATAGAACTAAGCACAGGCAAAATCCTAGAGGAAAACCTGCTTCAGTCTGCTTCCCACCAGACACTGGGAGATGAATTCAGCTTTCAGCAGGACAATAAGGCCAAATCTACAGTGGAGTTGTTTACCAAGACGACATTGAATATTCCTGAGTGGCCCAGTTAAAGTTTTGACTTAAATCTACTTGAAAATCTATGGCAAGACCTGAAAATAATTGTCTAGCAATGATCAATAACTAATTTGACAGAGCTTGAATAATTTTGAAAAGAAAGGGCAAAATTGCACAATCCAGCTGTGGAAACCTCTTTGACACTTACCAAGACAGACACAGCTGTAATGGCTGCCAAAGGTGCTTCTACAAAGTATTGACTCAGGAGTGTCAATACTTATGTAAATGAGACATTTCTGTATTTCATTTTCAATAAATGTTTTCACTTTGTCATTATGGGATATTGTTTTTAAATGGGTGAGAAAAATATTTAATACATTTTGAATTCAGGCTGTGACACAAAAAAATTTGAAATAAGTTAAAGGGTATAAATACTTTCTGACCATAAATGTCTACATTTTTATTTTCTTGGAAAGCTTTTGCATTTACAACTTGTCTAAGATTTCAGCCAGTCTATGGCTGTGGATTGACTGCATTGTTTGAATGGAATGTTGGCATATTGGCAGTTAATTAAAAAAAATGTATAGAATCTTTCCTCTAAAACTGTCTGGCTAGTTAGCTAACAAACATACAGTGCAGATAAATTCTTCAAGTTAATTATTTTAAACAATATTTTATCACAGCCCTGGCAAACCGTGGTTGACCATTTCCCTGACCTTTATCCCATCATAAGAAGATTCATGTCCATTCTAGTTGATGGTTGAATAATTTGGTCCACTGTTTAGTTTGAGCACAAAATATATACTTTCTCATGCAATATCGACGGATGGAGGTGTTCTAGACAATTATGCCCGTACCATATATTGGCTGACATGGCGATCAGGATTGCAGGTAAATAGAAAGTGTTATGAAATGTGATAGTTTTTATTCCATAACTCCATTGACGAGAATCTTATTGTGATGATGTGGCACAACACGATTTCGTGATTTCACAGATGGACCACTTAAAAGGAGAATTTAACCCAAATCTCTATATTTTTAAATATAAACAGCATGTTATAGAAGGGTCTAGACACTTTGTTTTCCAATTTTACCCCCAACCAGCGATACACTTTCTTATCCTTGCAGTATGGAGGCTCTGAAAAAAAATGAACAAATGCTCAAAAAAAAAACAAATACTGTATGTCCTTTTAGAAAGGGAAAAGCTCTCAGTATAGTGACGCAGGTCTTTACATGTTGTACACATAAAACTGTCATTCAAACTTTATCCGCCGAAATTACAGAAGTTAAATTCTCGAGTGGATTATCCCATTAAAGGTTTTGCAAACCAGGTAAAAAAAAACATTTTACTATTTTGTAAATGTTTTATGCAAATAAAATTATTATTGTACTTAAATCATACCTGTGTGTGTGTGTGTGTGTTTCAGGGTGCAGTCAAGCGGGAAGGCGAAGGAGAAGGTGAAGAAAGAGGCCCTGGACCTTTGTCTGAAGTACGGCTTTGTGACTCCTCTCACCTCCATGGTGGTCACCAAGCCCCAGGGAGAAACCTCACAGGTGGCCCACAAGCCCAAGGAGGGAGAGAAGCCCTCAGGAACCAGGCAAGGCTTCTCTGGGTGGAGTTTCCAGTTCATGAGTGGCCAAGCCGGATACCCCGGTGAGCAAAACTACCATCATCAACACAAGCACACCAGCACGCATGCACACACCATAGGTATACTGTCGTGGCATTTTCCTGTATTACCAAATGAGGAGAGTTACAAACCACACACCAGTCAGAGTTATACTTAAATTTCATCTTTAATAATATTATATGAGCTTCACCATAGCCCTTTGACTCTCAGATCAATTCAGTGTCTATAATGTATTTTGAGAGTGCCTACAAAAGAATACCAATATCTTTTATAGCCAAGATACACCCCTCTCAACTTACATGACGAACCACAGATCATAGAAAAACTTCACAAAGGGCCTTTTACTTGAGAAGGGAGTATCCCATAGCCAGATAGCATTAGCTGTAAATTATCGTTCAGTTAGGTCTCTAAGACGAGGTTCTAATCTCGTTCCTGGTACTTCATAGTACCAAAACATTACCTCATCCAAGGCATAACTCAATTGTCAACTCTATTTTCTCCCATCTCAAGTAAACCCCCTCTTCTCCCCACTCCTGGACAAGCTCACTGAGGGGAGTGACTTGCGCACAGACATTGTGGAGCCAAGAGATAATTGGTTCCCCCTTAATCACGCCATCCCTTCACATGGTTTAACAGATACATTCACATATGAAGACAATGTTCCATTCTGACCTCTCCGTTTCTGATATTCTGCATATTACCAGACATGTAAAAGACAAGCCTGACCTCTCCCCTCTCTGGGCCCCAAGTGAATTTTCCCTAGCTGAGAAGGGAAAAGTGCAACTGCCAACCCTATAGTCCAAAGGGAAACATTCTAATGACAAGTATCTCACATAAGCATATTATGCAAATAAAACATCTTATCTATGTTACCCAACTAATTCTGATTCAGCCGCCACAATACACACACATACTGTCTACAACAGTGAATGACAATTACTGTATGGTGTGAGTCAATGGAGTAAATAAAAGAGCAAATACTGTCATTCTATAAACGTAACATTATAACTACCAGACCAAAAGTATGTGGACACCTTCTCATCGAACATCTCATTCCAAAATCATGGACATTAATATGGAGTTGGTCCCCCTTTTGCTGGAATAACAGCCTCCACTCTTCTGGGATGGCTTTCCACTAGATGTTGGAACATTGCTGCAGGGACTTGCTTCCATTCAGCCACAAGAGCATTAGTGAGGTCGGGAAGTGATGTTGGGCGATTAGGCCTGGCTCGCAGTTGGCGTTCCAATTCATCCCAAAGGTGTTCGATGGGTTTGAGATCAGGGCTCTATGCAGGCCAATCAAGTTCTTCCACACCGATCTCGACAAACCTTTTCTGCATGGACCTCGCATTGTGCACAGGGGCATTATCGTGCTGAAACAGGAAAGGGCCTTCTTCAAACTGTTGCCACAAAGTTGGAAGCACAGAATTGTCTAGAATGTCATTGTATGCCGTAGCATTAAGATTTCCCTTCACTGGAACTAAGGGGCCTAGCCCGAACCATGAAGAACAGCACCAGACCATTATTCCTCCTCCACCAAACTTTACAGTTGGTACTACACATTGGGGCAGGTAGCGTTCTCCTGCCATCAGCCAAACGCAGATTAATCCGGTCGAACTGCCAGATGGTGATTCATCACTCCAGAGAATACGTTTCCACGACTCCATATTCCAATGGCGGCGAGCTGGTTCAACCGACGCTTGGCGTTGCGCATGGTGATCTTAAGCTTGTGTGTGACTGCTCGGCCTGGAAACCTATTTCATGAAGCTCCCGACTAACAGTTATTGTGCTGACGTTGCTTCCAGGGGCAGTTTGGAACTTAGTAGTGAGTGTTGCAACCGGGGACAGACCATTTTTACACACTACGCGCTTCACCACTCGGCGGTCCCGTTCTGTGAGCTTGTACCACTTTGCGGCTGAGACGTTGTTACTTGTAGACATTTCCACTTCACAATAACAGCACTTACAGTTGACCGGGGCAACTCTAGCAGGGCAGAAATTTGACGAAATGACTTGTTGGAAAGGTGACATCCTATGACGGTGCCACGTTGAACGTCACTGAGCTCATCAGTAAGGCCATTCCACTGACTGAAATAGCCGAATCCACTCATTTGAAGGGCTGTCCACATACCCTATATATACAAAAGTATGTTTTCTGTTTACCAGGGCACCCTGCACAGCCAGTGCCAGGTTATGGTGGTTAAACAAATACCCTACCCCTAATTTTAATCTTCAATCTTCGCTGGGATATTCACTTCAGGATTTCCGGAAAACCAGGAAACTTTGAGAAAGTTGCTTGAATTTTTCAACCCTTACTGCTATTAATCCATACAAACGCATACTGCACATACATGGCAAAACAATGAATCAAAAGGAAGTATGTTTTGAAGCGTCTGAAATAGATCTGAGAGATATAGTAAAGTCCTGGGGGAAAAAATCGATAATTGTGTATGATAGTCTATGTGGAATAAACCCTATCAGCTCCAATTCATTTTACCGTAGAGTAATTTTTTGGGGAGTTAGGACTTCGGCGTCCTTGGGTCCTGTACAGTTTGTGAGCGTCATTGTACACAACAGACGACGTGCGTGTTCGTGAGAGAATTCGGTCATTATAGTTTGTAGCTCAAACCGTTGTAGCGTAACACTGCTCTAGGTTAGCTCCCATCCACCGCACAGGCAAATGGATGCATTGTAATGAGACGTGTCGCATGCAAGATCCTGGAAGTCTATAATTCAAACTCACAGATCTTGACAGTAATTTAACAGCGTCGACATTCATCTTAATTAAAGCTGGAATCCATAGTGGTGAAACTGCCAAGTCCGTTTGCGATATTACAACAACAAACACTCGACAAGGACATCATTGTATGTAGTAACAAAACTATAACAAATAGCCTGGGCGGCCAGTGGCGTTGATTCGCCTATTGCGGAACTCAGCGTTAAAGGCCCAGTGCAGTCAAAAACGTGAATATCTTATGTTTTATTTCCAGAGTGGACAAAACATTAAGAACGCCTCCCTAATATTAATATGGCTGCAGCCCGACGCCGTACACCTATGACAACATCCAGCTCAAGTGCACGGCGCGAAATTCAAAATCTATTTTTTTTTTTAAATATTTAACTTTCACACATTAACAAGTCCAATACAGCATTTGAAAGATAAACATCTTGTCAATCCAGCCAACATGTCCGATTTTTTAAATGTTTTACAGAGAAAACACCACATATATTTATGTTAGCTCACCACCAAATAAAAAAGGAGGACAGACATTTTTCACAGCACAAGTAGGATGCAAGTAGCATGCACAAGCCAACCTAACTAACCTAAATAACCTAGAAAAAACTACCTCAGATGACAGTCCTACAACATGTTACACAATAAATCTATGTTTTGTTCAAAAAATGTGCATATTTTAGCTATAAATCAGTTTTACATTACTGCTACCATCATAGCTACAGTCAGAAATCGCACGGGAGTAGCCAGAGAAAATACAGACACCAACGTCAACTACTAATTACACATCATAAAACATTTCAGAGAAATATATGGTGGATAGCTAATGAAAGAGAAAGATCTTGTGAATAGAGGCAATATTTCCGATTTTTGAAGTGTTTTACAGCGAAAACACAATATATCGTCATATTAGCTTACTACAATAGCTAACATCACAACAGCATTGACTCAAGGCAAACGGTAGCATAGCACAGTTCGACAGATATATGAAAAAGCATCCCAAATTGGGTCCTTATCTTTGTTGATCTTCCATCAGAATGTTCTCCAAGGGGTCCTTTGTTCAGAAATGTCTTTATTTCGATCCAGAACGAACAATTTCCCTCTTGAATTAGCAAGCACACTGGCAGTGCGACGCTAACCTCTCCATCTTGAAAAAATTATTGCGTCGCATCACGTCTAAAGTCCAGAATACATTTCAATAATATAATTAAACTATATTGAAATAACATACTTTAGGATGATATTGTGACATGTATCAAATAAAATCGAAGCCAGAGATCATATTCACCTTTACAGAGTGTTTTCCAGGAGCCGAGTCCAGGTCCTACTTCGCGCCCAGAAAGAAAAATAAACTGCGCAACACTCACTCCAAGAGGTTGTGTTCAAATCCAGGAGGAGATAATCAAGTGATTTCTTCTCTCACTTCCGCATGACACCCAGAGGAAGGCGTATGACGTGTTTCTACAGTCCTAAGTGACATGCCCTTTTATAGACAAGGGCTTGAAGAGCAAAAATTGATTAAGAGGCCGTTTTTCAATACGCCCCCTGCAGCCATAACAAGTTGTATTTCTGTACATTCAGTGTATACAAACACTGAAACCACTATAAATAGCATCAGGATCAGGGTGATCAGGTTTAGATTAGTACAGGTAGATGCAATGATTAAAATGAAATGAAATCTAATTTTTTTTAACGTGTGATTTTTCAACAAAATAATTGTCATAATACTGTACACTTACTAACATAACAAAAAGGAGAGTCAAAATGTGTAGAGGGAAAATATTCCAATCAAAAAAATGCCAACAACAGTAGAGAGATGCTATATTAGTGCATTGGCCCAACGCTATTAAGCCAATACACTTTCCTTTTGTCATTCCCTAGCTGGTTCTTCCCCCACCAAAATAACATCAACTAAAAGCCAAGTCTAACCGCTTTGAGAGTGTAGTGCAAAAAAACCCACTCTGCAATGGTTGAATTCAGACCAATTCTAAACAATTCTGTGAGGAGTTTTACAACTACTCCTGCCTCAACTGCTTTACAGGACAAGCTCAGGCAATGGGAGGAAGAAGAGGAGGAGGTGGAGTAGGAGGAGGTGGATCAGGAGGAGGAGGAGGAGGTGGAGTAGGAGGAGCAGGGGGGGGAGCAGGCGGAGCGGGACGAGGAAGAGGCAAGTGACTACTGTATCTTTCCCCTACATCATAGCTCCACTTGTTGAACATCAGTTTAGGTGTGCTCAACGTGTGATGTCTTTTGTCATAGGCTTGCTGCTTTCTGCTGCGGAGGATTCATATTCTGCCTATATAATGGGTAATTGTTCCACGTTATAAAATAATTGTAGAATATTTTTTGTCTGTTTGTACTGTCTGTGTGTAGAGCCATGCCTGTTTAAATGCCCTCACTGACCAACTGATTGACTGTACGGTATGTGTGCGTGTGTGTGTGTGCGTGCATTTGTGTATGTGTGCGCACGAGTGCGTGTCTGGCTGGCCGGCCGTCTGGCAATGGCTGTGTGTGTGTGTGTATGTCTGTGTTTAGGATCCTTTGTGTAATGTTCTGACTGTGTGTAGGATTGTCTTTGTAAATGTTCTCTCATGTTACATTTTCAACTGAAATAGAGAAACATCAACCATCTCACTCAACTAAAACTACAACAACTAAAACTACAACTAGAGCTACACCTACAACTGGTACTGCAATATTTATATACCTTTTTTAAAATTAAGATGTTGCTGTTTTTTCATAAACGAATTATCCTTATCTCTCTACCCTCTGCATCCTATCTCCCAGTCTCTCTCTCTCTCTCTCTCTCTCTCTCTCTCTCTCTCTCTCTCTCTCTCTCTCTCTCTCTCTCTCTCTCTCTCTCTCTCTCTCTCTCTCTCTCTCTCTCTCTCTCTCTCTCTCTCTCTCTCTCTCTCTCTCTCTTTCACTCAATTACATTTTCAATTTAATGGTCTTTTTTGGCATGGGAAATATATGTTTACATTGCGAAGCAAGTGAAATAGATAATAAACCAAAGTGAAATATATACAGTATATATATATTTTATAGTAAACATTACACTCGCAGAAGTTCCAAAGGAATAAAGACATTTCAAATGTCCTCTCTCTCTCTCTCCCTCTCTCCCTCCCCCTCTCTCTTTCTCTCTCTCTCTCTCTCTCTCTCTCTCTCTCTCTCTCTCTCTCTCTCTCTCTCTCTCACTCACTCACTCACTCACTCACTCACTCACTCACTCACTCACTCACTCACTCACTCACTCACTCACTCACTCAGTGAGTCCTCCCCTGAGGTTCCTGTTGCCAGCTGAGGGTCAGGCCCTGCCACTGTGCTATGACATCCCTGTGGCTCTCTCGCTCAGACTCCTAAAGGACCCCAACAATGGTGACCTGACCTTAGAAATCAAATGTTTTTCAATGCCTTACATCATTCATTAGTAAATTCATTCATTCCTTGACCTGTCCACATTATCCCCTCACTCCTCAAACATCTTTGAATGAATGAATTGTGTCCATCTTTTCCCAGAGTTGTCTATGAACGGTCAGCTTGGACAATCAGCCAGCGCAGGCTACCAGAAGATTGTGATCCACTACAAAAACAATCAACATATTGAGTTAGACACCATTGTCATCACCTTCAACAATGGACAGGATGCAACATATTTCTCCTGGAGCCTGAACATCAATCACAAAACAGACAGGTTCTGAATCACAGACAAGCTACAGTATTGTTTTGTTTCTGTGATTAGATTTCTGCTTTAGCTTATTGTGCAGTGCAAGGTGTTTTAATTATAGCCTGGTTAAACCAAGTGAAGTGAGACAATAGTGAGTGCAGTGTTCAGTCTGGTTTAGGCCTCAGGTATTTAATGTTGGGAACACAAGTATTGTATGGAGACGTGAAGATCTCTACAGTGTACACTAAGTATATCAAATATTAGGAACACCTTACTAATGTTGAATTGCACAGTACCCCACCGCACTCCCACTCCAGAACAGCCACAATTCGTTGGGGAATGGACTCTACTAGGTGTCGAAAGCGTTCCACAAGGATGCTGGCCCATGTTGACCCCAATGCTACACACAGGAAACTGTTGAGCATGAAAAACCCATCAGCGTTGCAGTTCTTCACACACTCAAACTGGTGCGCCTGGCACATACTCCCATACCCCGTTCAAAGGCACTTCATTCTTTGGTCTTGCCCATTCACCCTCTGAATGGCACACATACACAATCCATATCTTAATTTTCTCAAGGTTTAAAAATCCTTCTTTAACCTGTTTCCTCCCCTTCATCTACACTGATTAACAAGTAACATCAATAAGGGATCATAGCTTTCACTTGAGTTCACCTGGTCAATCTATGTACTGAAAAGAGCAGGTGTTCTTAATGTTTTGTGCACCCAGTGTATATTACTTAAGTTGCCTTTCTACATTTAAACATTTGGTCAAAATAGATATTTACTTTTTTTTTTTCAATTAAATTGATATCCTGCAGTGTGTCTCTGATCCTACGGGACAAGGAGGTGGACATCACCATAGGGTCAACACAGATCATCATCATGCTCTATGAGAGGAATGGAATTAAGTTCCTGTGGCCCACGCTGAGGCAGCGCCCAACGGGAGGCAATATTATGGGGATCGTGGGTGAGTGAAACATTATCAGTTAGGACTACATTCCACTTCATATTCCTTTGTTTCTATGTGAGTGATTACATTTTGTTAACAGACGCTTTTGAAAAAAACAACTACTCTAACTAGGAAATGTGTCCAAAAGAATTCCCACCATGGATGCTCACTAAATTAATGAAAATACAGTAGTTAATGACACAGTATAGTATATGCTGTTTAGCACTCACTTTTATCCAAAGCAACTTACAGTGACGCATTCATACATTTTACGTATGGGTGGTCCCGGGAATCAAACCCTCGATTCTGGCATTGCAAGCACAATCTCTACCAACTGAGCTACAGAGGAACACTCCGGATTTATTGTAGCTGGGGATAGATTTTAACAAGGCTAATCTGAAAACATCAGCATATCAAATGCACGACACGGGCTGGCAAAGTTCTGGACCATTGTTACTCTAACTTCCGCGACGCATACAAAGCCCTCCGTCGTGTCTTTGGCATCATTAAAGTGAAGACTGTTATTTTATCAAATCAATTCTCTGTAATTATTATTACGTGATTAAACTAATCATGTAAATGTAATTAACTAGGAAGTCGGGGCACCAAGGAAAATCTTCAGATTACAAAGTTATAATTTTCCTCATATAACTTTTCAGATATTTTAATATCTGATCAATTAGTCTTCAAATTAATGAATTGTTCTTTACCTCACGTTAGTCTCATTCCAAATGTTGTAAATTGTTGGTTATCTGCACGAACCCAGCCATCACTAGGAATCATCCATACATCAATTGTCTTAATCATTTATTTACTAACAAAATAAATAATCACAGAAATGCATAAACAACAAACAAAGTAGTGTCACGGCCGTCAAAAGGTGGAGACCAAGGCACAGCGTGGTATGTGTACATTCTCTTTATTTTAAGAATGAACACTGAACAAAACTAACAAAACAACAAAACGAACCGTGAAGCTGTACAAAGAGTGCTAACAGGCAACTACACATGGACAAGAACCCACGAAACCAAAAGGGAAAATGGCAACCTAAATAGGATCCCCATTCAGAGACAACGATAAACAGCTGCCTCTGATTGGGAACCAATTCAGGCCACCATAGACCTACAATTACCTAGACTTACAAAAAACCCTAGATCTACAAAAACCTTAGACAAGACAAGCATACCCACCCTCGTCACACCCTGACCTAACCAAAATAATAAAGAAAACATAGATAACTAATGTCAGGGCGTGACAAGTAGATATGGTTACAAGGAAATGATAGGAGATGTGCCCTATTGGGCTAAACCGATATGACGGTTTGGTAGACAAAGGGACTGAGAAGGGCGCGAAAGACAAAAGACACTACACAGTTGATAATTATAATAATTGAAATGCTAATCCTTTGCACATGAACGCTCACTCATTCGGAAATAATTGCAATCAATATATATATTTACGCTCAGTGTGTCGTCATGATCTCTGTTGGAATCGTCCGTCTCTCTGTTGTAAAGTTCATCTGAACTTCTCTTTGCATCCCTGGAGTCTTTCGTGGTTAGAATGGATACTTCAGAGTCCCATTCAGAAATGTTCTTATAGATAGATGTTTCGGCGGTTGTCGGTCTTCGCATTCCAGGTTGACATAAATTCTAGCTGCAGACTAGTAATTAGAATCGAAGATTTGCTCTTATTCTGTCGGTATCGATAGTCTCAGAGTTTAACCATTTATGGGTGGAGGAATACATGGTCTCTACTGAAAACTTAGCCCTCTCGGTAATCGAGGTACGCTTGGTCTGGAGTGGGCTTCTCCAGGTGGGGTTTATATTCGGAACAGCAGAAAAGGGCTGTCCCATGACGCCAGATCAATGTCTGTGCTCATGGGGCGGGCCAATGACTTAGTTAAAATTTTAAAAGGAATTGGATTCTGTTTCATTAATCACATTACATAATTTCAGAAATAGTTTCATCTTTACTCATTCATTTTATACAATAATTAGATGCAAATCTCGGAGACTCTTGTATAAACAGAGTTATGGTAATGTGGCTGTATTGTCTCTCATGAGGTCACAAATAGTAGACAAAATGGACCGGTCGTAACTGGATTCTCCACCAACCGTTTACACATTCTGCAAAACATGGATATTGTTCAGTTCTCAAGTTCTGTGAGGTAGAAGAAGTTCCTTTGTTCTTCTGTGAACCCTCTCTCTATAACGCATGGCCGTCTCCTCATGGAATTTACGACCTGAGATAACAGAGCCTTGGTAGGTGGGAGAGAGAGGTGGTAAGAGAGAGCGGAGGGTACTCACTATACCCAAAGAGGGCCACGTCATGACACCTCCCTCGCCCTCCTTTCGGCAAATCTGACCACGTCTCCATTTTGTTGCTCCCAGCCTATAGACAGAAACTAAAACAGGAAACGCCCGTGCTCAGGTCTGTTCAACACTGGTCCGACCAATCTGATTCCACACTTCAAGATTGCTTCGACAACGTGGACTGGGATATGTTTCGGGTAGCATCGAACAACAACAATGATGTATACGCTGATTCAATGAGCGAGTTTAATAGCAAGTGCATCGGTGAAGTTGTACCCACGGCGACCATTAAAACCTTCCCCAACCAGAAACCGTGGATTGATGGAAGCATTGGCACAAAACTGAAAGCACGAACAACTGCTTTTAATCAGGGCAAGGCGATCGCCAGGCAATCAAACAAGCTAGGCGTCAGTATAGAGACAAAGTAGAGTTGCAATTCAACGGCTCAGACACGAGAGGTATGTGTCCTCTTCTGGCTGTGCCGGGTGGAGATTATAACAGAACATGGTGTTCAAATGTTCATAAATGACCAGCATGGTCAAATAATAATAATCACAGTAGTTGTCGAGGGTGCAGCAAGTCAGCACCTGAGGAGTAAATGTCAGTTGGCAATCAATCCCTATCCCAGTCTGCTGTTCCCACATGCTTCAAGAGGGCCAAAATTGTTCCTGTTCCCAAGAAAGCTAAGGTAACTGAGCTAAACGACTATCGCCCTGCAGCACTCACTTCCGTCATCATGAAGTGCTTTGAGAGACTAGGGAAGGACCATATCACCTCCACCCTACCTGACACCCTAGACCCACTCCAATTTGCTTACCGCCCCTATAGGTCCACAGACGACGCAATTGCAATCACACTGCACACTGCCCTAACCCATCTGGACAAGAGGAATACCTATGTAAGAATGCTGTTCATCGACGACAGCTCAGCATTTAACACCATAGTACCCTCCAAACTTGTCATTAAGCTCGAGACCCTGGGTCTCGACCCCACCCTGTTCAACTGGGTCCTGGACTTCCTGATGGGACGCCCACAGGTGGTGAGGGTAGGAAGCAACATCTCCACCTTGCTGATCCTCAACACTGGGGCCCCACAAGGGTGCGTTCTCAGCCCTCTCCTGTACTCCGTTTTCACCCATGACTGCGTGGCCATGCACGCCTCCAACGCAATCATCAATTTTGCAGACAACACTACAGTGGTAGGCTTGATTACCAACAACAACAAGACGGCCTACAGGGAGGAGGTGAAGGCCCTCGGAGTGTGGTGTCAGGAAAATAACCTCACACTCAACGTCAACAAAACAAAGGAGATGATCGTGGACTTCAGGAAACAACAGAGGGAGCACCCCAGTATCCACATCGACGGGACAGTAGTGGAGAAGGTGGAAAGTTTTAAGTTCCTCTGCGTACACATCACAGACAAACTGAAATGGTCCACCCACACAGACAGCGTGGTGAAGAAGGCGCAACAGCGCCTCTTCAAACTCAGGAGGCTGAAGAAATTTGTCTTGTCACCAAAAACACTCACAAACTTTTACAGATGCACAATTGAGAGCATCCTATCGGGCTGTATCACCGCCTAGTACGGCAACTGCTCAACCCAAAACCATAAGGCTCTTCAGAGGGTGGTGAGGTCTGCACAACGCATCACCGGGGGGCAAACTACCTGCCTTCCAGGACACCTACACCACCCGATGTCACAGGAAGGCCAAAAAGATCATCAAGGACAACAACCACCTGAGCCACTGCCTGTTCACCCCGCTATCATCTAGAAGGCGAGGTCAGTACAGGTGCATCAAAGCTGGGACCGAGAGACTGAAAAACAGGTTCTACTTCAAGGCCATCAGACTGTGAAACAGCCATCACTAACATTGAGTGGCTGCTGCCAACATACTGACTCAAATCTCTAGCCACTTAATAATACAAAATTGGATGTAATAAATGTATCACTAGCCACTTTAAACAATGGCACTTTATATAATGTTTACATACACTACATTACTCATCTAATATGTATATACTGTACTCTATACCATCTACTGCATCTTGCCTATGCCGTTCGGCCATCGCTCATCCATATATTTATATGTACATATTCTTATTAATTCCCTTTACACTTGTGTGTAAAAGGTAGTTATTGTGAAATTGTTAGATTATTGTTAGATATTACTGCATGGTCGGAACTAGAAGCACAAGCATTTCGCTACACTCGCATTAACACCTGCGTGTCACATGTGTATGTGACCAATAACATTTTATTTGATTTGATTAGAGCTACAGAGGACCACCTGCTCATACTGTCCATTTGATTCATGGTGACAGTATTTGTACTGTGTTTTACAGCCCATCCACCTGTTGCCTATGAGGAGGTCCAGGGGACAACAATGAAACTGAAGATTCAGGACAAAGAAGTAGAAGTCTCCAGGTAAGATCAACTGTCTATCAGAAACTAACTGCGTGTATAGTGATCTTGACTGTTCATAGGTTGTGTGTGTTACTACTGTGTATCTTCAGCAATAATGTGTCTTTAGTGTATTTATTGAGTTTATATTTTGATGATTATGTGTTATTGTATAGTTCTGTGAGAATAGTTAGGGAAACTGGAGTGTTCTGTTTATGCTAAGAACCTTGGTGTGTGTGTGTGTGTGTGTGTGTGTGTGTGTGTGTGTGTGTGTGTGTGTGTGTGTGTGTGTGTGTGTGTGTGTGTGTGTGTGTGTGTGTGTGTGTGTGTGTGTGTGTGTGTGTGTGTGTTGTAGGGACTCTGCTGTGGATCTCAGCGTTCGCTCTGCCCCCACCGTGGCATGCTGGTTGCTGCCTCTTCAGTCTGCCCTACAGGGGGAGCTAGCTGACTTCACCGTCACACAACTCTAACTGACCATGTAGTTGCTCCCATCACCAACTAATCAACACTATACAGTAATTCTGTTCTAGAATTAAGAAGAGAAACAATAAAGCCTGAGGTTTCTTTATAGAGTCCAACGAGTTCACATAATAACACAGCTAAATTCTCCTGTAACATATTCATTGTTGAATAAATGTATCCTTTTTTGAACAGTGACAACTTTTGTGTTGCATTCCACACTCTTCAATAAATAATGTATTTGTGACTAAACTCAAGCTAAGGATCAATATAGAACAAAACAGAATTGGCACCATATACACACTCTCTCTCTCTCTCACACACATACACAAGCACACACTCACATACTGTATGCGCACACACACACACACACACACACACACACACACACACACACACACACACACACACACACACACACACACACACACACACACACACACACACACACACACACCCATGCACACCCACTCACATGCATACACACACACACACACACACACGCACAAATACACAAACCACACAAACACACACACACAAGCCTATTGTGTGTCTGCATTTGCATTCATTTTTCACTCTCTAACTTCCGTTTACACTGTGAGGTCAATGGCTGTTTGCACTGGGTGGGTCTGGGAGGTGATGGGTCACCATGTTCATAGCATGGACATTAAACATTCTCTATTTACAGCTAACCATAATTTTGTCAGCTGTGTATTGTATGATCTTAGTCAAGTCATGTGTGTATCATCGCCACCAGGGAAAAGCTATTAAGCAATCCAGGAATGCATTTCTGTAATGGTTCTCTTGAAGTAAGGTGACTAATACATTTTACAGGACACCCTGCTGAAGGAAACAAACTGAACAGGAAAACTGTGCCTTGAACCACTACGTACAGTATCACTGATATTTTCACTAAATCTACAATCTAATTGTAGACTCTTCTGTGGGTCTTGACATGACTAAGCGTACAGTATGTTAACAGACAGACACATGCTTGACAGGCTTTACATTGGATTTATACCTAACTGATAACACACACACACAGCCAAGGATATAGACTTTGATCCGTCTGGGTACATTAGTTAAAGTTTTACCACAATAAACAAGCAGGGTTCCTGCTGGATATTACTGCTGCGTTGCCTTGTCTATTACCATGGGTTTTATGTCACTGCTTTTTGGGTTGTAATGTGTGTGTTTTTCATGTTTTTTTTTTTTTAACTAGGCAAATCAGTTAAGAACAAATTCTTATTTCACAATGACGGCCTACTCCAGCCAAACCCGGATGACGCTGGGCCAATTGTGCGCCACCCTATGGGACTTCCAATCATGGCCCGTTGTGATACAGCCTGGAATCGAACACGGGTCTGTAGTGACGCCTCTAGCACTGAGATGCAATGCCTTCGACCGCTGCGCCAAACTCGGGAGTATGGGTGTTGTTTGTGTGTGTGAGAGAGAGAGAGTGTGTGAGAGTGTGTGTGTCTGTCGGGGGGGGGGCTGGACAAGGACACGGACACGGGGGGGGGCTGGACAAGGACACAGAGGGGAGGGATCATGCCATGGTTGAGAGACAATCACCACATGACTCAACCTACCAAATACCAGTTACCTGGCATTGACAGAGCACACTAACAATGAAACTGTTGGATTTCACAGGATACATAATCACGGTATTCCCTTACTGTGTAGATTTGTAGCTTTTTCAATCAAGGAATGTAATATACTCTGGCAGATGGATGTGAAGATAAAATATCTATGCTGTAAGTATTACACATGTATGCTCATGTAACCGCTGATTAGAATAACATACTACATATGATAGACACTGAGTGTACCAAACATTAAGAAAACCTGCTCTTTTCATGACATAGACTGACCAGGTGAATCCAGGTGAAAGCTATGATCCCTTATCGATGTCACTTGTTAAATCCACTACAATAAGTGTAGATGAAGGGGAGACGACATGTTAAAGAAATATTTTAAGCCTTGAGACAATTGAGACATGGGTTATGTATGTGTGCCATTCAGAGGGTGAATGTGCAAGACAAAAGATTGAGGTGCCTTTGAATGTGGTATGGTAGTAGGTGCCAGGTGCACCGGTTTGTGTCAAGAACTCTAACACTGTTGGGTTTTTCACGCTCATACGTTTCCTGTGTGTATCAAGGATGGTCCACCACCCAAAGGACATCCAGCCAACTTGACACAACTGTAGGCTATTCTCTCATTCTATCATGGCTAGGCTGTCATTCATTTTTACTGTACCAGTTGAAATTGAGCAAGGCATGTCACAAATGTCTATCTAATCTTAGTTTACAGGCAGCACTTTGTTCTCTCTGTTTCCCTCAGGTAATCCCCTCAATTCTTCAACACAGGCTGGTGTCTGACATCAGGAAGTTGGCATCAGTCTAGACTTCTAACAAAGCTCAATGCCAGGAAATAGGACTTGCTCAACTTGATTTTAGGACTTGCTCAACTTGTTTTCCATGTGTCGGCAGAAACACAGAGGCGTGCTGATGGGGTTGTGTGTGGACATATCTGACAACAGTTGATAATCACAGATGAAGAAAACAAGTGCTTGAGGATCCAAGTGGTACAAACCTCTGAATGTGTAAAATTTGAGGAAAATTATGAAAGCAATGTTTTTGTGGTGGTCGCTTGCAATCCTTCTCTTGATCCAGATTTTCGCTTCAGCTTTGGAGTTGGAAATGCTTGACTATAAGAGTGAACACTTCACCTGCTCAAAGGTAATAAACTAATGATCATGATAACGAGAGGTCAACAATCAAGGTGTGTGTGAGAGAAAGAGAGAGAGAGGGAGAGAGTTAAGAAGTCTGACACAGAAATGAGTGAGAGGAAAGACAGAGATGGGAACGGAACAGAGAAAGTGTGCCTCTGAATTCTTTCCAAATAATAAACATTTATGAAAATTAACAAATGTACGGAAAGATCCGTGCAAAGGCCAAATTACAGAGGAATAACTTTTTGAGGCTATTAAATCCTTTCAGTCTGGAAAATCCCCAGGGCTTGATGGGATACCAATAGAGGTATATCAATATACTACATTATTTTATTTTTTAATCTTTATTTAACTAGGCAATTCAGTTAAGAACAAATTCTTATTTACAATGATGGGTTAACAGGGGGTTAACTGCATTGTTCAGGGCAGAATGACAGATTTTTACCTTGTCAGCTCAGGGATTCGATCCAGCAACCTTTCGGTTACTGACCTAATTCTCTAACCACTAACCCTAATCCTTTTGTTTAGTTGTTAGATTGTTCCATTGTTAGCTTGTTTTAACTACTCCTATATAAATGGTGGTCTATCATGTACTCAGCAGGAAGGTCTGATTTCACTATTACTAAAACAAGATCCAGATGGCAAATATAAAGATCCAGTCTATCTAAAAAACTGGAGGTCTCTTACACTTCAATGTTGTGATGCAAAAATACTAGCAAAATGCATAGCACTCAGAATTAAAAAGGTTTTACCAGGTATTGTTCATCCTGATCATACAGGTTTTTTACATGAATGATACATTGGAGATAATATACGACAACTACTAGAAATAATAGAACATCATGAAACATCTAAGAGGCCAGGCCTGGTACTTATAGCGTATTTTGAAAAGGCCTTTGATAACGAAAGACTGGAATTTACTTATAAATGCCTGAATTTTAAACATTTCGGTGATTCTCTTATAAAATGTGTAAAAGTAATGTATAGCAACCCTAGGTGTAAAATAGTAAATAGTGGCTACTTCTCAGAGAGTTTTCAATTGTCAATAGGAGTTAAACAAGGGTGTCTGCTGTCACAATATCTATTTGTTTTGGCCATCGAAATGCTAGCTATTAAAATCAGATCCAATCACAACATTAGAGGATTAGAAATCCAAGGCTTAACAACAAAGTTTTCCATGTATGCCGATGACTCAAGTTTTATATTAAGTCCGCAAGCTAGATCCCTGCAATGTCTCATTGAAGATAACTTTTCTGGACTCTCTGGACTAAAACCTAATTATGATGTGTACAATATTACATATTGGATCTTTAAAAAATACAACTTTTACATTACCCTGCAGTTTACCTATAAAATGGGCTGATGGTGAAGTAGACATACTTGGTATTCATATCACAAAATATATAAATGAGCTCTCCACAATGAATTTCGAGAGGTAAATATCTGTCTATTTATGGAAAAATTGCCCTGATTAACTCCTTAGTCATATTTCAGTTTATTCACTTACTTATGGCGCTGCCTACTCCTGATGATACATTTTTTCAAATCATATGAGCAAAAAATATTTAATTTTATCTGGAACGCTAAACCAGACAAAATAAAGTGTGCCTATCTATATAATGAATATGAATTGGGTGGGTTGAAATTATTAAATAGAAAAGCACTAAACCTCTCTCTAAAAGCTTCACTTATTCAAAAGTGTTAGTTGAACCCTAAATGGTTTTCTAGCAGATTATTAAGAAAAGCTCATCCATTGTTTAAAAATTGCCATTTTGCCTTTGTGCGGATTGCCATGTCTCATTTTCGATTAATTGAAAATTATACTTTTTTCAAAGTATCTCACTTTTTCAAAAAAGCATTGCAGAGCTGGCTACAATTTCAATTTCATCCCCCTGAAAAGACAGAACAAATATTACAACAAATATTATGGCTGAACTGAAATATGCTGGTTGATAAAATTGGAAATTGTAATGGTAGAGTTATGTCTTTCATGGAGTTCAGAATTGTATGGGAAGGTCTGCTCAATCCAAGAGTACAACCAACTGAATACAGTATTACCCCAAAAATGGAGGAGGCACGTGGCAGCGGGAGGAGGTAGGGAACTGGTCTGTCTGCCCAATATAAAGGATCAAAACTGGCGGAGGAATAAAAATAGCATAAATAGGAAAGTATACCAGTTTCATTTGAGGACCAGGATGTTGACAACTGTGCCATACAGATTGCAAAATAGTTGGGAAGAGATTTTTGATGTACCGATTCCATGGTACAGGGTGTATGAGTTGATATATAAAACAAATATTATTTTTTTTGAAATTCTTTCGATTTTTTTTGTCAATTATACATGTATAAGAACTGTATGAACATACTTTCATAATATTTTATTGTCATATTTTTTTTACTTGTCCATAAAGCATATGTTTTGTCCATTTGCAATATGATTTCATAGGATTTCAAAGTCCAAGTCAAAAGTCAGTGAACCATTGCCAAATGCCATAAGAAATGTCCAAATGCAACATGAAAGTATTGAATGTGCCAAATCAGGATGTTATGTCCATTTGCCGTGTACCATCATAGGAAGTCGGTTTCCAAACCTAAAAGTCAGTGGACCATGTCCAAATGGCATTTATACTGCCCAAATTATATATATCACTATGTTAAGCCATGAATCAACCTAGATGGTCTATTTGTCATGTATGATGAGGGAGAAGTGGGACTCCGTTGTTTTTTAACAATAAAAAAAAAAAAACGTCCAAAATGACCCCTATTGGATGGGCACGGGTGGGGGGTGCTCCCTACCCAACTGTAGACTCCTTGCACCCCCCTAAAGGCATTAACTTCTTATGGCTGCAGGGGCAGTATTGAGTAGCTTGGATGAAAGGTGCACAGAGGTGACCAGAGTAAACAGTCTGCTCCTCAGTCATAGTTGCGTGGCAGACCAGTCATGGCAGACCTGACTAATTCCCCTCTCATGCCAGTAGAGGCATCAGACAAGGTTCTACAGACTGTTGACATCTAGTGGAAGCCGCAGGAAGTGCAAACTCATCCATATCTCGCTGTGATTTCAATAGGATCTTGGTTGAAATTTCCACTTCCTGTTTGTATTTTTTCTCAGATTTTTGCCTGCCATATGAGTTCTGTTATACTCACAGACATAATTCAAACAGTTTTAGAAACTTCAGAGTGTTTTCTATCCAATAGTAATAATAATATGCATATATTAGCATCTGGGACAGAGTAGGAGACAGCTCAATTTGGGCACGCTATTCATCCAAAGTGAAAATGCTGCCCCCTATGCCTAAAAAGTTAAATGTATGTTGTGGTCCATGCGACTGATAATGATGGAGCAAGTTACATATGTTTTACACATTTGTAATAATTTTTCTCATGTTCGTTCAACAATGACCTGCTAATTGCAAAGGAAAATGCTTTAAGGCTTGTAAATTAAATCCATTAATCTATCCTTCTGGATGATATCAATTTTGTCAGGTTATTGTGTATGCTAGCAAGTTAACTTCATTAATGACAGTGGCAAACTATGTAAACACAACCATAAGCACTGCATATCCACAGAGAGGAAGAGGTGACTATCTCTGATGTACAAAAACATTTTTAAGGCAATACGCATGTGCAAACTATGAAATTTGCTCAAATGAATGAATGTAGCTAGCACCATAGGTAATTTACAGTGCTTGCTCTTTCCATCAACAGTGAAAAGAGTCAGGAATATGATTTGAATGCGTTTCAATGAAGGGGAAGGTAGGCACTGCATCTGGCAATCAGTGATGCATACCCTGGCACCTCTCCTGAGTGTTTCTTATGCAGTTTTCGCAAATGTTGGTATTTTCAGCGTACAAACCACCAGAATCATTGAGAGAAAACATTAGATATTTGTTTGTGGTTGTGAAAATGTATTTTTTATTATATTTTTTATTTGGATTTTCACAACAGTTATTTTGATTCGATTATCACAGGATAGGCACTGGCTAACTTGCCTACCCTGACTGCACGTCACTGGGTTGAACACAGTAGGGTACTTATCGGTAGGTATGTAGTTACTGTGTATGTATGGATGAATAGAGTATAATACTGCATACAACAACGGTAGTTGTGTAGTGACTGTTTACCTTTTTTCTCATCAGGGTCTCTCTAACTGCACAGTGAAGGCAGGTGCTGTGGTTCTGATCCCAAAGTGTCCTGTCGATGACATGGGTCTGGAGGTGCAGCCAGTGCTGTGCTGCAGACAGGGCACAGCATGCGGACCCTGCCTACACATTCACCTTGACATCCAGCTCAGAAACCACCAGACAGGTTGTGTGAACCATCTAAACCCCATTTTTTATGCTGCTGTTAAAATTGAAAAAGACAACAGTTTGGTAGAGTGCACCCGTATTAGCTTGTAACGCATGGTTTATTTAAAATACTCTCATCTTGTGTCAGTAAGTCATGCTATCCTCACTCCTGCAGCCTACTGGGTTCTCTGTGTTTCAGCATCATATGTGAATGTATGTTACAACGTACCAGAGCTAGAAATGGACATTTGCAAGATTCTGGAGTTCACAGTGATCCTTGCTGCTCTGGATGGGCAAGCTACATCCAAGGTACATTCCATATGTGTGTGTGTGTGTGTGCGTGTGTGCATGCTAGCATGTGTATGTGTGCATACGTATGTGTGTGTGTGTGTGTGTGCGTGTGTGCGTCTGTGTGTGTCCATGCGTAGGTGCATGTGTGTGTGTGTTTTGTGATTCATTTCTATGTTCATATACACCCAGCAGGCATGGCTGTCACTGCTGCTTAAAGATAATGCAGTGTCCTTCAACAGTCAGGTGACTGTGTATGTTTGTTCCAACCACTCTAAAGTGGTGCTTCCCTCAGTGGATGAAGGTATTGCATTTCCCATAGTGATCTAACATTTTATGTAATTGCTTTGACTGTCAATACATATTTATTAGTAATTGATCCTCTGAAATTTTGAGATCTGATAATTATTTGTCCTATCTTCCCTTAGTGTGCTCATCTGCTGCACAGGGGGTTGTAGAAGAGTGTGACGGTGAGTTACATGCTCTATGTTCTACATTTGTTTGTTTCTATGGTTCCTATGTTGTTATTAACATATAAATATAATTACTAGAATGGGTATCTAGTCAGGAGTGTAACCATAGGAGTAAAGCAAGAAGTAAAATCAGAAAGCACTGTACAGCATTCAATCGGGTTCCATTTCTATTCTACTCATTCTAATTCTATGGTTATTACATCTCCTGAGTACTGTGTGCAGATATATTGGTCTTACTTTAATATTGGTCTAACTTTAATGGATCGTCCTCTATAGATGATTAACCCATAAGTTTAAGCCCTGCCTAAGCCGGGGGAGGGGGGTTCTACTAAGCTATATGGAATTATTTTAAGAAGGTCATACCAAGGATCATTTAGCTATTTGATTTAGAATTGTAAGACCCCTTGAAGTATATATATTTTTTATATATTACAAAATAATTTGATGAAAAAAGATTTTTGGCCTTCCTGCTACTAGCCCTTACAAACGGATTGAATAACAGATTCACTACATGGAACAGATAGACCCCCCAAAATATTCAAAAGGAAGTTTTTTCTGAAGTGTGTGTTCTATATCTGAGAGATATAAGAAAGATCAGGATATATATATATATATATATACAGTGGGGAGAACAAGTATTTGATACACTGCCGATTTTGCAGGTTTTCCTACTTACAAAGCATGTAGAGGTCTGTCATTTTTATCATAGGTACACTTCAACTGTGAGAGACGGAATCTAAAACAAAAATCCAGAAAATCACATTGTATGATTTTTAAGTAATTAATTAGCATTTTATTGCATGACATAAGTATTTGATCACCTACCAACCAGTAAGAATTCCGGCTCTCACAGACCTGTTAGTTTTTCTTTAAGAAGCCCTCCTGTTCTCCACTCATTACCTGTATTAACTGCACCTGTTTGAACTCGTTACCTGTATAAAAGACACCTGTCCACACACTCAATCAAACAGACTCCAACCTCTCCACAATGGCCAAGACCAGAGAGCTGTGTAAGGACATCAGGGATAAATTGTAGACCTGGGATGGGCTGGGATGGGCTACAGGACAATAGCCAAGCAGCTTGGTGAGAAGGCAACAACTGTTGGCGCAATTATTAGAAAATGGAAGAAGTTCAAGATGACGGTCAATCACCCTCGGTCTGGGGCTCCATGCAAGATCTCACCTCGTGGGGCATCAATGATCATGAGGAAGGTGAGGGATCAGCCAAGAACTACACGGCAGGACCTGGTTAATGACCTGAAGAGAGCTGGGACCACAGTCTCAAAGAAAACCATTAGTAACACACTACGCCGTCATGGATTAAAATCCTGCAGCGCACGCAAGGTCCCCCTGCTCAAGCCAGCGCATGTCCAGGCCCGTCTGAAGTTTGCCAATGACCATCTGGATGATCCAGAGGAGGAATTGAAGAAGGTCATGTGGTCTGATGAGACAAAAATAGAGCTTTTTGGTCTAAACTCCACTCGCCGTGTTTGGAGGAAGAAGAAGGATTAGTACAACCTCAAGAACACCATCCTAACCGTGAAGCTTGGAGGTGGAAACATCATTCTTTGGGGATGCTTTTCTGCAAAGGGGACAGGATGACTGCACCGTATTGAGGGGAGGATGGATGGGGCCATGCATCGCGAGATCTTGGCCAACAACCTCCTTCCCTCAGTAAGAGCATTGAAGATAGGTCGTGGCTGGGTCTTCCAGCATGACAACGACCCGAAACACACAGCCAGGGCAACTAAGGAGTGGCTCCGTAAGAAGCATCTCAAGGTCCTGGAGTGGCCTAGCCAGTCTCCAGACCTGAACCCAATAGAAAATCTTTGGAGGGAGCTGAAAGTCCGTATTGCCCAGCGACAGCCCCGAAACCTGAAGGATCTGGAGAAGGTCTGTATGGAGGAGTGGGCCAAAATCCCTGCTGCAGTGTGTGCAAACCTGGTCAAGAACTACAGGAAACGTATGATCTCTGTAATTGCAAACAAAGGTTTCTGTACCAAATATTAAGTTCTGCTTTTCTGATGTATCAAATACTTATGTCATGCAATAAAATGCGAATTAATTACTTAAAAATCATACAATGTGATTTTCTGGATTTTTGTTTTAAATTCCGTCTCTCACAGTTGAAGTGTACCTATGATAAAAATTACAGACCTCTACATGCTTTGTAAGTAGGAAAACCTGAAAAATCGGCAGTGTATCAAATACTTGTTCTCCCCACTGTATATATATATATATATATATATATATATACATACAGTGGGGCAAAAAAGTATTTAGTCAGCCACCAATTGTGCAAGTTCTCCCACTTTAAAAAATGAGAGAGGCCTGTAATTTTCATCATAGGTACACTTCAACTATGACAGACAAAATGAGAAAAAAAACTCCAGAAAATCACATTGTAGGATTTTTAATTAATTAATTAGCTAATTATGGTGGAAAATAAGTATTGACTCATTGCGGTACACACAGCGATACAAAACAGGAGAATGAGTCCTTTTCCCTATTCAAACTGGTTGAATTTGTGATTTTTATATTGTGGTGCATTATGGTGCATTATGTTAAAAAAGTGCAAGGGTGCTAATATTTTTGGTACTGGGGGACCTTCAAATGAGTCTTGTGACAAAACCGACATGTACGTGTTCATGAGAGTCTCACCTTTGCATAGTGGAGTCAAATTAGTGTGTAGCCCACACTGTTCGGACGCTACAGATCGGCTGTACTGACTTCAGACCCCTTCAGTCCCCTTCAGACGATTTTTGGGGATGTAGAGCAAAACGGAGAACACCATCGTGTTCGTGAGAGTCTCATCTTTCCATAGAGGGGTCATAATAGTTTGGACGCTACAGACGATTTTCTGAGAAGACCGATTTTCGGGATGTCTCATGGTCTGACAAACACCTCCTATGATCTGTTACCTTTCACCGCAGATGTGTAAGTGCGACATAGGCGGATGCGGTGAATTGTGATGCATCCAATGCAAAATCGGACATATTTTTATGGGGATTTTTGTATTATGCTAATTTGATTATCGATTGCCTCCCTGTTGAAATGCAACCTCTTGTCTAGGGCTATACCAAGGATTAGAGTTAGAGTAAGGGTTAAGACTAGAGTTAGGGTTAGTGCATAATTAAAGTAGTTGAACAGTTTTTAATAGTTTGTCCGTGGCCATTTGTTCTGTTTTTCCATAATGATTCTGGTTTATTTGAAGAGAGAAAGAGACATTTTTCTGCTCTGTAATTGGCCAGTGTGTCTGTCAGTCCCCAGTTTCAGCACTCTGATTGATCAGGAAAGTCATGAGGTGAGGCTGCAAGTCAACACGGCAGATGACAGCCCCTACCCACTGGAAATGTGCCTACAACATGAAGATAACGGAGTGTGCAGGGTCCGTGTTGTTCATTTAAACTCAGTTAATATGCAACGATTTTCTCAGACTTTCACCCTTCCCAGTGATAGCATGTTGCTTGTTGTCTTACAGACCTGTAAGGAGAGTACAGTTCCACTGCACTCTGTCACCCCCTGCATGTGCTTCCAGGTACTGATTTTATTTCCCCTTACCATTTTTAAAAATTGAACTAGGCAAGTCAGTTAAGAACAAATTCTTATTTACAATGACAGCCTACCCCAGGCAAACCCAGACGACGCTGGGTCAATTGTGCACCACTTTATGGCACTCCCAATCACAGCCTGGATTTGAACTAGGGACTGTAGTGACACCTCTTGCACTGAGATGCAGTGCCTTAGACCACTGCACCACTCAGAATCTCAATCTGGATTAGGCCTACAGTACTTTTGTCAGTAGTGCTGTTACTAGACACATCCAACTCAGTGTAAGAGACAAGGTTATCCTTTTTGTGTTGCTCTCTGTTTCTGTGTGTGTTTTTTAGTAATCGGTGTGTGTGTGTTTCAGGTGGGTATTAATCAGTGTGTGTTAATAGGGGTGTGTGTTTCAGGTGTGCTAATTGGTTGTGTGTGTGTGTGTGTTTCAGGTGTGGTGGAATAAAGGAGACGAGAGGTCTCATCGATCCATTAGCTGTCCCTTTAGAAACCACACCGGTAAGAGAAGAACCATGCAGCATCCTTCTTGTTACGCCTGTGTTACACTATGACAGTAAAGAATGTGGGCCATGAAGTTCATTCCCATTGCATCTATAACTCCACTATAGAGTATGGTATATTAAACCTTTATGTCTCTCCACCAGAGCTGTTGCAGAGGAATGTATGGGAGAATGTGTCAGTATCTGTGGTGCAGGGCCAAATGAACAATGGTGGTGCCATGCTATCCTGGAACCTGACTGCCCCCTGTAGGGTGGAGGCAGAAGTGTGGCCCTGCCAGAAAGAGAAAGGCTTGGACATGGACAGGTGCACAGAGCTGGTTGCCTTTAGGCAGCGTCTGTCAGATGACATGTGGAGGGAAAACAGCAGGGGACACTGGGTACATATATCCAACCATTTGATTGATGCTTTTGATAATTTTTTCTGCTTTTTATTGGTACGTCTTTAGTGACCTTTTCGTTGTTGGGATATAACGTTACTGTCATCATTTGTAGCAATTGTTTGTTTTGTTTTTTACTTGTGGCTTTTTTATGGTCTGGTGAGATATGAATAAGACATATTTTGATTGAATGATTGATACATTTGTTTTATGTTTTAGCTGATGCCCGGTGTGTTTGAGGATGTCGTACTTGGCCTTGATCTCTGTGTGATGGTAAGACACTTCTACAGGTTGACTCTCGTTGTTCCCCAGTATTGAACTGGGATCCTGTCGTATCATGATGAGAGCTCATCTTATGTTAAGTGTGTGTGTGTGTGTGTGTGTGTGTGTGTGTGTGTGTGTGTGTGTGTGTGTGTGTGTGTGTGTGTGTGTGTGTGTGTGTGTGTGTGTGTGTGTGTGTGTGTGTGTGTGTGTGTGGGGGGGGGGGGGGTCTCCGTCCCTCCAGGTTAAGGTAAACGGGAAGAACAGTGAGCTTGGCCCCTTCTGTCCCATTGACTGTGAGTATTTTAGGAGAGGGCTGAGGTATCATTATCAAAGTTGATATGGATCCTACTGAAACTAATACAAGTTAGATTTCCTGGCCACAGATTTTTGGTGTTTAAAAAGATGGCTGTTATGTTCGAATCTGTATCATCAATAAAGTATTTATTTGTATACTCAATAAAATACATGTTCACAGTAGGGAAGCTGGTAAGAAATTCTAGGAGGATTGGAAAATAATCATGTCTTTACTTCTCCCTCTCAGCCAGTTGGTGGCACTGGCGCTGGAGTCTGTTGGTCCTGCTCTCCCTGATGCTGGCTGTCCTAGCAGCAATTTGTCTATATTTCCTGCATGGTAAACTGAAACGTGAGTCACTCTGGTCCTTCTCCCCAACTACACACATGCAAAGGGAGACAAAAAGAGACAAAAAGAGTCCAAAAGTGTTAAACTTGTGTTAGGTTTGTGTTGTGTTACACTGTGGTGAAGTGAGTGCTAGGCTCTTCTCACCACAGATGTGCTCTCTGCCTCCCACCAAATCAGTCTTAATAGAGAGAGAGGAGTAGTTTTAAAGGAGATCAACATGTCGAGCAAGAGTGCCCCCCGAGTGGCGCAGCGGTCTGAGGCACTGCATCGCTGTGCTTAGAGGTGTCACTACAGACCAGGGTTTGATCCCAGGCTGCATCACAACCAGCCTTGATTGGGAGTCCCATAGGACAGCGCACAATTGGCCCAGTGTTGTTAGGGGAGGGTTTGACCAAGGGGGTTTTACTTTGCTCATCACGCTCTAGCGACTCCTTGTAGCTCCTGCAGGCTGACCTTGATCGTCAGTTGAACTGTGTTTCTTCTGACACATTGGTGCAGGCTGACCTCAGTCGTCAGTTGAATGGTGTTTCCTCTGACACATTGGTGCAGGCTGACCTCAGTCGTCAGTTGAATGGTGTTTCCTCTGACACATTGGTGCAGGCTGACCTCAGTCGTCAGTTGAATGGTGTTTCCTCTGACACATTGGTGCTGGCTGACCTCAGTCGTCAGTTGAATGGTGTTTCCTCTGACACATTAGTGTGGTTGGCTTCCGGGTTAAGTGGGCGGGTGTTAGGAAGCGTGGTTAGGTGGGTTATGTTTCAGAGGACGCATTACTCGACCTTCGCCTCACGTGCCCGTTGGGGAGTTGCAGCGATGAGACAAGATTGAAAAAATATAAAACATTTAGAGAAAGAGAATGAAGATCTTTCCTATACTACATGTATTCCTCAATGTCCCAGATCCCCCCTCCTCTCAATAGCTCCATTCATGTGTCTCTGACTGACTTGTGGGTGTTTATTACAGTTAGGAATTTTGGGGGTGGACAATGGCCCAGGGCTTTTTGTAAAGGACAAACAACTCTTACTTGAAATGACACAGGAGACTCTGTGTTACAGAACCATGTCAGTGTGTTTCACATCACATTTCTGTCTCTCCAACAGGGAGGGCATGGGAATGGTACCAGGAGGAGTGTGGTCGACGTAAGCAGGTTTCTCATACTCCAAATATACAATCTGAAAATTAAGAAGATACATATTCATCTAGCAATAATCATTGACAAAACAATGGAAAATGAATGTTTCTAACTCCCCATGCCCTTTGCCTCCCTCCCTCCTTCCTTTCTTCTTTCCGTCCCTCCCTCCTTTCCTCCTCCCTCCCTCCCTCTGTCCTGCCCTCCCCTCCCTCCCTCCCTCCTGCCCTCCCTCCTTCCTTCCGTCCTGCCCTCCCTTCCCTCCATTTCTTCCCTCCCTCCTTATATCCCTCCTTTCTTTCCCTCCCTCCCTCCCTCCCTCCCTCCCTCCCTCCCTCCCTCCCTCCCTCCCTCCCTCCCTCCCTCCCTCCCTCCCTCCCTCCCTCCCTCCCTCCCTCCCTCCCTCCCTCCCTCCCTCTGTAGTAGCCAACAGGGGACACATAGTGCTGCTGAGCCCGCCGAACGTGGATGGCTCTGTGTCAGAGCTGGTGTGTGAGCTCGGTTCCTCTCTGTGTGCCCAGGGCTTCAGTGTCTCTGTGGACCTGTGGAGTCGGGCTGAGCTGTGCTCTCTGGGGGCCCTGCCATGGCTGCACTCCCAGCTGCAGCACCTGGACAGTCAAGGGGTCCGGGCAATACTGGTACTGACACAGGCGGCCTGGGAGAGGACAGAGGACTGGGTCCGACAGTGGGACCAGCAGGGCCAACAGGGAAAGAATATAGTCCAGGGAGTGGAGAAGGAGGAGGGGGGTGAGGAGGTGGAGGGGGCGGATAAGGTGCTTCTCCAGGGCTTGTCCTCCCCGTATGCAGACGTGTTCAGTGCCGCTCTGAGCTGCATCAAGGCAGACCACAAACTGGGCTGTGCTGGAGAGCGCTTCCTACTGGTGCACTTTGAGGCCCATTCTGCCAAGCCCCCCAGCAGTGAGAGGGGTCTCCCAGAGCTGTTCCAAGGGCTGCCCATGTTCCACCTGCCCTCCCAGAGCCAGGGGCTCCTTGCTGAGCTGGCCATGGGGCCCACAGGGCCTGAGGCTGGTATAGGTGGACATAGGGTCTGAAGGAAGCTACACAGAGACTGTCTGGGGGACTTATGACTTTGTGGAGAGACTCAGGGGGGTTCCTGATTAAGGAGCTGCCTCATAAGTGTGTTGTCACTGGATAGCAGGCTGTGCCATTACAGCAGAACAGTCACCCTGAGCTCTAACTCTGATCTAACTGGCAGCTGGAAGGCTGCTGCTCTCTGATCCCATGTAACATCTTCTGTCATTGTGCCCTTAAGCAAGGCACTCTACACCCAACATTTGCTCTCCATCCAGGGGTGCTGTCCTGCTGCTGACCCGCTGCCTCTCATAGTGTGTGTGTGTCTGTGGGTGTTGAGAAAGGCAGAAGACAAATTCCTGTTCTAACCAGTGGACAATAAAGATATATTTTATTATATTCTCCTTATCTGTTTATGCATTAGTGTAGAAATTAAATGTGGAAAGCCTATGTAAATGACCTAAATAATTATTGACCAAAACATAATATCTATCATGGACTGAATAATGCATTCTTTTTTCAACGTCAAAGATGAAAAATAAATATATTTCGATACAAACAAGAATTTCTCATCACAATTTATATTGTCACTAGGACGAAAATAGTACTTTGCAATTTCAAAAATGTTTTAAAAAAGACAACAATATCTGTGGGAAATAGCCGCGAGAGGGGTTGCGCGACAGCCAGGAATGCAGTCCCGGTCTCACACTTGTGCAGTTATAAATAACATTGATTATCTGTGTGGTGGTGCTCTGGCTGGCCAATGTGTACAGTAGTCCCGGACCCTTTCGCCCCTCAAGAGGGATGAGGACTGGCTCGCCTCTCCTGGCTGCAGGGCTGTACTCAGTGCTGTCCCAGGTGGTTCTGGTCCGAGGCTATCCAGACTCAGGTAAGGAATGCTCAGGGCCTCAGAATGACCTGTGTCTGGAGTGCAGAACAGGCTGGATCCTCCATGTCAACACATGTGTGTGTGCGTGTGAGTGTGTCGCAGATGAAAGAAGAGTTGGATCAACATCTAACCTCTTTCTCTAAATCCTGTGTGGCTCAGTTGGTAAAGCTTGGCGCTTGTAACTTTTTTATTTTATTGACATTTTTTAAGTTAACCTTAATTTAACTAGACAAGTCAGTTACGAACAAATTATTATTTACAATGATGGCCTACATCTTCCAAACCCGGATGACGCTCGGCCAATTGTGCGCCGCCCTATGGGACTCCCAATCATGGTCGGTTGTGGGTTTGATTCCTTGATTCCCACCGGAAAACAGTACGGAAATGTATACACTCACTACTGTACGTCGCTCTGGATGAGAGCGTGTGCTAATTGTCAATGACAATTTTGGCATATGTGTTTATAATGTATAATGCATTAGTTTATAAAAAATACTGTACTGCAATTTATATAATACCTGCTCTGTTCCTATAATACCTGTTCTGTTTCTATAATACCTGTTCTGTTCTGTTTCTATAATACCTGTTCTGTTTCTATAATACCTGTTCTGTTCTGTTTCTATAATACCTGTTCTGTTCTGTTCCTATAATACCTGCTCTGTTCTGTTCCTATAATACCTGTTCTGTTTCTATAATACCTGTTCTGTTCTGTTCCTATAATATCTGTTCTGTTTCTATAATACCTGTTCTGTTCTGTTTGTATAATACCTGTTCTGTTCTGTTCCTATAATACCTGCTCTGTTTCTATAATACCTGTTCTGTTTCTATAATACCTGTTCTGTTCCTATAATACCTGTTATGTTTCTATAATACCTGTTCTGTTCTGTTTCTATAATACCTGTTCTGTTCTGTTCCTATAATACCTGCTCTGTTCCTATAATACCTGTTCTGTTTCTATAATACCTGTTCTGTTCTGTTCCTATAATACCTGCTCTGTTCTGTTCCTATAATATCTGTTCTGTTCTGTTCCTATAATACCTGTTCTGTTTCTATAATACCTGTTCTGTTCCTGTAATACCTGTTCTGTTCCTATAATACCTGTTCTGTTCTGTTTCTATAATACCTGTTCTGTTCTATTCCTATAATACCTGTTCTGTTTCTATAATACCTGCTCTGTTCTGTTTCTATAACACCTGTTCTGTTCTGTTCCTATAATACCTGTTCTGTTTCTATAATTCCTGCTCTGTTCTGTTTCTATAATTCCTGCTCTGTTCTGTTTCTATAACACCTGTTCTGTTCTGTTCCTATAATACCTGCTCTGTTCTGTTCCTATAATACCTGTTCTGTTTCTATAATTCCTGCTCTGTTCTGTTTCTATAACACCTGTTCTGTTCTGTTCCTATAATACCTGTTCTGTTTCTATAATACCTGTTCTGTTCTGTTCCTATAATACCTGCTCTGTTCTGTTCCTATAATATCTGTTCTGTTCTGTTCCTATAATACCTGTTCTGTTTCTATAATACCTGTTCTGTTCTGTTCCTATAATATCTGTTCTGTTTCTATAATACCTGTTCTGTTCTGTTTCTATAATACCTGTTCTGTTCTGTTCCTATAATACCTGCTCTGTTTCTATAATACCTGTTCTGTTTCTATAATACCTGTTCTGTTCCTATAATACCTGTTATGTTTCTATAATACCTGTTCTGTTCTGTTTCTATAATACCTGTTCTGTTCTGTTCCTATAATACCTGCTCTGTTCCTATAATACCTGTTCTGTTTCTATAATACCTGTTCTGTTCTGTTCCTATAATACCTGTTCTGTTTCTATAATACCTGCTCTGTTCTGTTTCTATAATACCTGTTCTGTTTCTATAATACCTGTTCTGTTCTGTTCCTATAATACCTGCTCTGTTCTGTTCCTATAATATCTGTTCTGTTCTGTTCCTATAATACCTGTTCTGTTTCTATAATACCTGTTCTGTTTCTATAATACCTGTTCTGTTCTGTTCCTATAATACCTGCTCTGTTCTGTTCCTATAATATCTGTTCTGTTCTGTTCCTATAATACCTGTTCTGTTTCTATAATACCTGTTCTGTTCCTGTAATACCTGTTCTGTTCCTATAATACCTGTTCTGTTCTGTTTCTATAATACCTGTTCTGTTCTATTCCTATAATACCTGTTCTGTTTCTATAATACCTGCTCTGTTCTGTTTCTATAACACCTGTTCTGTTCTGTTCCTATAATACCTGTTCTGTTTCTATAATTCCTGCTCTGTTCTGTTTCTATAATTCCTGCTCTGTTCTGTTTCTATAACACCTGTTCTGTTCTGTTCCTATAATACCTGCTCTGTTCTGTTCCTATAATACCTGTTCTGTTTCTATAATTCCTGCTCTGTTCTGTTTCTATAACACCTGTTCTGTTCTGTTCCTATAATACCTGTTCTGTTTCTATAATACCTGTTCTGTTCTGTTCCTATAATACCTGCTCTGTTCTGTTCCTATAATATCTGTTCTGTTCTGTTCCTATAATACCTGTTCTGTTTCTATAACACCTGTTCTGTTCTGTTCCTATAATACCTGTTCTGTTTCTATAATACCTGTTCTGTTCTGTTCCTATAATACCTGCTCTGTTCTGTTCCTATAATACCTGCTCTGTTCTGTTCCTATAATACCTGTTCTGTTTCTATAATTCCTGCTCTGTTCTGTTTCTATAACACCTGTTCTGTTCTGTTCCTATAATACCTGTTCTGTTTCTATAATACCTGTTCTGTTCTGTTCCTATAATACCTGCTCTGTTCTGTTCCTATAATATCTGTTCTGTTCTGTTCCTATAATACCTGTTCTGTTTCTATAATACCTGTTCTGTTCTGTTCCTATAATACCTGTTCTGTTTCTATAATACCTGTTCTGTTCTGTTCCTATAATACCTGCTCTGTTCCTATAATACCTGTTCTGTTCCGTTCCTATAATACCTGTTCTGTTCTGTTCCTATAATACCTGCTCTGTTCTGTTTCTATAATACCTGTTCTGTTTCTATAATACCTGTTCTGTTCTGTTCCTATAATACCTGCTCTGTTCTGTTCCTATAATACCTGCTCTGTTCCTATAATACCTGTTCTGTTCTGTTCCTATAATACCTGCTTTGTTCTGTTCCTATAATACCTGCTCTGTTCCTATAATACCTGCTCTGTTCTGTTCCTATAATACCTGCTCTGTTTCTTTTCCGATAATACCTGTTCTGTTTCTATAATACCTGTTCTGTTCTGTTCCTATAATACCTGCTCTGTTCTGTTTCTATAATACCTGTTCTGTTTCTATAATACCTGTTCTGTTCTGTTCCTATAATACCTGCTCTGTTCTGTTCCTATAATACCTGCTCTGTTCTGTTTCTATAATACCTGTTCTGTTTCTATAATACCTGCTCTGTTCTGTTTCTATAATACCTGTTCTGTTTCTATAATACCTGTTCTGTTCTGTTTCTATAATACCTGTTCTGTTTCTATAATACCTGTTCTGTTCTGTTCCTATAATACCTGCTCTGTTCTGTTCCTATAATATCTGTTCTGTTCTGTTCCTATAATACCTGTTCTGTTTCTATAATACCTGTTCTGTTCCTGTAATACCTGTTCTGTTCCTATAATACCTGTTCTGTTCTGTTTCTATAATACCTGTTCTGTTCTATTCCTATAATACCTGTTCTGTTTCTATAATACCTGCTCTGTTCTGTTTCTATAACACCTGTTCTGTTCTGTTCCTATAATACCTGTTCTGTTTCTATAATTCCTGCTCTGTTCTGTTTCTATAATTCCTGCTCTGTTCTGTTTCTATAACACCTGTTCTGTTCTGTTCCTATAATACCTGCTCTGTTCTGTTCCTATAATACCTGTTCTGTTTCTATAATTCCTGCTCTGTTCTGTTTCTATAACACCTGTTCTGTTCTGTTCCTATAATACCTGTTCTGTTTCTATAATACCTGTTCTGTTCTGTTCCTATAATACCTGCTCTGTTCTGTTCCTATAATATCTGTTCTGTTCTGTTCCTATAATACCTGTTCTGTTTCTATAACACCTGTTCTGTTCTGTTCCTATAATACCTGTTCTGTTTCTATAATACCTGTTCTGTTCTGTTCCTATAATACCTGCTCTGTTCTGTTCCTATAATACCTGCTCTGTTCTGTTCCTATAATACCTGTTCTGTTTCTATAATTCCTGCTCTGTTCTGTTTCTATAACACCTGTTCTGTTCTGTTCCTATAATACCTGTTCTGTTTCTATAATACCTGTTCTGTTCTGTTCCTATAATACCTGCTCTGTTCTGTTCCTATAATATCTGTTCTGTTCTGTTCCTATAATACCTGTTCTGTTTCTATAATACCTGTTCTGTTCTGTTCCTATAATACCTGTTCTGTTTCTATAATACCTGTTCTGTTCTGTTCCTATAATACCTGCTCTGTTCCTATAATACCTGTTCTGTTCCGTTCCTATAATACCTGTTCTGTTCTGTTCCTATAATACCTGCTCTGTTCTGTTTCTATAATACCTGTTCTGTTTCTATAATACCTGTTCTGTTCTGTTCCTATAATACCTGCTCTGTTCTGTTCCTATAATACCTGCTCTGTTCCTATAATACCTGTTCTGTTCTGTTCCTATAATACCTGCTTTGTTCTGTTCCTATAATACCTGCTCTGTTCCTATAATACCTGCTCTGTTCTGTTCCTATAATACCTGCTCTGTTTCTTTTCCGATAATACCTGTTCTGTTTCTATAATACCTGTTCTGTTCTGTTCCTATAATACCTGCTCTGTTCTGTTTCTATAATACCTGTTCTGTTTCTATAATACCTGTTCTGTTCTGTTCCTATAATACCTGCTCTGTTCTGTTCCTATAATACCTGCTCTGTTCTGTTTCTATAATACCTGTTCTGTTTCTATAATACCTGCTCTGTTCTGTTTCTATAATACCTGTTCTGTTTCTATAATACCTGTTCTGTTCTGTTTCTATAATACCTGTTCTGTTTCTATAATACCTGTTCTGTTCTGTTCCTATAATACCTGCTCTGTTCTGTTCCTATAATATCTGTTCTGTTCTGTTCCTATAATACCTGTTCTGTTTCTATAATACCTGTTCTGTTCCTGTAATACCTGTTCTGTTCCTATAATACCTGTTCTGTTCTGTTTCTATAATACCTGTTCTGTTCTATTCCTATAATACCTGTTCTGTTTCTATAATACCTGCTCTGTTCTGTTTCTATAACACCTGTTCTGTTCTGTTCCTATAATACCTGTTCTGTTTCTATAATTCCTGCTCTGTTCTGTTTCTATAATTCCTGCTCTGTTCTGTTTCTATAACACCTGTTCTGTTCTGTTCCTATAATACCTGCTCTGTTCTGTTCCTATAATACCTGTTCTGTTTCTATAATTCCTGCTCTGTTCTGTTTCTATAACACCTGTTCTGTTCTGTTCCTATAATACCTGTTCTGTTTCTATAATACCTGTTCTGTTCTGTTCCTATAATACCTGCTCTGTTCTGTTCCTATAATATCTGTTCTGTTCTGTTCCTATAATACCTGTTCTGTTTCTATAACACCTGTTCTGTTCTGTTCCTATAATACCTGTTCTGTTTCTATAATACCTGTTCTGTTCTGTTCCTATAATACCTGCTCTGTTCTGTTCCTATAATACCTGCTCTGTTCTGTTCCTATAATACCTGTTCTGTTTCTATAATTCCTGCTCTGTTCTGTTTCTATAACACCTGTTCTGTTCTGTTCCTATAATACCTGTTCTGTTTCTATAATACCTGTTCTGTTCTGTTCCTATAATACCTGCTCTGTTCTGTTCCTATAATATCTGTTCTGTTCTGTTCCTATAATACCTGTTCTGTTTCTATAATACCTGTTCTGTTCTGTTCCTATAATACCTGTTCTGTTTCTATAATACCTGTTCTGTTCTGTTCCTATAATACCTGCTCTGTTCCTATAATACCTGTTCTGTTCCGTTCCTATAATACCTGTTCTGTTCTGTTCCTATAATACCTGCTCTGTTCTGTTTCTATAATACCTGTTCTGTTTCTATAATACTTGTTCTGTTCTGTTCCTATAATACCTGCTCTGTTCTGTTCCTATAATACCTGCTCTGTTCCTATAATACCTGTTCTGTTCTGTTCCTATAATACCTGCTTTGTTCTGTTCCTATAATACCTGCTCTGTTCCTATAATACCTGCTCTGTTCTGTTCCTATAATACCTGCTCTGTTTCTTTTCCGATAATACCTGTTCTGTTTCTATAATACCTGTTCTGTTCTGTTCCTATAATACCTGCTCTGTTCTGTTTCTATAATACCTGTTCTGTTTCTATAATACCTGTTCTGTTCTGTTCCTATAATACCTGCTCTGTTCTGTTTCTATAATACCTGTTCTGTTTCTATAATACCTGTTCTGTTCTGTTCCTATAATACCTGTTCTGTTTCTATAATACCTGTTCTGTTCTGTTCCTATAATACCTGCTCTGTTCTGTTCCTATAATACCTGCTCTGTTCTGTTTCTATAATACCTGTTCTGTTTCTATAATACCTGCTCTGTTCTGTTTCTATAATACCTGTTCTGTTTCTATAATACCTGTTCTGTTCTGTTTCTATAATACCTGTTCTGTTTCTATAATACCTGCTCTGTTCTGTTTCTATAATACCTGTTCTGTTTCTATAATACCTGCTCTGTTCTGTTTCTATAATACCTGTTCTGTTTCTATAATACCTGTTCTGTTCTGTTCCTATAATACCTGTTCTGTTCCTATAATACCTGCTCTGTTCTGTTCCTATAATACCTGTTCTGTTCTGTTCCTATAATACCTGCTCTGTTCTGTTTCTATAATACCTGTTCTGTTTCTATAATACCTGTTCTGTTCTGTTCCTATAATACCTGCTCTGTTCTGTTCCTATAATACCTGCTCTGTTCTGTTTCTATAATACCTGCTCTGTTCCTATAATACCTGTTCTGTTCTGTTCCTATAATACCTGCTCTGTTCTGTTTTTATAATACCTGCTCTGTTCCTATAATACCTGCTCTGTTCTGTTCCTATAATACCTGCTATGTTCTGTTTTTATAATACCTGCTCTGTTCCTATAATACCTGCTCTGTTCTGTTCCTATAATACCTGCTCTGTTCTGTTTTTATAACACCTGCTCTGTTCCTATAATACCTGTTCTGTTCCTATAATACCTGCTCTGTTCCTATAATACCTGCTCTGTTCTGTTCCTATAATACCTGTTCTGATCTGTTCCTATAATACCTGCTCTGTTCTGTTCCGATAATACCTGTTCTGTTTCTATAATACCTGTTCTGTTCTGTTCCTATAATACCTGCTCTGTTCTGTTTCTATAATACCTGTTCTGTTTCTATAATACCTGCTCTGTTCTGTTCCTATAATACCTGTTCTGTTTCTATAATTCCTGCTCTGTTCTGTTTCTATAACACCTGTTCTGTTCTGTTCCTATAATACCTGTTCTGTTTCTATAATACCTGTTCTGTTCTGTTCCTATAATACCTGCTCTGTTCTGTTCCTATAATATCTGTTCTGTTCTGTTCCTATAATACCTGCTCTGTTCTGTTTCTATAATACCTGCTCTGTTCCTATAATACCTGTTCTGTTCTGTTCCTATAATACCTGCTCTGTTCTGTTTTTATAATACCTGCTCTGTTCCTATAATACCTGCTCTGTTCTGTTCCTATAATACCTGCTATGTTCTGTTTTTATAATACCTGCTCTGTTCCTATAATACCTGCTCTGTTCTGTTCCTATAATACCTGCTCTGTTCTGTTTTTATAACACCTGCTCTGTACCTATAATACCTGTTCTGTTCCTATAATACCTGCTCTGTTCCTATAATACCTGCTCTGTTCTGTTCCTATAATACCTGTTCTGATCTGTTCCTATAATACCTGCTCTGTTCTGTTCCGATAATACCTGTTCTGTTTCTATAATACCTGTTCTGTTCTGTTCCTATAATACCTGCTCTGTTCTGTTTCTATAATACCTGTTCTGTTTCTATAATACCTGCTCTGTTCTGTTCCTATAATACCTGTTCTGTTTCTATAATTCCTGCTCTGTTCTGTTTCTATAACACCTGTTCTGTTCTGTTCCTATAATACCTGTTCTGTTTCTATAATACCTGTTCTGTTCTGTTCCTATAATACCTGCTCTGTTCTGTTCCTATAATATCTGTTCTGTTCTGTTCCTATAATACCTGTTCTGTTTCTATAATACCTGTTCTGTTCTGTTCCTATAATACCTGTTCTGTTTCTATAATACCTGTTCTGTTCTGTTCCTATAATACCTGCTCTGTTCCTATAATACCTGTTCTGTTCCGTTCCTATAATACCTGTTCTGTTCTGTTCCTATAATACCTGCTCTGTTCTGTTTCTATAATACCTGTTCTGTTTCTATAATACCTGTTCTGTTCTGTTCCTATAATACCTGCTCTGTTCTGTTCCTATAATACCTGCTCTGTTCCTATAATACCTGTTCTGTTCTGTTCCTATAATACCTGCTTTGTTCTGTTCCTATAATACCTGCTCTGTTCTGTTTCTATAACACCTGTTCTGTTCTGTTCCTATAATACCTGTTCTGTTTCTATAATTCCTGCTCTGTTCTGTTTCTATAATTCCTGCTCTGTTCTGTTTCTATAACACCTGTTCTGTTCTGTTCCTATAATACCTGCTCTGTTCTGTTCCTATAATACCTGTTCTGTTTCTATAATTCCTGCTCTGTTCTGTTTCTATAACACCTGTTCTGTTCTGTTCCTATAATACCTGTTCTGTTTCTATAATACCTGTTCTGTTCTGTTCCTATAATACCTGCTCTGTTCTGTTCCTATAATATCTGTTCTGTTCTGTTCCTATAATACCTGTTCTGTTTCTATAACACCTGTTCTGTTCTGTTCCTATAATACCTGTTCTGTTTCTATAATACCTGTTCTGTTCTGTTCCTATAATACCTGCTCTGTTCTGTTCCTATAATACCTGCTCTGTTCTGTTCCTATAATACCTGTTCTGTTTCTATAATTCCTGCTCTGTTCTGTTTCTATAACACCTGTTCTGTTCTGTTCCTATAATACCTGTTCTGTTTCTATAATACCTGTTCTGTTCTGTTCCTATAATACCTGCTCTGTTCTGTTCCTATAATATCTGTTCTGTTCTGTTCCTATAATACCTGTTCTGTTTCTATAATACCTGTTCTGTTCTGTTCCTATAATACCTGTTCTGTTTCTATAATACCTGTTCTGTTCTGTTCCTATAATACCTGCTCTGTTCCTATAATACCTGTTCTGTTCCGTTCCTATAATACCTGTTCTGTTCTGTTCCTATAATACCTGCTCTGTTCTGTTTCTATAATACCTGTTCTGTTTCTATAATACCTGTTCTGTTCTGTTCCTATAATACCTGCTCTGTTCTGTTCCTATAATACCTGCTCTGTTCCTATAATACCTGTTCTGTTCTGTTCCTATAATACCTGCTTTGTTCTGTTCCTATAATACCTGCTCTGTTCCTATAATACCTGCTCTGTTCTGTTCCTATAATACCTGCTCTGTTTCTTTTCCGATAATACCTGTTCTGTTTCTATAATACCTGTTCTGTTCTGTTCCTATAATAACTGCTCTGTTCTGTTTCTATAATACCTGTTCTGTTTCTATAATACCTGTTCTGTTCTGTTCCTATAATACCTGCTCTGTTCTGTTTCTATAATACCTGTTCTGTTTCTATAATACCTGTTCTGTTCTGTTCCTATAATACCTGTTCTGTTTCTATAATACCTGTTCTGTTCTGTTCCTATAATACCTGCTCTGTTCTGTTCCTATAATACCTGCTCTGTTCTGTTTCTATAATACCTGTTCTGTTTCTATAATACCTGCTCTGTTCTGTTTCTATAATACCTGTTCTGTTTCTATAATACCTGTTCTGTTCTGTTTCTATAATACCTGTTCTGTTTCTATAATACCTGCTCTGTTCTGTTTCTATAATACCTGTTCTGTTTCTATAATACCTGCTCTGTTCTGTTTCTATAATACCTGTTCTGTTTCTATAATACCTGTTCTGTTCTGTTCCTATAATACCTGTTCTGTTCTGTTCCTATAATACCTGCTCTGTTCTGTTCCTATAATACCTGTTCTGTTCTGTTCCTATAATACCTGCTCTGTTCTGTTTCTATAATACCTGTTCTGTTTCTATAATACCTGTTCTGTTCTGTTCCTATAATACCTGCTCTGTTCTGTTCCTATAATACCTGCTCTGTTCTGTTTCTATAATACCTGCTCTGTTCCTATAATACCTGTTCTGTTCTGTTCCTATAATACCTGCTCTGTTCTGTTTTTATAATACCTGCTCTGTTCCTATAATACCTGCTCTGTTCTGTTCCTATAATACCTGCTATGTTCTGTTTTTATAATACCTGCTCTGTTCCTATAATACCTGCTCTGTTCTGTTCCTATAATACCTGCTCTGTTCTGTTTTTATAATACCTGCTCTGTTCCTATAATACCTGTTCTGTTCCTATAATACCTGCTCTGTTCCTATAATACCTGCTCTGTTCTGTTCCTATAATACCTGTTCTGATCTGTTCCTATAATACCTGCTCTGTTCTGTTCCGATAATACCTGTTCTGTTTCTATAATACCTGTTCTGTTCTGTTCCTATAATACCTGCTCTGTTCTGTTTCTATAATACCTGTTCTGTTTCTATAATACCTGCTCTGTTCTGTTCCTATAATACCTGTTCTGTTTCTATAATTCCTGCTCTGTTCTGTTTCTATAACACCTGTTCTGTTCTGTTCCTATAATACCTGTTCTGTTTCTATAATACCTGTTCTGTTCTGTTCCTATAATACCTGCTCTGTTCTGTTCCTATAATATCTGTTCTGTTCTGTTCCTATAATACCTGTTCTGTTTCTATAATACCTGTTCTGTTCTGTTCCTATAATACCTGTTCTGTTTCTATAATACCTGTTCTGTTCTGTTCCTATAATACCTGCTCTGTTCCTATAATACCTGTTCTGTTCCGTTCCTATAATACCTGTTCTGTTCTGTTCCTATAATACCTGCTCTGTTCTGTTTCTATAATACCTGTTCTGTTTCTATAATACCTGTTCTGTTCTGTTCCTATAATACCTGCTCTGTTCTGTTCCTATAATACCTGCTCTGTTCCTATAATACCTGTTCTGTTCTGTTCCTATAATACCTGCTTTGTTCTGTTCCTATAATACCTGCTCTGTTCCTATAATACCTGCTCTGTTCTGTTCCTATAATACCTGCTCTGTTTCTTTTCCGATAATACCTGTTCTGTTTCTATAATACCTGTTCTCTTCTGTTCCTATAATACCTGCTCTGTTCTGTTTCTATAATACCTGTTCTGTTTCTATAATACCTGTTCTGTTCTGTTCCTATAATACCTGCTCTGTTCTGTTTCTATAATACCTGTTCTGTTTCTATAATACCTGTTCTGTTCTGTTTCTATAATACCTGTTCTGTTCTGTTCCTATAATACCTGCTCTGTTCTGTTCCTATAATACCTGCTCTGTTCTGTTTCTATAATACCTGTTCTGTTTCTATAATACCTGCTCTGTTCTGTTTCTATAATACCTGTTCTGTTTCTATAATACCTGTTCTGTTCTGTTTCTATAATACCTGTTCTGTTTCTATAATACCTGCTCTGTTCTGTTTCTATAATACCTGTTCTGTTTCTATAATACCTGCTCTGTTCTGTTTCTATAATACCTGTTCTGTTTCTATAATACCTGTTCTGTTCTGTTCCTATAATACCTGTTCTGTTCTGTTCCTATAATACCTGCTCTGTTCTGTTCCTATAATACCTGTTCTGTTCTGTTCCTATAATACCTGCTCTGTTCTGTTTCTATAATACCTGTTCTGTTTCTATAATACCTGTTCTGTTCTGTTCCTATAATACCTGCTCTGTTCTGTTCCTATAATACCTGCTCTGTTCTGTTTCTATAATACCTGCTCTGTTCCTATAATACCTGTTCTGTTCTGTTCCTATAATACCTGTCCTGTTCTGTTTTTATAATACCTGCTCTGTTCCTATAATACCTGCTCTGTTCTGTTCCTATAATACCTGCTATGTTCTGTTTTTATAATACCTGCTCTGTTCCTATAATACCTGCTCTGTTCTCTTCCTATAATACCTGCTCTGTTCTGTTTTTATAATACCTGCTCTGTTCCTATAATACCTGCCCTTCTCTGTTCCTATAATACCTGCTCTGTTCCTATAATACCTGCTCTGTTCTGTTCCTATAATACCTGTTCTGATCTGTTCCTATAATACCTGCTCTGTTCTGTTCCGATAATACCTGTTCTGTTTCTATAATACCTGTTCTGTTCTGTTCCTATAATACCTGCTCTGTTCTGTTTCTATAATACCTGTTCTGTTTCTATAATACCTGTTCTGTTCTGTTCCTATAATACCTGCTCTGTTCTGTTTCTATAATACCTGTTCTGTTTCTATAATACCTGTTCTGTTCTGTTCCTATAATACCTGTTCTGTTTCTATAATACCTGTTCTGTTCTGTTCCTATAATACCTGCTCTGTTCTGTTCCTATAATACCTGCTCTGTTCTGTTTCTATAATACCTGTTCTGTTTCTATAATACCTGCTCTGTTCTGTTTCTATAATACCTGTTCTGTTTCTATAATACCTGTTCTGTTCTGTTCCTATAATACCTGCTCTGTTCTGTTTCTATAATACCTGCTATGTTCTGTTTTTATAATACCTGCTCTGTTCCTATAATACCTGCTCTGTTCTGTTCCTATAATACCTGCTCTGTTCTGTTTTTATAATACCTGCTCTGTTCCTATAATACCTGCTCTGTTCTGTTCCTATAATACCTGCTCTGTTCCTATAATACCTGTTCTGATCTGTTCCTATAATACCTGCTCTGTTCTGTTCCGATAATACCTGTTCTGTTTCTATAATACCTGTTCTGTTCTGTTCCTATAATACCTGCTCTGTTCTGTTTCTATAATACCTGTTCTGTTTCTATAATACCTGTTTTGTTCTGTTCCTATAATACCTGCTCTGTTCTGTTTCTATAATACCTGTTCTGTTTCTATAATACCTGTTCTGTTCTGTTCCTATAATACCTGCTCTGTTCTGTTCCTATAATACCTGCTCTGTTCCTATAATACCTGTTCTGTTCTGTTCCTATAATACCTGCTCTGTTCCTATAATACCTGCTCTGTTATGTTCCTATAATACCTGCTCTGTTTCTTTTCCGATAATACCTGTTCTGTTTCTATAATACCTGTTCTGTTCTGTTCCTATAATACCTGCTCTGTTCTGTTTCTATAATACCTGTTCTGTTTCTATAATACCTGTTCTGTTCCTATAATACCTGCTCTGTTCTGTTTCTATAATACCTGTTCTGTTTCTATAATACCTGTTCTGTTCTGTTCCTATAATACCTGTTCTGTTTCTATAATACCTGTTCTGTTCTGTTCCTATAATACCTGCTCTGTTCTGTTCCTATAATACCTGCTCTGTTCTGTTTCTATAATACCTGTTCTGTTTCTATAATACCTGCTCTGTTCTGTTTCTATAATACCTGTTCTGTTTCTATAATACCTGCTCTGTTCTGTTTCTATAACACCTGTTCTGTTCTGTTCCTATAATACCTGTTCTGTTTCTATAATTCCTGCTCTGTTCTGTTTCTATAATTCCTGCTCTGTTCTGTTTCTATAACACCTGTTCTGTTCTGTTCCTATAATACCTGTTCTGTTTCTATAATTCCTGCTCTGTTCTGTTTCTATAACACCTGTTCTGTTCTGTTCCTATAATACCTGTTCTGTTTCTATAATACCTGTTCTGTTCTGTTCCTATAATACCTGCTCTGTTCTGTTCCTATAATATCTGTTCTGTTCTGTTCCTATAATACCTGTTCTGTTTCTATAATACCTGTTCTGTTCTGTTCCTATAATACCTGTTCTGTTCTGTTCCTATAATACCTGCTCTGTTCCTATAATACCTGTTCTGTTCCGTTCCTATAATACCTGTTCTGTTCTGTTCCTATAATACCTGCTCTGTTCTGTTTCTATAATACCTGTTCTGTTTCTATAATACCTGTTCTGTTCTGTTCCTATAATACCTGTTCTGTTTCTATAATACCTGTTCTGTTCTGTTCCTATAATACCTGCTCTGTTCTGTTCCTATAATACCTGCTCTGTTCTGTTTCTATAATACCTGTTCTGTTTCTATAACACCTGCTCTGTTCTGTTTCTATAATACCTGTTCTGTTTCTATAATACCTGTTCTGTTCTGTTTCTATAATACCTGTTCTGTTTCTATAATACCTGCTCTGTTCTGTTTCTATAATACCTGTTCTGTTTCTATAATACCTGCTCTGTTCTGTTTCTATAATACCTGTTCTGTTTCTATAATACCTGTTCTGTTCTGTTCCTATAATACCTGTTCTGTTCTGTTCCTATAATACCTGCTCTGTTCTGTTCCTATAATACCTGTTCTGTTCTGTTCCTATAATACCTGCTCTGTTCTGTTTCTATAATACCTGTTATGTTTCTATAATACCTGTTCTGTTCTGTTCCTATAATACCTGCTCTGTTCTGTTCCTATAATACCTGCTCTGTTCTGTTTCTATAATACCTGCTCTGTTCCTATAATACCTGTTCTGTTCTGTTCCTATAATACCTGCTCTGTTCTGTTTTTATAATACCTGCTCTGTTCCTATAATACCTGCTCTGTTCTGTTCCTATAATACCTGCTATGTTCTGTTTTTATAATACCTGCTCTGTTCCTATAATACCTGCTCTGTTCTGTTCCTATAATACCTGCTCTGTTCCTATAATACCTGCTCTGTTCTGTTCCTATAATACCTGCTCTGTTCCTATAATACCTGCTCTGTTCTGTTCCTATAATACCTGTTCTGATCTGTTCCTATAATACCTGCTCTGTTCTGTTTCTATAATACCTGTTCTGTTTCTATAATACCTGTTCTGTTCTGTTCCTATAATACCTGCTCTGTTCTGTTCCTATAATACCTGCTCTGTTCCTATAATACCTGTTCTGTTCTGTTCCTATAATACCTGCTCTGTTCCTATAATACCTGCTCTGTTATGTTCCTATAATACCTGCTCTGTTTCTTTTCCGATAATACCTGTTCTGTTTCTATAATACCTGTTCTGTTCTGTTCCTATAATACCTGCTCTGTTCTGTTTCTATAATACCTGTTCTGTTTCTATAATACCTGTTCTGTTCTGTTCCTATAATACCTGCTCTGTTCTGTTTCTATAATACCTGTTCTGTTTCTATAATACCTGTTCTGTTCTGTTCCTATAATACCTGTTCTGTTTCTATAATACCTGTTCTGTTCTGTTCCTATAATACCTGCTCTGTTCTGTTCCTATAATACCTGCTCTGTTCTGTTTCTATAATACCTGTTCTGTTTCTATAATACCTGCTCTGTTCTGTTTCTATAATACCTGTTCTGTTTCTATAATACCTGCTCTGTTCTGTTTCTATAATACCTGTTCTGTTTCTATAATACCTGTTCTGTTCTGTTCCTATAATACCTGCTCTGTTCTGTTCCTATAATACCTGCTCTGTTCTGTTTCTATAATACCTGCTCTGTTCCTATAATACCTGTTCTGTTCTGTTCCTATAATACCTGCTCTGTTCTGTTTTTATAATACCTGCTCTGTTCCTATAATACCTGCTCTGTTCTGTTCCTATAATACCTGCTATGTTCTGTTTTTATAATACCTGCTCTGTTCCTATAATACCTGCTCTGTTCTGTTCCTATAATACCTGCTCTGTTCTGTTTTTATAATACCTGCTCTGTTCCTATAATACCTGCTCTGTTCTGTTCCTATAATACCTGCTCTGTTCCTATAATACCTGCTCTGTTCTGTTCCTATAATACCTGTTCTGATCTGTTCCTATAATACCTGCTCTGTTCTGTTTCTATAATACCTGCTCTGTTCCTATAATACCTGCTCTGTTCCTATAATACCTGTTCTGTTTCTATAATACCTGTTCTGTTTCTATAATACCTGTTCTGTTTCTATAATTCCTGCTCTGTTCTGTTTCTATAATACCTGTTCTGTTCTGTTCCTATAATACCTGTTCTGTTTCTATAATACCTGTTCTGTTCTGTTCCTATAATACCTGCTCTGTTCTGTTCCTATAATACCTGCTCTGTTCCTATAATACCTGTTCTGTTCTGTTCCTATAATACCTGCTCTGTTCTGTTCCTATAATACCTGCTCTGTTCCTATAATACCTGCTCTGTTCTGTTCCTATAATACCTGCTCTGTTCTGTTCCTATAATACCTGTTCTGTTTCTATAATACCTGTTCTGTTCCTATAATACCTGCTCTGTTCTGTTCCTATAATACCTGCTCTGTTCCTATAATACCTGCTCTGTTCTGTTCCTATAATACCTGTTCTGATCTGTTCCTATAATACCTGCTCTGTTCTGTTTCTATAATACCTGCTCTGTTCCTATAATACCTGCTCTGTTTCTATAATACCTGTTCTGTTCTGTTCCTATAATACCTGCTCTGTTCTGTTCCTATAATACCTGCTCTGTTCCTATAATACCTGCTCTGTTCCTATAATACCTGCTCTGTTTCTATAATACCTGTTCTGTTCTGTTCCTATAATACCTGCTCTGTTCTGTTCCTATAATACCTGCTCTGTTCTGTTCCTATAATACCTGCTCTGTTCTGTTCCTATAATACCTGCTCTGTTCTGTTCCTATAATACCTGCTCTGTTCTGTTCCTATAATACCTGCTTTGTTCTGTTCCTATAATACCTGCTCTGTTCCTATAATACCTGTTCTGTTCCTATAATACCTGCTCTGTTCTGTTCCTATAATACCTGCTCTGTTCTGTTCCTATAATTCCTGCTCTGTTCCTATAATACCTGTTCTGTTCTGTTCCTATAATTCCCGCTCTGTTCTGTTCCTAGAATTCCTGCTCTGTTCTGTTCCTATAATACCTGCTCTGTTCTGTTCCTATAATTCCTGCTCTGTTCCTATAATACCTGTTCTGTTCTGATCCTATAATACCTGCTCTGTTCTGTTCCTATAATACCTGCTCTGTTTCTATAATACCTGTTCTGTTCTGTTCCTATAATTCCTGCTCTGTTCTGTTCCTATAATACCTGTTATGTTCTGTTTCTATAATACCTGCTCTGTTCCTATAATACCTGCTCTGTTTCTATAATACCTGTTCTGTTTCTATAATACCTGTTCTGTTCTGTTTCTATAATACCTGTTCTGTTTCTATAATACCTGTTCTGTTCTGTTCCTATAATACCTACTCTGTTCTGTTCCTATAATACCTGTTCTGTTCTGTTTCTATAATACCTGCTCTGTTCCTATAATACCTGCTCTGTTCTGTTCCTATAATACCTGCTCTGTTCCTATAATACCTGTTCTGTTCCTATAATACCTGTTCTGTTCTGTTCCTATAATACCTGCTCTGTTCTGTTCCTATAATATCTGCTCTGTTCCTATAATACCTGTTCTGTTCTGTTCCTATAATTCCTGCTCTGTTCTGTTCCTATAATACCTGCTCTGTTCTGTTCCTATAATACCTGCTCTGTTTCTATAATACCTGTTCTGTTCTGTTCCTATAATACCTGCTCTGTTCCTATAATACCTGCTCTGTTCCTATAATACCTGTTCTGTTCCTATAATACCTGTTCTGTTCTGTTCCTATAATACCTGCTCTGTTCTGTTTCTATAATACCTGTTCTGTTTCTATAATACCTGTTCTGTTCTGTTCCTATAATACCTGCTCTGTTCTGTTCCTATAATACCTGCTCTGTTCCTATAATACCTGCTCTGTTCTGTTCCTATAATACCTGTTCTGATCTGTTCCTATAATACCTGCTCTGTTCTGTTTCTATAATACCTGCTCTGTTCCTATAATACCTGCTCTGTTTCTATAATACCTGTTCTGTTCTGTTCCTATAATACCTGCTCTGTTCTGTTCCTATAATACCTGCTCTGTTCCTATAATACCTGCTCTGTTCCTATAATACCTGCTCTGTTTCTATAATACCTGTTCTGTTCTGTTCCTATAATACCTGCTCTGTTCTGTTCCTATAATACCTGCTCTGTTCCTATAATACCTGCTCTGTTCCTATAATACCTGCTCTGTTTCTATAATACCTGTTCTGTTCTGTTCCTATAATACCTGCTCTGTTCTGTTCCTATAATACCTGCTCTGTTCTGTTCCTATAATACCTGCTCTGTTCTGTTCCTATAATACCTGCTCTGTTCTGTTCCTATAATACCTGCTCTGTTCTGTTCCTATAATACCTGCTCTGTTCTGTTCCTATAATACCTGCTCTGTTCCTATAATACCTGTTCTGTTCCTATAATACCTGTTCTGTTCTGTTCCTATAATACCTGCTCTGTTCTGTTCCTATAATACCTGCTCTGTTCTGTTCCTATAATACCTGCTCTGTTCCTATAATACCTGCTCTGTTCCTATAATACCTGCTCTGTTTCTATAATACCTGTTCTGTTCTGTTCCTATAATACCTGCTCTGTTCTGTTCCTATAATACCTGCTCTGTTCCTATAATACCTGCTCTGTTCCTATAATACCTGCTCTGTTTCTATAATACCTGTTCTGTTCTGTTCCTATAATACCTGCTCTGTTCTGTTCCTATAATACCTGCTCTGTTCTGTTCCTATAATACCTGCTCTGTTCCTATAATACCTGCTCTGTTCCTATAATACCTGTTCTGTTCCTATAATACCTGTTCTGTTCTGTTCCTATAATACCTGCTCTGTTCTGTTTCTATAATACTTGTTCTGTTTCTATAATACCTGTTCTGTTCTGTTCCTATAATACCTGCTCTGTTCTGTTCCTATAATACCTGCTCTGTTCCTATAATACCTGCTCTGTTCTGTTCCTATAATACCTGTTCTGATCTGTTCCTATAATACCTGCTCTGTTCTGTTTCTATAATACCTGCTCTGTTCCTATAATACCTGCTCTGTTTCTATAATACCTGTTCTGTTCTGTTCCTATAATACCTGCTCTGTTCTGTTCCTATAATACCTGCTCTGTTCCTATAATACCTGCTCTGTTCCTATAATACCTGCTCTGTTTCTATAATACCTGTTCTGTTCTGTTCCTATAATACCTGCTCTGTTCTGTTCCTATAATACCTGCTCTGTTCCTATAATACCTGCTCTGTTCCTATAATACCTGCTCTGTTTCTATAATACCTGTTCTGTTCTGTTCCTATAATACCTGCTCTGTTCTGTTCCTATAATACCTGCTCTGTTCTGTTCCTATAATACCTGCTCTGTTCTGTTCCTATAATACCTGCTCTGTTCTGTTCCTATAATACCTGCTCTGTTCTGTTCCTATAATACCTGCTCTGTTCCTATAATACCTGTTCTGTTCCTATAATACCTGTTCTGTTCTGTTCCTATAATACCTGCTCTGTTCTGTTCCTATAATACCTGCTCTGTTCTGTTCCTATAATTCCTGCTCTGTTCCTATAATACCTGTTCTGTTCTGTTCCTATAATTCCCGCTCTGTTCTGTTCCTAGAATACCTGCTCTGTTCTGTTCCTATAGTACCTGCTCTGTTCTGTTCCTATAATTCCTGCTCTGTTCCTATAATACCTGTTCTGTTCTGATCCTATAATACCTGCTCTGTTCTGTTTCTATAATACCTGCTCTGTTCCTATAATACCTGCTCTGTTCCTATAATACCTGTTCTGTTTCTATAATACCTGTTCTGTTTCTATAATACCTGTTCTGTTTCTATAATTCCTGCTCTGTTCTGTTTCTATAATACCTGTTCTGTTCTGTTCCTATAATACCTGTTCTGTTTCTATAATACCTGTTCTGTTCTGTTCCTATAATACCTGCTCTGTTCTGTTCCTATAATACCTGTTCTGTTCCTATAATACCTGTTCTGTTCTGTTCCTATAATACCTGCTCTGTTCTGTTTCTATAATACCTGCTCTGTTCCTATAATACCTGCTCTGTTTCTATAATACCTGTTCTGTTCTGTTCCTATAATACCTGCTCTGTTCTGTTCCTATAATACCTGCTCTTTTCCTATAATACCTGCTCTGTTCCTATAATACCTGCTCTGTTTCTATAATACCTGTTCTGTTCTGTTCCTATAATACCTGCTCTGTTCTGTTCCTATAATACCTGCTCTGTTCCTATAATACCTGCTCTGTTCCTATAATACCTGCTCTGTTTCTATAATACCTGTTCTGTTCTGTTCCTATAATACCTGCTCTGTTCTGTTTCTATAATACCTGCTCTGTTCCTATAATACCTGCTCTGTTTCTATAATACCTGTTCTGTTCTGTTCCTATAATACCTGCTCTGTTCTGTTCCTATAATACCTGCTCTGTTCCTATAATACCTGCTCTGTTCCTATAATACCTGCTCTGTTTCTATAATACCTGCTCTGTTTCTATAATACCTGTTCTGTTCTGTTCCTATAATACCTGCTCTGTTCTGTTCCTATAATACCTGCTCTGTTCCTATAATACCTGCTCTGTTTCTATAATACCTGTTCTGTTCTGTTCCTATAATACCTGCTCTGTTCTGTTCCTATAATACCTGCTCTGTTCTGTTCCTATAATACCTGCTCTGTTCTGTTCCTATAATACCTGCTCTGTTCTGTTCCTATAATACCTGCTCTGTTCTGTTCCTATAATACCTGCTCTGTTCTGTTCCTATAATACCTGCTCTGTTCCTATAATACCTGTTCTGTTCCTATAATACCTGTTCTGTTCTGTTCCTATAATACCTGCTCTGTTCTGTTCCTATAATACCTGCTCTGTTCTGTTCCTATAATTCCTGCTCTGTTCCTATAATACCTGTTCTGTTCTGTTCCTATAATTCCCGCTCTGTTCTGTTCCTAGAATACCTGCTCTGTTCTGTTCCTATAGTACCTGCTCTGTTCTGTTCCTATAATTCCTGCTCTGTTCCTATAATACCTGTTCTGTTCTGATCCTATAATACCTGCTCTGTTCTGTTTCTATAATACCTGCTCTGTTCCTATAATACCTGCTCTGTTCCTATAATACCTGTTCTGTTTCTATAATACCTGTTCTGTTTCTATAATACCTGTTCTGTTTCTATAATTCCTGCTCTGTTCTGTTTCTATAATACCTGTTCTGTTCTGTTCCTATAATACCTGTTCTGTTTCTATAATACCTGTTCTGTTCTGTTCCTATAATACCTGCTCTGTTCTGTTCCTATAATACCTGCTCTGTTCCTATAATACCTGTTCTGTTCTGTTCCTATAATACCTGCTCTGTTCTGTTCCTATAATACCTGCTCTGTTCCTATAATACCTGCTCTGTTCTGTTCCTATAATACCTGCTCTGTTCTGTTCCTATAATACCTGTTCTGTTTCTATAATACCTGTTCTGTTCTGTTCCTATAATACCTGCTCTGTTCTGTTCCTATAATACCTGCTCTGTTCCTATAATACCTGCTCTGTTCTGTTCCTATAATACCTGTTCTGATCTGTTACTATAATACCTGCTCTGTTCTGTTTCTATAATACCTGCTCTGTTCCTATAATACCTGCTCTGTTTCTATAATACCTGTTCTGTTCTGTTCCTATAATACCTGCTCTGTTCTGTTCCTATAATACCTGTTCTGATCTGTTCCTATAATACCTGCTCTGTTCTGTTTCTATAATACCTGCTCTGTTCCTATAATACCTGCTCTGTTTCTATAATACCTGTTCTGTTCTGTTCCTATAATACCTGCTCTGTTCTGTTCCTATAATACCTGCTCTGTTCCTATAATACCTGCTCTGTTCCTATAATACCTGCTCTGTTTCTATAATACCTGTTCTGTTCTGTTCCTATAATACCTGCTCTGTTCTGTTCCTATAATACCTGCTCTGTTCCTATAATACCTGCTCTGTTCCTATAATACCTGCTCTGTTTCTATAATACCTGTTCTGTTCTGTTCCTATAATACCTGCTCTGTTCTGTTCCTATAATACCTGCTCTGTTCTGTTCCTATAATACCTGCTCTGTTCTGTTCCTATAATACCTGCTCTGTTCTGTTCCTATAATACCTGCTCTGTTCTGTTCCTATAATACCTGCTCTGTTCTGTTCCTATAATACCTGCTCTGTTCCTATAATACCTGTTCTGTTCCTATAATACCTGTTCTGTTCCTATAATACCTGCTCTGTTCTGTTCCTATAATACCTGCTCTGTTCTGTTCCTATAATTCCTGCTCTGTTCCTATAATACCTGTTCTGTTCTGTTCCTATAATTCCCGCTCTGTTCTGTTCCTAGAATACCTGCTCTGTTCTGTTCCTATAGTACCTGCTCTGTTCTGTTCCTATAATTCCTGCTCTGTTCCTATAATACCTGTTCTGTTCTGATCCTATAATACCTGCTCTGTTCTGTTTCTATAATACCTGCTCTGTTCCTATAATACCTGCTCTGTTCCTATAATACCTGTTCTGTTTCTATAATACCTGTTCTGTTTCTATAATACCTGTTCTGTTTCTATAATTCCTGCTCTGTTCTGTTTCTATAATACCTGTTCTGTTCTGTTCCTATATTACCTGTTCTGTTTCTATAATACCTGTTCTGTTCTGTTCCTATAATACCTGCTCTGTTCTGTTCCTATAATACCTGCTCTGTTCCTATAATACCTGTTCTGTTCTGTTCCTATAATACCTGCTCTGTTCTGTTTCTATAATACCTGCTCTGTTCCTATAATACCTGCTCTGTTTCTATAATACCTGTTCTGTTCTGTTCCTATAATACCTGCTCTGTTCTGTTCCTATAATACCTGCTCTTTTCCTATAATACCTGCTCTGTTCCTATAATACCTGCTCTGTTTCTATAATACCTGTTCTGTTCTGTTCCTATAATACCTGCTCTGTTCTGTTCCTATAATACCTGCTCTGTCCCTATAATACCTGCTCTGTTCCTATAATACCTGCTCTGTTTCTATAATACCTGTTCTGTTCTGTTCCTATAATACCTGCTCTGTTCTGTTTCTATAATACCTGCTCTGTTCCTATAATACCTGCTCTGTTTCTATAATACCTGTTCTGTTCTGTTCCTATAATACCTGCTCTGTTCTGTTCCTATAATACCTGCTCTGTTCCTATAATACCTGCTCTGTTCCTATAATACCTGCTCTGTTTCTATAATACCTGCTCTGTTTCTATAATACCTGTTCTGTTCTGTTCCTATAATACCTGCTCTGTTCTGTTCCTATAATACCTGCTCTGTTCCTATAATACCTGCTCTGTTTCTATAATACCTGTTCTGTTCTGTTCCTATAATACCTGCTCTGTTCTGTTCCTATAATACCTGCTCTGTTCTGTTCCTATAATACCTGCTCTGTTCTGTTCCTATAATACCTGCTCTGTTCTGTTCCTATAATACCTGCTCTGTTCTGTTCCTATAATACCTGCTCTGTTCTGTTCCTATAATACCTGCTCTGTTCCTATAATACCTGTTCTGTTCCTATAATACCTGTTCTGTTCTGTTCCTATAATACCTGCTCTGTTCTGTTCCTATAATACCTGCTCTGTTCTGTTCCTATAATTCCTGCTCTGTTCCTATAATACCTGTTCTGTTCTGTTCCTATAATTCCCGCTCTGTTCTGTTCCTAGAATACCTGCTCTGTTCTGTTCCTATAGTACCTGCTCTGTTCTGTTCCTATAATTCCTGCTCTGTTCCTATAATACCTGTTCTGTTCTGATCCTATAATACCTGCTCTGTTCTGTTTCTATAATACCTGCTCTGTTCCTATAATACCTGCTCTGTTCCTATAATACCTGTTCTGTTTCTATAATACCTGTTCTGTTTCTATAATACCTGTTCTGTTTCTATAATTCCTGCTCTGTTCTGTTTCTATAATACCTGTTCTGTTCTGTTCCTATAATACCTGTTCTGTTTCTATAATACCTGTTCTGTTCTGTTCCTATAATACCTGCTCTGTTCTGTTCCTATAATACCTGCTCTGTTCCTATAATACCCGTTCTGTTCTGTTCCTATAATACCTGCTCTGTTCTGTTTCTATAATACCTGCTCTGTTCCTATAATACCTGCTCTGTTTCTATAATACCTGTTCTGTTCTGTTCCTATAATACCTGCTCTGTTCTGTTCCTATAATACCTGCTCTTTTCCTATAATACCTGCTCTGTTCCTATAATACCTGCTCTGTTTCTATAATACCTGTTCTGTTCTGTTCCTATAATACCTGCTCTGTTCTGTTCCTATAATACCTGCTCTGTTCCTATAATACCTGCTCTGTTCCTATAATACCTGCTCTGTTTCTATAATACCTGTTCTGTTCTGTTCCTATAATACCTGCTCTGTTCTGTTTCTATAATACCTGCTCTGTTCCTATAATACCTGCTCTGTTTCTATAATACCTGTTCTGTTCTGTTCCTATAATACCTGCTCTGTTCTGTTCCTATAATACCTGCTCTGTTCCTATAATACCTGCTCTGTTCCTATAATACCTGCTCTGTTTCTATAATACCTGCTCTGTTTCTATAATACCTGTTCTGTTCTGTTCCTATAATACCTGCTCTGTTCTGTTCCTATAATACCTGCTCTGTTCCTATAATACCTGCTCTGTTTCTATAATACCTGTTCTGTTCTGTTCCTATAATACCTGCTCTGTTCTGTTCCTATAATACCTGCTCTGTTCTGTTCCTATAATACCTGCTCTGTTCTGTTCCTATAATACCTGCTCTGTTCTGTTCCTATAATACCTGCTCTGTTCTGTTCCTATAATACCTGCTCTGTTCTGTTCCTATAATACCTGCTCTGTTCCTATAATACCTGTTCTGTTCCTATAATACCTGTTCTGTTCTGTTCCTATAATACCTGCTCTGTTCTGTTCCTATAATACCTGCTCTGTTCTGTTCCTATAATTCCTGCTCTGTTCCTATAATACCTGTTCTGTTCTGTTCCTATAATTCCCGCTCTGTTCTGTTCCTAGAATACCTGCTCTGTTCTGTTCCTATAGTACCTGCTCTGTTCTGTTCCTATAATTCCTGCTCTGTTCCTATAATACCTGTTCTGTTCTGATCCTATAATACCTGCTCTGTTCTGTTTCTATAATACCTGCTCTGTTCCTATAATACCTGCTCTGTTCCTATAATACCTGTTCTGTTTCTATAATACCTGTTCTGTTTCTATAATACCTGTTCTGTTTCTATAATTCCTGCTCTGTTCTGTTTCTATAATACCTGTTCTGTTCTGTTCCTATAATACCTGTTCTGTTTCTATAATACCTGTTCTGTTCTGTTCCTATAATACCTGCTCTGTTCTGTTCCTATAATACCTGCTCTGTTCCTATAATACCTGTTCTGTTCTGTTCCTATAATACCTGCTCTGTTCTGTTCCTATAATACCTGCTCTGTTCCTATAATACCTGCTCTGTTCTGTTCCTATAATACCTGCTCTGTTCTGTTCCTATAATACCTGTTCTGTTTCTATAATACCTGTTCTGTTCTGTTCCTATAATACCTGCTCTGTTCTGTTCCTATAATACCTGCTCTGTTCCTATAATACCTGCTCTGTTCTGTTCCTATAATACCTGTTCTGATCTGTTACTATAATACCTGCTCTGTTCTGTTTCTATAATACCTGCTCTGTTCCTATAATACCTGCTCTGTTTCTATAATACCTGTTCTGTTCTGTTCCTATAATACCTGCTCTGTTCTGTTCCTATAATACCTGTTCTGATCTGTTCCTATAATACCTGCTCTGTTCTGTTTCTATAATACCTGCTCTGTTCCTATAATACCTGCTCTGTTTCTATAATACCTGTTCTGTTCTGTTCCTATAATACCTGCTCTGTTCTGTTCCTATAATACCTGCTCTGTTCCTATAATACCTGCTCTGTTCCTATAATACCTGCTCTGTTTCTATAATACCTGTTCTGTTCTGTTCCTATAATACCTGCTCTGTTCTGTTCCTATAATACCTGCTCTGTTCCTATAATACCTGCTCTGTTCCTATAATACCTGCTCTGTTTCTATAATACCTGTTCTGTTCTGTTCCTATAATACCTGCTCTGTTCTGTTCCTATAATACCTGCTCTGTTCTGTTCCTATAATACCTGCTCTGTTCTGTTCCTATAATACCTGCTCTGTTCTGTTCCTATAATACCTGCTCTGTTCTGTTCCTATAATACCTGCTCTGTTCTGTTCCTATAATACCTGCTCTGTTCCTATAATACCTGTTCTGTTCCTATAATACCTGTTCTGTTCTGTTCCTATAATACCTGCTCTGTTCTGTTCCTATAATACCTGCTCTGTTCTGTTCCTATAATTCCTGCTCTGTTCCTATAATACCTGTTCTGTTCTGTTCCTATAATTCCCGCTCTGTTCTGTTCCTAGAATACCTGCTCTGTTCTGTTCCTATAGTACCTGCTCTGTTCTGTTCCTATAATTCCTGCTCTGTTCCTATAATACCTGTTCTGTTCTGATCCTATAATACCTGCTCTGTTCTGTTTCTATAATACCTGCTCTGTTCCTATAATACCTGCTCTGTTCCTATAATACCTGTTCTGTTTCTATAATACCTGTTCTGTTTCTATAATACCTGTTCTGTTTCTATAATTCCTGCTCTGTTCTGTTTCTATAATACCTGTTCTGTTCTGTTCCTATATTACCTGTTCTGTTTCTATAATACCTGTTCTGTTCTGTTCCTATAATACCTGCTCTGTTCTGTTCCTATAATACCTGCTCTGTTCCTATAATACCTGTTCTGTTCTGTTCCTATAATACCTGCTCTGTTCTGTTTCTATAATACCTGCTCTGTTCCTATAATACCTGCTCTGTTTCTATAATACCTGTTCTGTTCTGTTCCTATAATACCTGCTCTGTTCTGTTCCTATAATACCTGCTCTTTTCCTATAATACCTGCTCTGTTCCTATAATACCTGCTCTGTTTCTATAATACCTGTTCTGTTCTGTTCCTATAATACCTGCTCTGTTCTGTTCCTATAATACCTGCTCTGTTCCTATAATACCTGCTCTGTTCCTATAATACCCTATAATACCTGCTCTGTTCCTATAATACCTGCTCTGTTTCTATAATACCTGTTCTGTTCTGTTCCTATAATACCTGCTCTGTTCTGTTTCTATAATACCTGCTCTGTTCCTATAATACCTGCTCTGTTTCTATAATACCTGTTCTGTTCTGTTCCTATAATACCTGCTCTGTTCTGTTCCTATAATACCTGCTCTGTTCCTATAATACCTGCTCTGTTCCTATAATACCTGCTCTGTTTCTATAATACCTGCTCTGTTTCTATAATACCTGTTCTGTTCTGTTCCTATAATACCTGCTCTGTTCTGTTCCTATAATACCTGCTCTGTTCCTATAATACCTGCTCTGTTTCTATAATACCTGTTCTGTTCTGTTCCTATAATACCTGCTCTGTTCTGTTCCTATAATACCTGCTCTGTTCTGTTCCTATAATACCTGCTCTGTTCTGTTCCTATAATACCTGCTCTGTTCTGTTCCTATAATACCTGCTCTGTTCTGTTCCTATAATACCTGCTCTGTTCTGTTCCTATAATACCTGCTCTGTTCCTATAATACCTGTTCTGTTCCTATAATACCTGTTCTGTTCTGTTCCTATAATACCTGCTCTGTTCTGTTCCTATAATACCTGCTCTGTTCTGTTCCTATAATTCCTGCTCTGTTCCTATAATACCTGTTCTGTTCTGTTCCTATAATTCCCGCTCTGTTCTGTTCCTAGAATACCTGCTCTGTTCTGTTCCTATAGTACCTGCTCTGTTCTGTTCCTATAATTCCTGCTCTGTTCCTATAATACCTGTTCTGTTCTGATCCTATAATACCTGCTCTGTTCTGTTTCTATAATACCTGCTCTGTTCCTATAATACCTGCTCTGTTCCTATAATACCTGTTCTGTTTCTATAATACCTGTTCTGTTTCTATAATACCTGTTCTGTTTCTATAATTCCTGCTCTGTTCTGTTTCTATAATACCTGTTCTGTTCTGTTCCTATAATACCTGTTCTGTTTCTATAATACCTGTTCTGTTCTGTTCCTATAATACCTGCTCTGTTCTGTTCCTATAATACCTGCTCTGTTCCTATAATACCCGTTCTGTTCTGTTCCTATAATACCTGCTCTGTTCTGTTTCTATAATACCTGCTCTGTTCCTATAATACCTGCTCTGTTTCTATAATACCTGTTCTGTTCTGTTCCTATAATACCTGCTCTGTTCTGTTCCTATAATACCTGCTCTTTTCCTATAATACCTGCTCTGTTCCTATAATACCTGCTCTGTTTCTATAATACCTGTTCTGTTCTGTTCCTATAATACCTGCTCTGTTCTGTTCCTATAATACCTGCTCTGTTCCTATAATACCTGCTCTGTTCCTATAATACCTGCTCTGTTTCTATAATACCTGTTCTGTTCTGTTCCTATAATACCTGCTCTGTTCTGTTTCTATAATACCTGCTCTGTTCCTATAATACCTGCTCTGTTTCTATAATACCTGTTCTGTTCTGTTCCTATAATACCTGCTCTGTTCTGTTCCTATAATACCTGCTCTGTTCCTATAATACCTGCTCTGTTCCTATAATACCTGCTCTGTTTCTATAATACCTGCTCTGTTTCTATAATACCTGTTCTGTTCTGTTCCTATAATACCTGCTCTGTTCTGTTCCTATAATACCTGCTCTGTTCCTATAATACCTGCTCTGTTTCTATAATACCTGTTCTGTTCTGTTCCTATAATACCTGCTCTGTTCTGTTCCTATAATACCTGCTCTGTTCTGTTCCTATAATACCTGCTCTGTTCTGTTCCTATAATACCTGCTCTGTTCTGTTCCTATAATACCTGCTCTGTTCTGTTCCTATAATACCTGCTCTGTTCTGTTCCTATAATACCTGCTCTGTTCCTATAATACCTGTTCTGTTCCTATAATACCTGTTCTGTTCTGTTCCTATAATACCTGCTCTGTTCTGTTCCTATAATACCTGCTCTGTTCTGTTCCTATAATTCCTGCTCTGTTCCTATAATACCTGTTCTGTTCTGTTCCTATAATTCCCGCTCTGTTCTGTTCCTAGAATACCTGCTCTGTTCTGTTCCTATAGTACCTGCTCTGTTCTGTTCCTATAATTCCTGCTCTGTTCCTATAATACCTGTTCTGTTCTGATCCTATAATACCTGCTCTGTTCTGTTCCTATAATTCCTGCTCTGTTCCTATAATACCTGTTCTGTTCTGTTCCTATAATACCTGTTCTGTTTCTATAATACCTGTTCTGTTTCTATAATACCTGTTCTGTTTCTATAATTCCTGCTCTGTTCTGTTTCTATAATACCTGTTCTGTTCTGTTCCTATAATACCTGTTCTGTTTCTATAATACCTGTTCTGTTCTGTTCCTATAATACCTGCTCTGTTCTGTTCCTATAATACCTGCTCTGTTCCTATAATACCTGTTCTGTTCTGTTCCTATAATACCTGCTCTGTTCTGTTCCTATAATACCTGCTCTGTTCCTATAATACCTGCTCTGTTCTGTTCCTATAATACCTGCTCTGTTCTGTTCCTATAATACCTGTTCTGTTTCTATAATACCTGTTCTGTTCTGTTCCTATAATACCTGCTCTGTTCTGTTCCTATAATACCTGCTCTGTTCCTATAATACCTGCTCTGTTCTGTTCCTATAATACCTGTTCTGATCTGTTACTATAATACCTGCTCTGTTCTGTTTCTATAATACCTGCTCTGTTCCTATAATACCTGCTCTGTTTCTATAATACCTGTTCTGTTCTGTTCCTATAATACCTGCTCTGTTCTGTTCCTATAATACCTGTTCTGATCTGTTCCTATAATACCTGCTCTGTTCTGTTTCTATAATACCTGCTCTGTTCCTATAATACCTGCTCTGTTTCTATAATACCTGTTCTGTTCTGTTCCTATAATACCTGCTCTGTTCTGTTCCTATAATACCTGCTCTGTTCCTATAATACCTGCTCTGTTCCTATAATACCTGCTCTGTTTCTATAATACCTGTTCTGTTCTGTTCCTATAATACCTGCTCTGTTCTGTTCCTATAATACCTGCTCTGTTCCTATAATACCTGCTCTGTTCCTATAATACCTGCTCTGTTTCTATAATACCTGTTCTGTTCTGTTCCTATAATACCTGCTCTGTTCTGTTCCTATAATACCTGCTCTGTTCTGTTCCTATAATACCTGCTCTGTTCTGTTCCTATAATACCTGCTCTGTTCTGTTCCTATAATACCTGCTCTGTTCTGTTCCTATAATACCTGCTCTGTTCTGTTCCTATAATACCTGCTCTGTTCCTATAATACCTGTTCTGTTCCTATAATACCTGTTCTGTTCTGTTCCTATAATACCTGCTCTGTTCTGTTCCTATAATACCTGCTCTGTTCTGTTCCTATAATTCCTGCTCTGTTCCTATAATACCTGTTCTGTTCTGTTCCTATAATTCCCGCTCTGTTCTGTTCCTAGAATACCTGCTCTGTTCTGTTCCTATAGTACCTGCTCTGTTCTGTTCCTATAATTCCTGCTCTGTTCCTATAATACCTGTTCTGTTCTGATCCTATAATACCTGCTCTGTTCTGTTTCTATAATACCTGCTCTGTTCCTATAATACCTGCTCTGTTCCTATAATACCTGTTCTGTTTCTATAATACCTGTTCTGTTTCTATAATACCTGTTCTGTTTCTATAATTCCTGCTCTGTTCTGTTTCTATAATACCTGTTCTGTTCTGTTCCTATATTACCTGTTCTGTTTCTATAATACCTGTTCTGTTCTGTTCCTATAATACCTGCTCTGTTCTGTTCCTATAATACCTGCTCTGTTCCTATAATACCTGTTCTGTTCTGTTCCTATAATACCTGCTCTGTTCTGTTTCTATAATACCTGCTCTGTTCCTATAATACCTGCTCTGTTTCTATAATACCTGTTCTGTTCTGTTCCTATAATACCTGCTCTGTTCTGTTCCTATAATACCTGCTCTTTTCCTATAATACCTGCTCTGTTCCTATAATACCTGCTCTGTTTCTATAATACCTGTTCTGTTCTGTTCCTATAATACCTGCTCTGTTCTGTTCCTATAATACCTGCTCTGTTCCTATAATACCTGCTCTGTTCCTATAATACCTGCTCTGTTTCTATAATACCTGTTCTGTTCTGTTCCTATAATACCTGCTCTGTTCTGTTTCTATAATACCTGCTCTGTTCCTATAATACCTGCTCTGTTTCTATAATACCTGTTCTGTTCTGTTCCTATAATACCTGCTCTGTTCTGTTCCTATAATACCTGCTCTGTTCCTATAATACCTGCTCTGTTCCTATAATACCTGCTCTGTTTCTATAATACCTGCTCTGTTTCTATAATACCTGTTCTGTTCTGTTCCTATAATACCTGCTCTGTTCTGTTCCTATAATACCTGCTCTGTTCCTATAATACCTGCTCTGTTTCTATAATACCTGTTCTGTTCTGTTCCTATAATACCTGCTCTGTTCTGTTCCTATAATACCTGCTCTGTTCTGTTCCTATAATACCTGCTCTGTTCTGTTCCTATAATACCTGCTCTGTTCTGTTCCTATAATACCTGCTCTGTTCTGTTCCTATAATACCTGCTCTGTTCTGTTCCTATAATACCTGCTCTGTTCCTATAATACCTGTTCTGTTCCTATAATACCTGTTCTGTTCTGTTCCTATAATACCTGCTCTGTTCTGTTCCTATAATACCTGCTCTGTTCTGTTCCTATAATTCCTGCTCTGTTCCTATAATACCTGTTCTGTTCTGTTCCTATAATTCCCGCTCTGTTCTGTTCCTAGAATACCTGCTCTGTTCTGTTCCTATAGTACCTGCTCTGTTCTGTTCCTATAATTCCTGCTCTGTTCCTATAATACCTGTTCTGTTCTGATCCTATAATACCTGCTCTGTTCTGTTTCTATAATACCTGCTCTGTTCCTATAATACCTGCTCTGTTCCTATAATACCTGTTCTGTTTCTATAATACCTGTTCTGTTTCTATAATACCTGTTCTGTTTCTATAATTCCTGCTCTGTTCTGTTTCTATAATACCTGTTCTGTTCTGTTCCTATAATACCTGTTCTGTTTCTATAATACCTGTTCTGTTCTGTTCCTATAATACCTGCTCTGTTCTGTTCCTATAATACCTGCTCTGTTCCTATAATACCTGTTCTGTTCTGTTCCTATAATACCTGCTCTGTTCTGTTCCTATAATACCTGCTCTGTTCCTATAATACCTGCTCTGTTCTGTTCCTATAATACCTGCTCTGTTCTGTTCCTATAATACCTGTTCTGTTTCTATAATACCTGTTCTGTTCTGTTCCTATAATACCTGCTCTGTTCTGTTCCTATAATACCTGCTCTGTTCCTATAATACCTGCTCTGTTCTGTTCCTATAATACCTGTTCTGATCTGTTACTATAATACCTGCTCTGTTCTGTTTCTATAATACCTGCTCTGTTCCTATAATACCTGCTCTGTTTCTATAATACCTGTTCTGTTCTTATAATACCTGCTCTGTTCTGTTCCTATAATACCTGCTCTGTTCCTATAATACCTGCTCTGTTCCTATAATACCTGCTCTGTTTCTATAATACCTGTTCTGTTCTGTTCCTATAATACCTGCTCTGTTCTGTTCCTATAATACCTGCTCTGTTCCTATAATACCTGCTCTGTTCCTATAATACCTGCTCTGTTTCTATAATACCTGTTCTGTTCTGTTCCTATAATACCTGCTCTGTTCTGTTCCTATAATACCTGCTCTGTTCTGTTCCTATAATACCTGCTCTGTTCTGTTCCTATAATACCTGCTCTGTTCTGTTCCTATAATACCTGCTCTGTTCTGTTCCTATAATACCTGCTCTGTTCCTATAATACCTGTTCTGTTCCTATAATACCTGTTCTGTTCTGTTCCTATAATACCTGCTCTGTTCTGTTCCTATAATACCTGCTCTGTTCTGTTCCTATAATTCCTGCTCTGTTCCTATAATACCTGTTCTGTTCTGTTCCTATAATTCCCGCTCTGTTCTGTTCCTAGAATTCCTGCTCTGTTCTGTTCCTATAATACCTGCTCTGTTCTGTTCCTATAATTCCTGCTCTGTTCCTATAATACCTGTTCTGTTCTGATCCTATAATACCTGCTCTGTTCTGTTCCTATAATACCTGCTGTGTTTCTATAATACCTGTTCTGTTCTGTTCCTATAATTCCTGCTCTGTTCTGTTCCTATAATACCTGTTATGTTCTGTTTCTATAATACCTGCTCTGTTCCTATAATACCTGCTCTGTTTCTATAATACCTGTTCTGTTTCTATAATACCTGTTCTGTTCTGTTTCTATAATACCTGTTCTGTTTCTATAATACCTGTTCTGTTCTGTTCCTATAATACCTACTCTGTTCTGTTCCTATAATACCTGTTCTGTTCTGTTTCTATAATACCTGCTCTGTTCCTATAATACCTGCTCTGTTCTGTTCCTATAATACCTGCTCTGTTCCTATAATACCTGTTCTGTTCCTATAATACCTGTTCTGTTCTGTTCCTATAATACCTGCTCTGTTCTGTTCCTATAATATCTGCTCTGTTCCTATAATACCTGTTCTGTTCTGTTCCTATAATTCCTGCTCTGTTCTGTTCCTATAATACCTGCTCTGTTCTGTTCCTATAATACCTGCTCTGTTTCTATAATACCTGTTCTGTTCTGTTCCTATAATACCTGTTCTGTTCTGTTCCTATAATACCTGCTCTGTTCCTATAATACCTGCTCTGTTCCTATAATACCTGTTCTGTTCCTATAATACCTGTTCTGTTCTGTTCCTATAATACCTGCTCTGTTCTGTTCCTATAATACCTGTTCTGTTTCTATAATACCTGTTCTGTTCTGTTCCTATAATACCTGCTCTGTTCTGTTCCTATAATACCTGCTCTGTTCCTATAATACCTGCTCTGTTCTGTTCCTATAATACCTGTTCTGATCTGTTCCTATAATACCTGCTCTGTTCTGTTTCTATAATACCTGCTCTGTTCCTATAATACCTGCTCTGTTTCTATAATACCTGTTCTGTTCTGTTCCTATAATACCTGCTCTGTTCTGTTCCTATAATACCTGCTCTGTTCCTATAATACCTGCTCTGTTCCTATAATACCTGCTCTGTTTCTATAATACCTGTTCTGTTCTGTTCCTATAATACCTGCTCTGTTCTGTTCCTATAATACCTGCTCTGTTCCTATAATACCTGCTCTGTTCCTATAATACCTGCTCTGTTTCTATAATACCTATTCTGTTCTGTTCCTATAATACCTGCTCTGTTCTGTTCCTATAATACCTGCTCTGTTCTGTTCCTATAATACCTGCTCTGTTCTGTTCCTATAATACCTGCTCTGTTCTGTTCCTATAATACCTGCTCTGTTCTGTTCCTATAATACCTGCTCTGTTCTGTTCCTATAATACCTGCTCTGTTCCTATAATACCTGTTCTGTTCCTATAATACCTGTTCTGTTCTGTTCCTATAATACCTGCTCTGTTCTGTTCCTATAATACCTGCTCTGTTCTGTTCCTATAATTCCTGCTCTGTTCCTATAATACCTGCTCTGTTCTGTTCCTATAATTCCCGCTCTGTTCTGTTCCTAGAATACCTGCTCTGTTCTGTTCCTATAGTACCTGCTCTGTTCTGTTCCTATAATTCCTGCTCTGTTCCTATAATACCTGTTCTGTTCTGATCCTATAATACCTGCTCTGTTCTGTTTCTATAATACCTGCTCTGTTCCTATAATATCTGCTCTGTTCCTATAATACCTGTTCTGTTTCTATAATACCTGTTCTGTTTCTATAATACCTGTTCTGTTTCTATAATTCCTGCTCTGTTCTGTTTCTATAATACCTGTTCTGTTCTGTTCCTATAATACCTGTTCTGTTTCTATAATACCTGTTCTGTTCTGTTCCTATAATACCTGCTCTGTTCCTATAATACCTGTTCTGTTCTGTTCCTATAATACCTGCTCTGTTCTGTTCCTATAATACCTGCTCTGTTCCTATAATACCTGCTCTGTTCTGTTCCTATAATACCTGCTCTGTTCTGTTCCTATAATACCTGCTCTGTTCTGTTCCTATAATACCTGCTCTGTTCTGTTCCTATAATACCTGCTCTGTTCCTATAATACCTGCTCTGTTCTGTTCCTATAATACCTGTTCTGATCTGTTCCTATAATACCTGCTCTGTTCTGTTTCTATAATACCTGCTCTGTTCCTATAATACCTGCTCTGTTTCTATAATACCTGTTCTGTTCTGTTCCTATAATACCTGCTCTGTTCTGTTCCTATAATACCTGCTCTGTTCCTATAATACCTGCTCTGTTCCTATAATACCTGCTCTGTTTCTATAATACCTGTTCTGTTCTGTTCCTATAATACCTGCTCTGTTCTGTTCCTATAATACCTGCTCTGTTCCTATAATACCTGCTCTGTTCCTATAATACCTGCTCTGTTTCTATAATACCTGTTCTGTTCTGTTCCTATAATACCTGCTCTGTTCTGTTCCTATAATACCTGCTCTGTTCTGTTCCTATAATACCTGCTCTGTTCTGTTCCTATAATACCTGCTCTGTTCTGTTCCTATAATACCTGCTCTGTTCTGTTCCTATAATACCTGCTCTGTTCCTATAATACCTGTTCTGTTCCTATAATACCTGTTCTGTTCTGTTCCTGTAATACCTGCTCTGTTCTGTTCCTATAATACCTGCTCTGTTCTGTTCCTATAATTCCTGCTCTGTTCCTATAATACCTGTTCTGTTCTGTTCCTATAATTCCCGCTCTGTTCTGTTCCTAGAATTCCTGCTCTGTTCTGTTCCTATAATACCTGCTCTGTTCTGTTCCTATAATTCCTGCTCTGTTCCTATAATACCTGTTCTGTTCTGATCCTATAATACCTGCTCTGTTCTGTTCCTATAATACCTGCTCTGTTTCTATAATACCTGTTCTGTTCTGTTCCTATAATTCCTGCTCTGTTCTGTTCCTATAATACCTGTTATGTTCTGTTTCTATAATACCTGCTCTGTTCCTATAATACCTGCTCTGTTTCTATAATACCTGTTCTGTTTCTATAATACCTGTTCTGTTCTGTTTCTATAATACCTGTTCTGTTTCTATAATACCTGTTCTGTTCTGTTCCTATAATACCTACTCTGTTCTGTTCCTATAATACCTGTTCTGTTCTGTTTCTATAATACCTGCTCTGTTCCTATAATACCTGCTCTGTTCTGTTCCTATAATACCTGCTCTGTTCCTATAATACCTGTTCTGTTCCTATAATACCTGTTCTGTTCTGTTCCTATAATACCTGCTCTGTTCTGTTCCTATAATATCTGCTCTGTTCCTATAATACCTGTTCTGTTCTGTTCCTATAATTCCTGCTCTGTTCTGTTCCTATAATACCTGCTCTGTTCTGTTCCTATAATACCTGCTCTGTTTCTATAATACCTGTTCTGTTCTGTTCCTATAATACCTGTTCTGTTCTGTTCCTATAATACCTGCTCTGTTCCTATAATACCTGCTCTGTTCCTATAATACCTGTTCTGTTCCTATAATACCTGTTCTGTTCTGTTCCTATAATACCTGCTCTGTTCTGTTCCTATAATACCTGTTCTGTTTCTATAATACCTGTTCTATTCTGTTCCTATAATACCTGCTCTGTTCTGTTCCTATAATACCTGCTCTGTTCCTATAATACCTGCTCTGTTCTGTTCCTATAATACATGTTCTGATCTGTTCCTATAATACCTGCTCTGTTCTGTTTCTATAATACCTGCTCTGTTCCTATAATACCTGCTCTGTTTCTATAATACCTGTTCTGTTCTGTTCCTATAATACCTGCTCTGTTCTGTTCCTATAATACCTGCTCTGTTCCTATAATACCTGCTCTGTTCCTATAATACCTGCTCTGTTTCTATAAAACCTGTTCTGTTCTGTTCCTATAATACCTGCTCTGTTCTGTTCCTATAATACCTGCTCTGTTCCTATAATACCTGCTCTGTTCCTATAATACCTGCTCTGTTTCTATAATACCTGTTCTGTTCTGTTCCTATAATACCTGCTCTGTTCTGTTCCTATAATACCTGCTCTGTTCTGTTCCTATAATACCTGCTCTGTTCTGTTCCTATAATACCTGCTCTGTTCTGTTCCTATAATACCTGCTCTGTTCTGTTCCTATAATACCTGCTCTGTTCTGTTCCTATAATACCTGCTCTGTTCCTATAATACCTGTTCTGTTCCTATAATACCTGTTCTGTTCTGTTCCTATAATACCTGCTCTGTTCTGTTCCTATAATACCTGCTCTGTTCTGTTCCTATAAATCCTGCTCTGTTCCTATAATACCTGTTCTGTTCTGTTCCTATAATTCCCGCTCTGTTCTGTTCCTAGAATACCTGCTCTGTTCTGTTCCTATAGTACCTGCTCTGTTCTGTTCCTATAATTCCTGCTCTGTTCCTATAATACCTGTTCTGTTCTGATCCTATAATACCTGCTCTGTTCTGTTTCTATAATACCTGCTCTGTTCCTATAATACCTGCTCTGTTCCTATAATACCTGTTCTGTTTCTATAATACCTGTTCTGTTTCTATAATACCTGTTCTGTTTCTCTAATTCCTGCTCTGTTCTGTTTCTATAATACCTGTTCTGTTCTGTTCCTATAATACCTGTTCTGTTTCTATAATACCTGTTCTGTTCTGTTCCTATAATTCCTGCTCTGTTCCTATAATACCTGTTCTGTTCCGTTCCTATAATTCCCGCTCTGTTCTGTTCCTAGAATTCCTGCTCTGTTCTGTTCCTATAATACCTGCTCTGTTCTGTTCCTATAATTCCTGCTCTGTTCCTATAATACCTGTTCTGTTCTGATCCTATAATACCTGCTCTGTTCTGTTCCTATAATACCTGCTCTGTTTCTATAATACCTGTTCTGTTCTGTTCCTATAATTCCTGCTCTGTTCTGTTCCTATAATACCTGTTATGTTCTGTTTCTATAATACCTGCTCTGTTCCTATAATACCTGCTCTGTTTCTATAATACCTGTTCTGTTTCTATAATACCTGTTCTGTTCTGTTTCTATAATACCTGTTCTGTTTCTATAATACCTGTTCTGTTCTGTTCCTATAATACCTACTCTGTTCTGTTCCTATAATACCTGTTCTGTTCTGTTTCTATAATACCTGCTCTGTTCCTATAATACCTGCTCTGTTCTGTTCCTATAATACCTGCTCTGTTCCTATAATACCTGTTCTGTTCCTATAATACCTGTTCTGTTCTGTTCCTATAATACCTGCTCTGTTCTGTTCCTATAATATCTGCTCTGTTCCTATAATACCTGTTCTGTTCCTATAATTCCTGCTCTGTTCTGTTCCTATAATACCTGCTCTGTTCTGTTCCTATAATACCTGCTCTGTTTCTATAATACCTGTTCTGTTCTGTTCCTATAATACCTGTTCTGTTCTGTTCCTATAATACCTGCTCTGTTCCTATAATACCTGCTCTGTTCCTATAATACCTGTTCTGTTCCTATAATACCTGTTCTCTTCTGTTCCTATAATACCTGCTCTGTTCTGTTCCTATAATACCTGTTCTGTTTCTATAATACCTGTTCTGTTCTGTTCCTATAATACCTGCTCTGTTCTGTTCCTATAATACCTGCTCTGTTCCTATAATACCTGCTCTGTTCTGTTCCTATAATACCTGTTCTGATCTGTTCCTATAATACCTGCTCTGTTCTGTTTCTATAATACCTGCTCTGTTCCTATAATACCTGCTCTGTTTCTATAATACCTGTTCTGTTCTGTTCCTATAATACCTGCTCTGTTCTGTTCCTATAATACCTGCTCTGTTCCTATAATACCTGCTCTGTTCCTATAATACCTGCTCTGTTTCTATAAAACCTGTTCTGTTCTGTTCCTATAATACCTGCTCTGTTCTGTTCCTATAATACCTGCTCTGTTCCTATAATACCTGCTCTGTTCCTATAATACCTGCTCTGTTTCTATAATACCTGTTCTGTTCTGTTCCTATAATACCTGCTCTGTTCTGTTCCTATAATACCTGCTCTGTTCTGTTCCTATAATACCTGCTCTGTTCTGTTCCTATAATACCTGCGCTGTTCTGTTCCTATAATACCTGCTCTGTTCTGTTCCTATAATACCTGCTCTGTTCTGTTCCTATAATACCTGCTCTGTTCTGTTCCTATAATACCTGCTCTGTTCCTATAATACCTGTTCTGTTCCTATAATACCTGTTCTGTTCTGTTCCTATAATACCTGCTCTGTTCTGTTCCTATAATACCTGCTCTGTTCTGTTCCTATAAATCCTGCTCTGTTCCTATAATACCTGTTCTATTCTGTTCCTATAATTCCCGCTCTGTTCTGTTCCTAGAATACCTGCTCTGTTCTGTTCCTATAGTACCTGCTCTGTTCTGTTCCTATAATTCCTGCTCTGTTCCTATAATACCTGTTCTGTTCTGATCCTATAATACCTGCTCTGTTCTGTTTCTATAATACCTGCTCTGTTCCTATAATACCTGCTCTGTTACTATAATACCTGTTCTGTTTCTATAATACCTGTTCTGTTTCTATAATACCTGTTCTGTTCTGTTCCTATAATACCTGTTCTGTTTCTATAATACCTGTTCTGTTCTGTTCCTATAATACCTGCTCTGTTCTGTTCCTATAATACCTGCTCTGTTCCTATAATACCTGTTCTGTTCTGTTCCTATAATACCTGCTCTGTTCTGTTCCTATAATACCTGCTCTGTTCCTATAATACCTGCTCTGTTCTGTTCCTATAATACCTGCTCTGTTCTGTTCCTATAATACCTGTTCTGTTTCTATAATACCTGTTCTGTTCTTATAATACCTGCTCTGTTCTGTTCCTATAATACCTGCTCTGTTCCTATAATACCTGCTCTGTTCTGTTCCTATAATACCTGTTCTGATCTGTTCCTATAATACCTGCTCTGTTCTGTTTCTATAATACCTGCTCTGTTCCTATAATACCTGCTCTGTTTCTATAATACCTGTTCTGTTCTGTTCCTATAATACCTGCTCTGTTCTGTTCCTATAATACCTGCTCTGTTCCTATAATACCTGCTCTGTTCCTATAATACCTGCTCTGTTTCTATAATACCTGTTCTGTTCTGTTCCTATAATACCTGCTCTGTTCTGTTCCTATAATACCTGCTCTGTTCCTATAATACCTGCTCTGTTCCTATAATACCTGCTCTGTTTCTATAATACCTGTTCTGTTCTGTTCCTATAATACCTGCTCTGTTCTGTTCCTATAATACCTGCTCTGTTCTGTTCCTATAATACCTGCTCTGTTCTGTTCCTATAATACCTGCTCTGTTCTGTTCCTATAATACCTGCTCTGTTCTGTTCCTATAATACCTGCTCTGTTCCTATAATACCTGTTCTGTTCCTATAATACCTGTTCTGTTCTGTTCCTATAATACCTGCTCTGTTCTGTTCCTATAATACCTGCTCTGTTCTGTTCCTATAATTCCTGCTATGTTCCTATAATACCTGTTCTGTTCTGTTCCTATAATTCCCGCTCTGTTCTGTTCCTAGAATTCCTGCTCTGTTCTGTTCCTATAATACCTGCTCTGTTCTGTTCCTATAATTCCTGCTCTGTTCCTATAATACCTGTTCTGTTCTGATCCTATAATACCTGCTCTGTTCTGTTCCTATAATACCTGCTCTGTTTCTATAATACCTGTTCTGTTCTGTTCCTATAATTCCTGCTCTGTTCTGTTCCTATAATACCTGTTATGTTCTGTTTCTATAATACCTGCTCTGTTCCTATAATACCTGCTCTGTTTCTATAATACCTGTTCTGTTTCTATAATACCTGTTCTGTTCTGTTTCTATAATACCTGTTCTGTTTCTATAATACCTGTTCTGTTCTGTTCCTATAATACCTACTCTGTTCTGTTCCTATAATACCTGTTCTGTTCTGTTTCTATAATACCTGCTCTGTTCCTATAATACCTGCTCTGTTCTGTTCCTATAATACCTGCTCTGTTCCTATAATACCTGTTCTGTTCCTATAATACCTGTTCTGTTCTGTTCCTATAATACCTGCTCTGTTCTGTTCCTATAATATCTGCTCTGTTCCTATAATACCTGTTCTGTTCTGTTCCTATAATTCCTGCTCTGTTCTGTTCCTATAATACCTGCTCTGTTCTGTTCCTATAATACCTGCTCTGTTTCTATAATACCTGTTCTGTTCTGTTCCTATAATACCTGTTCTGTTCTGTTCCTATAATACCTGCTCTGTTCCTATAATACCTGCTCTGTTCCTATAATACCTGTTCTGTTCCTATAATACCTGTTCTGTTCTGTTCCTATAATACCTGCTCTGTTCTGTTCCTATAATACCTGTTCTGTTTCTATAATACCTGTTCTGTTCTGTTCCTATAATACCTGCTCTGTTCTGTTCCTATAATACCTGCTCTGTTCCTATAATACCTGCTCTGTTCTGTTCCTATAATACCTGTTCTGATCTGTTCCTATAATACCTGCTCTGTTCTGTTTCTATAATACCTGCTCTGTTCCTATAATACCTGCTCTGTTTCTATAATACCTGTTCTGTTCTGTTCCTATAATACCTGCTCTGTTCTGTTCCTATAATACCTGCTCTGTTCCTATAATACCTGCTCTGTTCCTATATTACCTGGTCTGTTTCTATAATACCTGTTCTGTTCTGTTCCTATAATACCTGCTCTGTTCTGTTCCTATAATACCTGCTCTGTTCCTATAATACCTGCTCTGTTCCTATAATACCTGCTCTGTTTCTATAATACCTGTTCTGTTCTGTTCCTATAATACCTGCTCTGTTCTGTTCCTATAATACCTGCTCTGTTCTGTTCCTATAATACCTGCTCTGTTCTGTTCCTATAATACCTGCTCTGTTCTGTTCCTATAATACCTGCTCTGTTCTGTTCCTATAATACCTGCTCTGTTCTGTTCCTATAATACCTGCTCTGTTCCTATAATACCTGTTCTGTTCCTATAATACCTGTTCTGTTCTGTTCCTATAATACCTGCTCTGTTCTGTTCCTATAATACCTGCTCTGTTCTGTTCCTATAAATCCTGCTCTGTTCCTATAATACCAGTTCTGTTCTGTTCCTATAATTCCCGCTCTGTTCTGTTCCTAGAATACCTGCTCTGTTCTGTTCCTATAGTACCTGCTCTGTTCTGTTCCTATAATTCCTGCTCTGTTCCTATAATACCTCTTCTGTTCTGATCCTATAATACCTGCTCTGTTCTGTTTCTATAATACCTGCTCTGTTCCTATAATACCTGCTCTGTTCCTATAATACCTGTTCTGTTTCTATAATACCTGTTCTGTTTCTATAATACCTGTTCTGTTTCTCTAATTCCTGCTCTGTTCTGTTTCTATAATACCTGTTCTGTTCTGTTCCTATAATACCTGTTCTGTTTCTATAATACCTGTTCTGTTCTGTTCCTATAATACCTGCTCTGTTCTGTTCCTATAATACCTGCTCTGTTCCTATAATACCTGTTCTGTTCTGTTCCTATAATACCTGCTCTGTTCTGTTCCTATAATACCTGCTCTGTTCCTATAATACCTGCTCTGTTCTGTTCCTATAATACCTGCTCTGTTCTGTTCCTATAATACCTGTTCTGTTTCTATAATACCTGTTCTGTTCTTATAATACCTGCTCTGTTCTGTTCCTATAATACCTGCTCTGTTCCTATAATACCTGCTCTGTTCTGTTCCTATAATACCTGTTCTGATCTGTTCCTATAATACCTGCTCTGTTCTGTTTCTATAATACCTGCTCTGTTCCTATAATACCTGCTCTGTTTCTATAATACCTGTTCTGTTCTGTTCCTATAATACCTGCTCTGTTCTGTTCCTATAATACCTGCTCTGTTCCTATAATACCTGCTCTGTTCCTATAATACCTGCTCTGTTTCTATAATACCTGTTCTGTTCTGTTCCTATAATTCCCGCTCTGTTCTGTTCCTAGAATACCTGCTCTGTTCTGTTCCTATAGTACCTGCTCTGTTCTGTTCCTATAATTCCTGCTCTGTTCCTATAATACCTCTTCTGTTCTGATCCTATAATACCTGCTCTGTTCTGTTTCTATAATACCTGCTCTGTTCCTATAATACCTGCTCTGTTCCTATAATACCTGTTCTGTTTCTATAATACCTGTTCTGTTTCTATAATACCTGTTCTGTTTCTCTAATTCCTGCTCTGTTCTGTTTCTATAATACCTGCTCTGTTCTGTTCCTATAATTCCTGCTCTGTTCCTATAATACCTGTTCTGTTCTGATCCTATAATACCTGCTCTGTTCTGTTCCTATAATACCTGCTCTGTTTCTATAATACCTGTTCTGTTCTGTTCCTATAATTCCTGCTCTGTTCTGTTCCTATAATACCTGCTCTGTTCCTATAATACCTGCTCTGTTCTGTTCCTATAATACCTGCTCTGTTCTGTTCCTATAATACCTGTTCTGTTTCTATAATACCTGTTCTGTTCTTATAATACCTGCTCTGTTCTGTTCCTATAATACCTGCTCTGTTCCTATAATACCTGCTCTGTTCTGTTCCTATAATACCTGTTCTGATCTGTTCCTATAATACCTGCTCTGTTCTGTTTCTATAATACCTGCTCTGTTCCTATAATACCTGCTCTGTTTCTATAATACCTGTTCTGTTCTGTTCCTATAATACCTGCTCTGTTCTGTTCCTATAATACCTGCTCTGTTCCTATAATACCTGCTCTGTTCCTATAATACCTGCTCTGTTTCTATAATACCTGTTCTGTTCTGTTCCTATAATACCTGCTCTGTTCTGTTCCTATAATACCTGCTCTGTTCCTATAATACCTGCTCTGTTCCTATAATACCTGCTCTGTTTCTATAATACCTGTTCTGTTCTGTTCCTATAATACCTGCTCTGTTCTGTTCCTATAATACCTGCTCTGTTCTGTTCCTATAATACCTGCTCTGTTCTGTTCCTATAATACCTGCTCTGTTCTGTTCCTATAATACCTGCTCTGTTCTGTTCCTATAATACCTGCTCTGTTCCTATAATACCTGTTCTGTTCCTATAATACCTGTTCTGTTCTGTTCCTATAATACCTGCTCTGTTCTGTTCCTATAATACCTGCTCTGTTCTGTTCCTATAATTCCTGCTATGTTCCTATAATACCTGTTCTGTTCTGTTCCTATAATTCCCGCTCTGTTCTGTTCCTAGAATTCCTGCTCTGTTCTGTTCCTATAATACCTGCTCTGTTCTGTTCCTATAATTCCTGCTCTGTTCCTATAATACCTGTTCTGTTCTGATCCTATAATACCTGCTCTGTTCTGTTCCTATAATACCTGCTCTGTTTCTATAATACCTGTTCTGTTCTGTTCCTATAATTCCTGCTCTGTTCTGTTCCTATAATACCTGTTATGTTCTGTTTCTATAATACCTGCTCTGTTCCTATAATACCTGCTCTGTTTCTATAATACCTGTTCTGTTTCTATAATACCTGTTCTGTTCTGTTTCTATAATACCTGTTCTGTTTCTATAATACCTGTTCTGTTCTGTTCCTATAATACCTACTCTGTTCTGTTCCTATAATACCTGTTCTGTTCTGTTTCTATAATACCTGCTCTGTTCCTATAATACCTGCTCTGTTCTGTTCCTATAATACCTGCTCTGTTCCTATAATACCTGTTCTGTTCCTATAATACCTGTTCTGTTCTGTTCCTATAATACCTGCTCTGTTCTGTTCCTATAATATCTGCTCTGTTCCTATAATACCTGTTCTGTTCTGTTCCTATAATTCCTGCTCTGTTCTGTTCCTATAATACCTGCTCTGTTCTGTTCCTATAATACCTGCTCTGTTTCTATAATACCTGTTCTGTTCTGTTCCTATAATACCTGTTCTGTTCTGTTCCTATAATACCTGCTCTGTTCCTATAATACCTGCTCTGTTCCTATAATACCTGTTCTGTTCCTATAATACCTGTTCTGTTCTGTTCTTATAATACCTGCTCTGTTCTGTTCCTATAATACCTGTTCTGTTTCTATAATACCTGTTCTGTTCTGTTCCTATAATACCTGCTCTGTTCTGTTCCTATAATACCTGCTCTGTTCCTATAATACCTGCTCTGTTCTGTTCTGTTCTGTTCCTATAATACCTGTTCTGATCTGTTCCTATAATACCTGCTCTGTTCTGTTTCTATAATACCTGCTCTGTTCCTATAATACCTGCTCTGTTTCTATAATACCTGTTCTGTTCTGTTCCTATAATACCTGCTCTGTTCTGTTCCTATAATACCTGCTCTGTTCCTATAATACCTGCTCTGTTCCTATATTACCTGGTCTGTTTCTATAATACCTGTTCTGTTCTGTTCCTATAATACCTGCTCTGTTCTGTTCCTATAATACCTGCTCTGTTCCTATAATACCTGCTCTGTTCCTATAATACCTGCTCTGTTTCTATAATACCTGTTCTGTTCTGTTCCTATAATACCTGCTCTGTTCTGTTCCTATAATACCTGCTCTGTTCTGTTCCTATAATACCTGCTCTGTTCTGTTCCTATAATACCTGCTCTGTTCTGTTCCTATAATACCTGCTCTGTTCTGTTCCTATAATACCTGCTCTGTTCTGTTCCTATAATACCTGCTCTGTTCCTATAATACCTGTTCTGTTCCTATAATACCTGTTCTGTTCTGTTCCTATAATACCTGCTCTGTTCTGTTCCTATAATACCTGCTCTGTTCTGTTCCTATAAATCCTGCTCTGTTCCTATAATACCAGTTCTGTTCTGTTCCTATAATTCCCGCTCTGTTCTGTTCCTAGAATACCTGCTCTGTTCTGTTCCTATAGTACCTGCTCTGTTCTGTTCCTATAATTCCTGCTCTGTTCCTATAATACCTCTTCTGTTCTGATCCTATAATACCTGCTCTGTTCTGTTTCTATAATACCTGCTCTGTTCCTATAATACCTGCTCTGTTCCTATAATACCTGTTCTGTTTCTATAATACCTGTTCTGTTTCTATAATACCTGTTCTGTTTCTCTAATTCCTGCTCTGTTCTGTTTCTATAATACCTGTTCTGTTCTGTTCCTATAATACCTGTTCTGTTTCTATAATACCTGTTCTGTTCTGTTCCTATAATACCTGCTCTGTTCTGTTCCTATAATACCTGCTCTGTTCCTATAATACCTGTTCTATTCTGTTCCTATAATACCTGCTCTGTTCTGTTCCTATAATACCTGCTCTGTTCCTATAATACCTGCTCTGTTCTGTTCCTATAATACCTGCTCTGTTCTGTTCCTATAATACCTGTTCTGTTTCTATAATACCTGTTCTGTTCTGTTCCTATAATACCTGCTCTGTTCTGTTCCTATAATACCTGCTCTGTTCCTATAATACCTGCTCTGTTCTGTTCCTATAATACCTGTTCTGATCTGTTCCTATAATACCTGCTCTGTTCTGTTTCTATAATACCTGCTCTGTTCCTATAATACCTGCTCTGTTTCTATAATACCTGTTCTGTTCTGTTCCTATAATACCTGCTCTGTTCTGTTCCTATAATACCTGCTCTGTTCCTATAATACCTGCTCTGTTCCTATAATACCTGCTCTGTTTCTATAATACCTCTTCTGTTCTGTTCCTATAATACCTGCTCTGTTCTGTTCCTATAATACCTGCTCTGTTCCTATAATACCTGCTCTGTTCCTATAATACCTGCTCTGTTTCTATAATACCTGTTCTGTTCTGTTCCTATAATACCTGCTCTGTTCTGTTCCTATAATACCTGCTCTGTTCTGTTCCTATAATACCTGCTCTGTTCTGTTCCTATAATACCTGCTCTGTTCTGTTCCTATAATACCTGCTCTGTTCTGTTCCTATAATACCTGCTCTGTTCTGTTCCTATAATACCTGCTCTGTTCCTATAATACCTGTTCTGTTCCTATAATACCTGTTCTGATCTGTTCCTATAATACCTGCTCTGTTCTGTTCCTATAATACCTGCTCTGTTCTGTTCCTATAATTCCTGCTCTGTTCCTATAATACCTGTTCTGTTCTGTTCCTATAATTCCCGCTCTGTTCTGTTCCTAGAATTCCTGCTCTGTTCTGTTCCTATAATACCTGCTCTGTTCTGTTCCTATAATTCCTGCTCTGTTCCTATAATACCTGTTCTGTTCTGATCCTATAATACCTGCTCTGTTCTGTTCCTATAATACCTGCTCTGTTTCTATAATACCTGTTCTGTTCTGTTCCTATAATTCCTGCTCTGTTCTGTTCCTATAATACCTGTTATGTTCTGTTTCTATAATACCTGCTCTGTTCCTATAATACCTGCTCTGTTTCTATAATACCTGTTCTGTTTCTATAATACCTGTTCTGTTCTGTTTCTATAATACCTGTTCTGTTTCTATAATACCTGTTCTGTTCTGTTCCTATAATACCTACTCTGTTCTGTTCCTATAATACCTGTTCTGTTCTGTTTCTATAATACCTGCTCTGTTCCTATAATACCTGCTCTGTTCTGTTCCTATAATACCTGCTCTGTTCCTATAATACCTGTTCTGTTCCTATAATACCTGTTCTGTTCTGTTCCTATAATATCTGCTCTGTTCCTATAATACCTGTTCTGTTCTGTTCCTATAATTCCTGCTCTGTTCTGTTCCTATAATACCTGCTCTGTTCTGTTCCTATAATACCTGCTCTGTTTCTATAATACCTGTTCTGTTCTGTTCCTATAATACCTGTTCTGTTCTGTTCCTATAATACCTGCTCTGTTCCTATAATACCTGCTCTGTTCCTATAATACCTGTTCTGTTCCTATAATACCTGTTCTGTTCTGTTCCTATAATACCTGTTCTGTTTCTATAATACCTGTTCTGTTCTGTTCCTATAATACCTGCTCTGTTCTGTTCCTATAATACCTGCTCTGTTCCTATAATACCTGCTCTGTTCTGTTCCTATAATACCTGTTCTGATCTGTTCCTATAATACCTGCTCTGTTCTGTTTCTATAATACCTGCTCTGTTCCTATAATACCTGCTCTGTTTCTATAATACCTGTTCTGTTCTGTTCCTATAATACCTGCTCTGTTCTGTTCCTATAATACCTGCTCTGTTCCTATAATACCTGCTCTGTTCCTATAATACCTGCTCTGTTTCTATAATACCTGTTCTGTTCTGTTCCTATAATACCTGCTCTGTTCTGTTCCTATAATACCTGCTCTGTTCTGTTCCTATAATACCTGCTCTGTTCTGTTCCTATAATACCTGCTCTGTTCTGTTCCTATAATACCTGCTCTGTTCTGTTCCTATAATACCTGCTCTGTTCTGTTCCTATAATACCTGCTCTGTTCCTATAATACCTGTTCTGTTCCTATAATACCTGTTCTGTTCTGTTCCTATAATACCTGCTCTGTTCTGTTCCTATAATATCTGCTCTGTTCCTATAATACCTGTTCTGTTCTGTTCCTATAATTCCTGCTCTGTTCTGTTCCTATAATACCTGCTCTGTTCTGTTCCTATAATACCTGCTCTGTTTCTATAATACCTGTTCTGTTCTGTTCCTATAATACCTGTTCTGTTCTGTTCCTATAATACCTGCTCTGTTCCTATAATACCTGCTCTGTTCCTATAATACCTGTTCTGTTCCTATAATACCTGTTCTGTTCTGTTCCTATAATACCTGCTCTGTTCTGTTCCTATAATACCTGTTCTGTTTCTATAATACCTGTTCTGTTCTGTTCCTATAATACCTGCTCTGTTCTGTTCCTATAATACCTGCTCTGTTCCTATAATACCTGCTCTGTTCTGTTCCTATAATACCTGTTCTGATCTGTTCCTATAATACCTGCTCTGTTCTGTTTCTATAATACCTGCTCTGTTCCTATAATACCTGCTCTGTTTCTATAATACCTGTTCTGTTCTGTTCCTATAATACCTGCTCTGTTCTGTTCCTATAATACCTGCTCTGTTCCTATAATACCTGCTCTGTTCCTATATTACCTGGTCTGTTTCTATAATACCTGTTCTGTTCTGTTCCTATAATACCTGCTCTGTTCTGTTCCTATAATACCTGCTCTGTTCCTATAATACCTGCTCTGTTCCTATAATACCTGCTCTGTTTCTATAATACCTGTTCTGTTCTGTTCCTATAATACCTGCTCTGTTCTGTTCCTATAATACCTGCTCTGTTCTGTTCCTATAATACCTGCTCTGTTCTGTTCCTATAATACCTGCTCTGTTCTGTTCCTATAATACCTGCTCTGTTCTGTTCCTATAATACCTGCTCTGTTCTGTTCCTATAATACCTGCTCTGTTCCTATAATACCTGTTCTGTTCCTATAATACCTGTTCTGTTCTGTTCCTATAATACCTGCTCTGTTCTGTTCCTATAATACCTGCTCTGTTCTGTTCCTATAAATCCTGCTCTGTTCCTATAATACCAGTTCTGTTCTGTTCCTATAATTCCCGCTCTGTTCTGTTCCTAGAATACCTGCTCTGTTCTGTTCCTATAGTACCTGCTCTGTTCTGTTCCTATAATTCCTGCTCTGTTCCTATAATACCTCTTCTGTTCTGATCCTATAATACCTGCTCTGTTCTGTTTCTATAATACCTGCTCTGTTCCTATAATACCTGCTCTGTTCCTATAATACCTGTTCTGTTTCTATAATACCTGTTCTGTTTCTATAATACCTGTTCTGTTTCTCTAATTCCTGCTCTGTTCTGTTTCTATAATACCTGTTCTGTTCTGTTCCTATAATACCTGTTCTGTTTCTATAATACCTGTTCTGTTCTGTTCCTATAATACCTGCTCTGTTCTGTTCCTATAATACCTGCTCTGTTCCTATAATACCTGTTCTATTCTGTTCCTATAATACCTGCTCTGTTCTGTTCCTATAATACCTGCTCTGTTCCTATAATACCTGCTCTGTTCTGTTCCTATAATACCTGCTCTGTTCTGTTCCTATAATACCTGTTCTGTTTCTATAATACCTGTTCTGTTCTGTTCCTATAATACCTGCTCTGTTCTGTTCCTATAATACCTGCTCTGTTCCTATAATACCTGCTCTGTTCTGTTCCTATAATACCTGTTCTGATCTGTTCCTATAATACCTGCTTTGTTCTGTTTCTATAATACCTGCTCTGTTCCTATAATACCTGCTCTGTTTCTATAATACCTGTTCTGTTCTGTTCCTATAATACCTGCTCTGTTCTGTTCCTATAATACCTGCTCTGTTCCTATAATACCTGCTCTGTTCCTATAATACCTGCTCTGTTTCTATAATACCTGTTCTGTTCTGTTCCTATAATATCTGCTCTGTTCTGTTCCTATAATACCTGCTCTGTTCCTATAATACCTGCTCTGTTCCTATAATACCTGCTCTGTTTCTATAATACCTGTTCTGTTCTGTTCCTATAATACCTGCTCTGTTCTGTTCCTATAATACCTGCTCTGTTCTGTTCCTATAATACCTGCTCTGTTCTGTTCCTATAATACCTGCTCTGTTCTGTTCCTATAATACCTGCTCTGTTCTGTTCCTATAATACCTGCTCTGTTCTGTTCCTATAATACCTGCTCTGTTCCTATAATACCTGTTCTGTTCCTATAATACCTGTTCTGATCTGTTCCTATAATACCTGCTCTGTTCTGTTCCTATAATACCTGCTCTGTTCTGTTCCTATAATTCCTGCTCTGTTCCTATAATACCTGTTCTGTTCTGTTCCTATAATTCCCGCTCTGTTCTGTTCCTAGAATTCCTGCTCTGTTCTGTTCCTATAATACCTGCTCTGTTCTGTTCCTATAATTCCTGCTCTGTTCCTATAATACCTGTTCTGTTCTGATCCTATAATACCTGCTCTGTTCTGTTCCTATAATACCTGCTCTGTTTCTATAATACCTGTTCTGTTCTGTTCCTATAATTCCTGCTCTGTTCTGTTCCTATAATACCTGTTATGTTCTGTTTCTATAATACCTGCTCTGTTCCTATAATACCTGCTCTGTTTCTATAATACCTGTTCTGTTTCTCTAATTCCTGCTCTGTTCTGTTTCTATAATACCTGTTCTGTTCTGTTCCTATAATACCTGTTCTGTTTCTATAATACCTGTTCTGTTCTGTTCCTATAATACCTGCTCTGTTCTGTTCCTATAATACCTGCTCTGTTCCTATAATACCTGTTCTATTCTGTTCCTATAATACCTGCTCTGTTCTGTTCCTATAATACCTGCTCTGTTCCTATAATACCTGCTCTGTTCTGTTCCTATAATACCTGCTCTGTTCTGTTCCTATAATACCTGTTCTGTTTCTATAATACCTGTTCTGTTCTGTTCCTATAATACCTGCTCTGTTCTGTTCCTATAATACCTGCTCTGTTCCTATAATACCTGCTCTGTTCTGTTCCTATAATACCTGTTCTGATCTGTTCCTATAATACCTGCTTTGTTCTGTTTCTATAATACCTGCTCTGTTCCTATAATACCTGCTCTGTTTCTATAATACCTGTTCTGTTCTGTTCCTATAATACCTGCTCTGTTCTGTTCCTATAATACCTGCTCTGTTCCTATAATACCTGCTCTGTTCCTATAATACCTGCTCTGTTTCTATAATACCTGTTCTGTTCTGTTCCTATAATATCTGCTCTGTTCTGTTCCTATAATACCTGCTCTGTTCCTATAATACCTGCTCTGTTCCTATAATACCTGCTCTGTTTCTATAATACCTGTTCTGTTCTGTTCCTATAATACCTGCTCTGTTCTGTTCCTATAATACCTGCTCTGTTCTGTTCCTATAATACCTGCTCTGTTCTGTTCCTATAATACCTGCTCTGTTCTGTTCCTATAATACCTGCTCTGTTCTGTTCCTATAATACCTGCTCTGTTCTGTTCCTATAATACCTGCTCTGTTCCTATAATACCTGTTCTGTTCCTATAATACCTGTTCTGATCTGTTCCTATAATACCTGCTCTGTTCTGTTCCTATAATACCTGCTCTGTTCTGTTCCTATAATTCCTGCTCTGTTCCTATAATACCTGTTCTGTTCTGTTCCTATAATTCCCGCTCTGTTCTGTTCCTAGAATTCCTGCTCTGTTCTGTTCCTATAATACCTGCTCTGTTCTGTTCCTATAATTCCTGCTCTGTTCCTATAATACCTGTTCTGTTCTGATCCTATAATACCTGCTCTGTTCTGTTCCTATAATACCTGCTCTGTTTCTATAATACCTGTTCTGTTCTGTTCCTATAATTCCTGCTCTGTTCTGTTCCTATAATACCTGTTATGTTCTGTTTCTATAATACCTGCTCTGTTCCTATAATACCTGCTCTGTTTCTATAATACCTGTTCTGTTTCTATAATACCTGTTCTGTTCTGTTTCTATAATACCTGTTCTGTTTCTATAATACCTGTTCTGTTCTGTTCCTATAATACCTACTCTGTTCTGTTCCTATAATACCTGTTCTGTTCTGTTTCTATAATACCTGCTCTGTTCCTATAATACCTGCTCTGTTCTGTTCCTATAATACCTGCTCTGTTCCTATAATACCTGTTCTGTTCCTATAATACCTGTTCTGTTCTGTTCCTATAATATCTGCTCTGTTCCTATAATACCTGTTCTGTTCTGTTCCTATAATTCCTGCTCTGTTCTGTTCCTATAATACCTGCTCTGTTCTGTTCCTATAATACCTGCTCTGTTTCTATAATACCTGTTCTGTTCTGTTCCTATAATACCTGTTCTGTTCTGTTCCTATAATACCTGCTCTGTTCCTATAATACCTGCTCTGTTCCTATAATACCTGTTCTGTTCCTATAATACCTGTTCTGTTCTGTTCCTATAATACCTGTTCTGTTTCTATAATACCTGTTCTGTTCTGTTCCTATAATACCTGCTCTGTTCTGTTCCTATAATACCTGCTCTGTTCCTATAATACCTGCTCTGTTCTGTTCCTATAATACCTGTTCTGATCTGTTCCTATAATACCTGCTCTGTTCTGTTTCTATAATACCTGCTCTGTTCCTATAATACCTGCTCTGTTTCTATAATACCTGTTCTGTTCTGTTCCTATAATACCTGCTCTGTTCTGTTCCTATAATACCTGCTCTGTTCCTATAATACCTGCTCTGTTCCTATAATACCTGCTCTGTTTCTATAATACCTGTTCTGTTCTGTTCCTATAATACCTGCTCTGTTCTGTTCCTATAATACCTGCTCTGTTCTGTTCCTATAATACCTGCTCTGTTCTGTTCCTATAATACCTGCTCTGTTCTGTTCCTATAATACCTGCTCTGTTCTGTTCCTATAATACCTGCTCTGTTCTGTTCCTATAATACCTGCTCTGTTCCTATAATACCTGTTCTGTTCCTATAATACCTGTTCTGTTCTGTTCCTATAATACCTGCTCTGTTCTGTTCCTATAATACCTGCTCTGTTCTGTTCCTATAATTCCTGCTCTGTTCCTATAATACCTGTTCTGTTCTGTTCCTATAATTCCCGCTCTGTTCTGTTCCTAGAATTCCTGCTCTGTTCTGTTCCTATAATACCTGCTCTGTTCTGTTCCTATAATTCCTGCTCTGTTCCTATAATACCTGTTCTGTTCTGATCCTATAATACCTGCTCTGTTCTGTTTCTATAATACCTGTTCTGTTCTGTTCCTATAATTCCTGCTCTGTTCTGTTCCTATAATACCTGTTATGTTCTGTTTCTATAATACCTGCTCTGTTCCTATAATACCTGCTCTGTTTCTATAATACCTGTTCTGTTTCTATAATACCTGTTCTGTTCTGTTTCTATAATACCTGTTCTGTTTCTATAATACCTGTTCTGTTCTGTTCCTATAATACCTACTCTGTTCTGTTCCTATAATACCTGTTCTGTTCTGTTTCTATAATACCTGCTCTGTTCCTATAATACCTGCTCTGTTCCTATAATACCTGCTCTGTTCCTATAATACCTGTTCTGTTCCTATAATACCTGTTCTGTTCTGTTCCTATAATACCTGCTCTGTTCTGTTCCTATAATATCTGCTCTGTTCCTATAATACCTGTTCTGTTCTGTTCCTATAATTCCTGCTCTGTTCTGTTCCTATAATACCTGCTCTGTTCTGTTCCTATAATACCTGCTCTGTTTCTATAATACCTGTTCTGTTCTGTTCCTATAATACCTGTTCTGTTCTGTTCCTATAATACCTGCTCTGTTCCTATAATACCTGCTCTGTTCCTATAATACCTGTTCTGTTCCTATAATACCTGTTCTGTTCTGTTCCTATAATACCTGCTCTGTTCTGTTCCTATAATACCTGTTCTGTTTCTATAATACCTGTTCTGTTCTGTTCCTATAATACCTGCTCTGTTCTGTTCCTATAATACCTGCTCTGTTCCTATAATACCTGCTCTGTTCTGTTCCTATAATACCTGTTCTGATCTGTTCCTATAATACCTGCTCTGTTCTGTTTCTATAATACCTGCTCTGTTCCTATAATACCTGCTCTGTTTCTATAATACCTGTTCTTTTCTGTTCCTATAATACCTGCTCTGTTCTGTTCCTATAATACCTGCTCTGTTCCTATAATACCTGCTCTGTTCCTATAATACCTGCTCTGTTTCTATAATACCTGTTCTGTTCTGTTCCTATAATACCTGCTCTGTTCTGTTCCTATAATACCTGCTCTGTTCCTATAATACCTGCTCTGTTCCTATAATACCTGCTCTGTTTCTATAATACCTGTTCTGTTCTGTTCCTATAATACCTGCTCTGTTCTGTTCCTATAATACCTGCTCTGTTCTGTTCCTATAATACCTGCTCTGTTCTGTTCCTATAATACCTGCTCTGTTCTGTTCCTATAATACCTGCTCTGTTCTGTTCCTATAATACCTGCTCTATTCTGTTCCTATAATACCTGCTCTGTTCTGTTCCTATAATACCTGCTCTGTTCCTATAATACCTGTTCTGTTCCTATAATACCTGTTCTGTTCTGTTCCTATAATACCTGCTCTGTTCTGTTCCTATAATACCTGCTCTGTTCCTATAATACCTGCTCTGTTCCTATAATACCTGTTCTGTTCCTATAATACCTGTTCTGTTCTGTTCCTATAATACCTGCTCTGTTCTGTTCCTATAATACCTGTTCTGTTTCTATAATACCTGTTCTGTTCTGTTCCTATAATACCTGCTCTGTTCTGTTCCTATAATACCTGCTCTGTTCCTATAATACCTGCTCTGTTCTGTTCCTATAATACCTGTTCTGATCTGTTCCTATAATACCTGCTCTGTTCTGTTTCTATAATACCTGCTCTGTTCCTATAATACCTGCTCTGTTTCTATAATACCTGTTCTGTTCTGTTCCTATACTACCTGCTCTGTTCTGTTCCTATAATACCTGCTCTGTTCCTATAATACCTGCTCTGTTCCTATAATACCTGCACTGTTTCTATAATACCTGTTCTGTTCCTATAATACCTGCTCTGTTCTGTTCCTATAATACCTGCTCTGTTCCTATAATACCTGCTCTGTTCCTATAATACCTGCTCTGTTTCTATAATACCTGTTCTGTTCTGTTCCTATAATACCTGCTCTGTTCTGTTCCTATAATACCTGCTCTGTTCTGTTCCTATAATACCTGCTCTGTTCTGTTCCTATAATACCTGCTCTGTTCTGTTCCTATAATACCTGCTCTGTTCTGTTCCTATAATACCTGCTCTGTTCTGTTCCTATAATACCTGCTCTGTTCCTATAATACCTGTTCTGTTCCTATAATACCTGTTCTGTTCTGTTCCTATAATACCTGCTCTGTTCTGTTCCTATAATACCTGCTCTGTTCTGTTCCTATAATTCCTGCTCTGTTCCTATAATACCTGTTCTGTTCTGTTCCTATAATTCCCGCTCTGTTCTGTTCCTAGAATACCTGCTCTGTTCTGTTCCTATAGTACCTGCTCTGTTCTGTTCCTATAATTCCTGCTCTGTTCCTATAATACCTGTTCTGTTCTGATCCTATAATACCTGCTCTGTTCTGTTCCTATAATACCTGCTCTGTTTCTATAATACCTGTTCTGTTCTGTTCCTATAAATCCTGCTTTGTTCTGTTCCTATAATACCTGTTCTGTTCTGTTTCTATAATACCTGCTCTGTTCCTATAATACCTGCTCTGTTTCTATAATACCTGTTCTGTTTCTATAATACCTGTTCTGTTCTGTTTCTATAATACCTGTTCTGTTTCTATAATACCTGTTCTGTTCTGTTCCTATAATACCTGCTCTGTTCTGTTCCTATAATACCTGTTCTGTTCTGTTTCTATAATACCTGCTCTGTTCCTATAATACCTGCTCTGTTCTGTTCCTATAATACCTGCTCTGTTCCTATAATACCTGTTCTGTTCCTATAATACCTGTTCTGTTCTGTTCCTATAATACCTGCTCTGTTCTGTTCCTATAATACCTGCTCTGTTCCTATAATACCTGTTCTGTTCTGTTCCTATAATTCCTGCTCTGTTCTGTTCCTATAATACCTGCTCTGTTCTGTTCCTATAATACCTGCTCTGTTTCTATAATACCTGTTCTGTTCTGTTCCTATAATACCTGTTCTGTTCTGTTCCTATAATACCTGCTCTGTTCTGTTCCTATAATACCTGCTCTGTTCTGTTCCTATAATACCTGCTCTGTTCTGTTCCTATAATACCTGCTCTATTCTGTTCCTATAATACCTGCTCTGTTCTGTTCCTATAATACCTGCTCTGTTCCTATAATACCTGTTCTGTTCCTATAATACCTGTTCTGTTCTGTTCCTATAATACCTGCTCTGTTCTGTTCCTATAATACCTGCTCTGTTCCTATAATACCTGCTCTGTTCCTATAATACCTGTTCTGTTCCTATAATACCTGTTCTGTTCTGTTCCTATAATACCTGCTCTGTTCTGTTCCTATAATACCTGTTCTGTTTCTATAATACCTGTTCTGTTCTGTTCCTATAATACCTGCTCTGTTCTGTTCCTATAATACCTGCTCTGTTCCTATAATACCTGCTCTGTTCTGTTCCTATAATACCTGTTCTGATCTGTTCCTATAATACCTGCTCTGTTCTGTTTCTATAATACCTGCTCTGTTCCTATAATACCTGCTCTGTTTCTATAATACCTGTTCTGTTCTGTTCCTATACTACCTGCTCTGTTCTGTTCCTATAATACCTGCTCTGTTCCTATAATACCTGCTCTGTTCCTATAATACCTGCACTGTTTCTATAATACCTGTTCTGTTCCTATAATACCTGCTCTGTTCTGTTCCTATAATACCTGCTCTGTTCCTATAATACCTGCTCTGTTCCTATAATACCTGCTCTGTTTCTATAATACCTGTTCTGTTCTGTTCCTATAATACCTGCTCTGTTCTGTTCCTATAATACCTGCTCTGTTCTGTTCCTATAATACCTGCTCTGTTCTGTTCCTATAATACCTGCTCTGTTCTGTTCCTATAATACCTGCTCTGTTCTGTTCCTATAATACCTGCTCTGTTCTGTTCCTATAATACCTGCTCTGTTCCTATAATACCTGTTCTGTTCCTATAATACCTGTTCTGTTCTGTTCCTATAATACCTGCTCTGTTCTGTTCCTATAATACCTGCTCTGTTCTGTTCCTATAATTCCTGCTCTGTTCCTATAATACCTGTTCTGTTCTGTTCCTATAATTCCCGCTCTGTTCTGTTCCTAGAATACCTGCTCTGTTCTGTTCCTATAGTACCTGCTCTGTTCTGTTCCTATAATTCCTGCTCTGTTCCTATAATACCTGTTCTGTTCTGATCCTATAATACCTGCTCTGTTCTGTTCCTATAATACCTGCTCTGTTTCTATAATACCTGTTCTGTTCTGTTCCTATAAATCCTGCTTTGTTCTGTTCCTATAATACCTGTTCTGTTCTGTTTCTATAATACCTGCTCTGTTCCTATAATACCTGCTCTGTTTCTATAATACCTGTTCTGTTTCTATAATACCTGTTCTGTTCTGTTTCTATAATACCTGTTCTGTTTCTATAATACCTGTTCTGTTCTGTTCCTATAATACCTGCTCTGTTCTGTTCCTATAATACCTGTTCTGTTCTGTTTCTATAATACCTGCTCTGTTCCTATAATACCTGCTCTGTTCTGTTCCTATAATACCTGCTCTGTTCCTATAATACCTGTTCTGTTCCTATAATACCTGTTCTGTTCTGTTCCTATAATACCTGCTCTGTTCTGTTCCTATAATACCTGCTCTGTTCCTATAATACCTGTTCTGTTCTGTTCCTATAATTCCTGCTCTGTTCTGTTCCTATAATACCTGCTCTGTTCTGTTCCTATAATACCTGCTCTGTTTCTATAATACCTGTTCTGTTCTGTTCCTATAATACCTGTTCTGTTCTGTTCCTATAATACCTGCTCTGTTCCTATAATACCTGCTCTGTTTCTATAATACCTGTTCTGTTCTGTTCCTATAATACCTGCTCTGTTCTGTTCCTATAATACCTGCTCTGTTCTGTTCCTATAATACCTGCTCTGTTCTGTTCCTATAATACCTGCTCTGTTCTGTTCCTATAATACCTGCTCTGTTCTGTTCCTATAATACCTGCTCTGTTCTGTTCCTATAATACCTGCTCTGTTCCTATAATACCTGTTCTGTTCCTATAATACCTGTTCTGTTCTGTTCCTATAAAACCTGCTCTGTTCTGTTCCTATAATACCTGCTCTGTTCTGTTCCTATAATTCCTGCTCTGTTCCTATAATACCTGTTCTGTTCTGTTCCTATAATTCCCGCTCTGTTCTGTTCCTAGAATTCCTGCTCTGTTCTGTTCCTATAATACCTGCTCTGTTCTGTTCCTATAATACCTGCTCTGTTTCTATAATACCTGTTCTGTTCTGTTCCTATAATTCCTGCTCTGTTCTGTTCCTATAATACCTGTTATGTTCTGTTTCTATAATACCTGCTCTGTTCCTATAATACCTGCTCTGTTTCTATAATACCTGTTCTGTTTCTATAATACCTGTTCTGTTCTGTTTCTATAATACCTGTTCTGTTTCTATAATACTTGTTCTGTTCTGTTCCTATAATACCTACTCTGTTCTGTTCCTATAATACCTGTTCTGTTCTGTTTCTATAATACCTGCTCTGTTCCTATAATACCTGCTCTGTTCTGTTCCTATAATACCTGCTCTGTTCCTATAATACCTGTTCTGTTCCTATAATACCTGTTCTGTTCTGTTCCTATAATTCCTGCTCTGTTCTGTTCCTATAATACCTGCTCTGTTCTGTTCCTATAATACCTGCTCTGTTTCTATAATACCTGTTCTGTTCTGTTCCTATAATACCTGTTCTGTTCTGTTCCTATAATACCTGCTCTGTTCCTATAATACCTGCTCTGTTCCTATAATACCTGTTCTGTTCCTATAATACCTGTTCTGTTCTGTTCCTATAATACCTGCTCTGTTCTGTTCCTATAATACCTGTTCTGTTTCTATAATACCTGTTCTGTTCTGTTCCTATAATACCTGCTCTCTTCCTATAATACCTGCTCTGTTCTGTTCCTATAATACCTGTTCTGATCTGTTCCTATAATACCTGCTCTGTTCTGTTTCTATAATACCTGCTCTGTTCCTATAATACCTGCTCTGTTTCTATAATACCTGTTCTGTTCTGTTCCTATAATACCTGCTCTGTTCTGTTCCTATAATACCTGCTCTGTTCCTATAATACCTGCTCTGTTCCTATAATACCTGCTCTGTTTCTATAATACCTGTTCTGTTCTGTTCCTATAATACCTGCTCTGTTCTGTTCCTATAATACCTGCTCTGTTCCTATAATACCTGCTCTGTTCCTATAATACCTGCTCTGTTTCTATAATACCTGTTCTGTTCCTATAATACCTGCTCTGTTCTGTTCCTATAATACCTGCTCTGTTCTGTTCCTATAATACCTGTTCTGTTCTGTTCCTATAATACCTGCTCTGTTCTGTTCCTATAATACCTGCTCTGTTTCTATAATACCTGTTCTGTTCTGTTCCTATAAATCCTGCTTTGTTCTGTTCCTATAATACCTGTTCTGTTCTGTTTCTATAATACCTGCTCTGTTCCTATAATACCTGCTCTGTTTCTATAATACCTGTTCTGTTTCTATAATACCTGTTCTGTTCTGTTTCTATAATACCTGTTCTGTTTCTATAATACCTGTTCTGTTCTGTTCCTATAATACCTGCTCTGTTCTGTTTCTATAATACCTGTTCTGTTCTGTTTCTATAATACCTGCTCTGTTCCTATAATACCTGCTCTGTTCTGTTCCTATAATACCTGCTCTGTTCCTATAATACCTGTTCTGTTCCTATAATACCTGTTCTGTTCTGTTCCTATAATACCTGCTCTGTTCTGTTCCTATAATACCTGCTCTGTTCCTATAATACCTGTTCTGTTCTGTTCCTATAATTCCTGCTCTGTTCTGTTCCTATAATACCTGCTCTGTTCTGTTCCTATAATACCTGCTCTGTTTCTATAATACCTGTTCTGTTCTGTTCCTATAATACCTGTTCTGTTCTGTTCCTATAATACCTGCCCTGTTTCTATAATACCTGCTCTGTTCTGTTACTATAATACCTGCTCTGTTCTGTTCCTATAATACCTGCTCTGTTTCTATAATACCTGCTCTGTTCTGTTACTATAATACCTGCTCTGTTCTGTTCCTATAATACCTGTTCTGTTCTGTTCCTATAATACCTGTTCTGTTCCTATAATACCTGCTCTGTTCTGTTACTATAATACCTGCTCTGTTCCTATAATACCTGCTCTGTTCTGTTCCTATAATACCTGCTCTGTTCCTATAATACCTGCTCTGTTCTGTTCCTATAATACCTGTTCTGTTCTGTTCCTATAATACCTGTTCTGTTCTGTTCCTATAATACCTGTTCTGTTCCTATAATACCTGCTCTGTTCTGTTCCTATAATACCTGCTCTGTTCTGTTCCTATAATACCTGTTCTGTTCCTATAATACCTGCTCTGTTCTGTTCCTATAATACCTGCTCTGTTCCTATAATACCTGCTCTGTTCTGTTCCTATAATACCTGTTCTGTTCTGTTCCTATAATACCTGCTCTGTTCTGTTCCTATAATACCTGCTCTGTTCTGTTCCTATAATACCTGCTCTGCTATGTTCCTATAATACCTGCTCTGTTCCTATAATACCTGCTCTGTTCTGTTCCTATAATACCTGTTCTGTTCCTATAATACCTGCTCTGTTCTGTTCCTATAATACCTGCTCTGTTCTGTTCCTATAATACCTGCTCTGCTCTGTTCCTATAATACCTGCTCTGTTCCTATAATACCTGCTCTGCTCTGTTCCTATAATACCTGCTCTGTTCTGTTCCTATAATACCTGCTCTGTTCTGTTCCTATAATACGTGTTCTGTTCCTATAATACCTGCTCTTCTCTGTTCCTATAATACCTGTTCTGTTCTGTTCCTGTAATATCTGTTCTGTTCCTATAATACCTGCTCTGTTCTGTTCCTATAATATCTGTTCTGTTCCTATAATATCTGTTCTGTTCCTATAATACCTGCTCTGTTCTGTTCCTATAATATCTGTTCTGTTCCTATAATACCTGCTCTGTTCTGTTCCTATAATATCTGTTCTGTTCCTATAATACCTGTTCTGTGCTGTTCCTATAATACCTGTTCTGTTCTGTTCCTATAATACCTGCTCTGTTCTGTTCCTATAATATCTGTTCTGTTCCTATAATACCTGCTCTGTTCTGTTCCTATAATATCTGTTCTGTTCTGTTCCTATAATACCTGTTCTGTTCCTATAATACCTGCTCTGTTCTGTTCCTTTAATACCTGCTCTGTTCCTTTAATACCTGCTCTGTTCCTTTCCTAAAACATCTGTTCTGTTCCTATAATACCTGCTCTGTTCTGTTCCTATAATATCTGTTCTGTTCTGTTCCTATAATACCTGTTCTGTTCCTATAATACCTGCTCTGTTCTGTTCCTATAATACCTGTTCTGTTCCTATAATACCTGTTCTGTGCTGTTCCTATAATACCTGCTCTGTTCCTATAATACCTGCTCTGTTCTGTTCCTATAATACCTGTTCTGTTCTGTTCCTATAATACCTGCTCTGTTCTGTTCCTATAATACCTGCTCTGTTCTGTTCCTATAATACCTGCTCTGCTCTGTTCCTATAATACCTGCTCTGTTCCTATAATACCTGCTCTGTTCTGTTCCTATAATACCTGTTCTGTTCTGTTCCTATAATACCTGCTCTGTTCTGTTCCTATAATACCTGCTCTGCTCTGTTCCTATAATACCTGCTCTGTTCTGTTCCTATAATACCTGCTCTGTTCTGTTCCTATAATACCTGCTCTGCTCTGTTCCTATAATACCTGCTCTGTTCTGTTCCTATAATATCTGTTCTGTTCTGTTCCTATAATACCTGTTCTGTTCTTATAATACCTGCTCTGTTCTGTTCCTATAATACCTGTTCTGTTCCTATAATACCTGCTCTGTTCTGTTCCTATAATACCTGCTCTGCTCTGTTCCTATAATACCTGCTCTGTTCTGTTCCTATAATATCTGTTCTGTTCTGTTCCTATAATACCTGTTCTGTTCTTATAATACCTGCTCTGTTCTGTTCCTATAATACCTGTTCTGTTCCTATAATACCTGCTCTGTTCTGTTCCTATAATACCTGCTCTGTTCTGTTCCTATAATACCTGCTCTGCTCTGTTCCTATAATACCTGCTCTGTTCCTATAATACCTGCTCTGTTCTGTTCCTATAATACCTGCTCTGTTCTGTTCCTATAATACCTGTTCTGTTCCTATAATACCTGCTCTTCTCTGTTCCTATAATACCTGTTCTGTTCTGTTCCTGTAATATCTGTTCTGTTCCTATAATACCTGCTCTGTTCTGTTCCTATAATATCTGTTCTGTTCCTATAATATCTGTTCTGTTCCTATAATACCTGCTCTGTTCTGTTCCTATAATATCTGTTCTGTTCCTATAATACCTGCTCTGTTCTGTTCCTATAATATCTGTTCTGTTCCTATAATACCTGTTCTGTGCTGTTCCTATAATACCTGTTCTGTTCTGTTCCTATAATACCTGCTCTGTTCTGTTCCTATAATATCTGTTATGTTCCTATAATACCTGCTCTGTTCTGTTCCTATAATATCTGTTCTGTTCTGTTCCTATAATACCTGTTCTGTTCCTATAATACCTGCTCTGTTATGTTCCTTTAATACCTGCTCTGTTCCTTTAATACCTGCTCTGTTCTGTTCCTATAATATCTGTTCTGTTCCTATAATACCTGCTCTGTTCTGTTCCTATAATATCTGTTCTGTTCTGTTCCTATAATACCTGTTCTGTTCCTATAATACCTGCTCTGTTCTGTTCCTATAATACCTGTTCTGTTCCTATAATACCTGTTCTGTGCTGTTCCTATAATACCTGCTCTGTTCCTATAATACCTGCTCTGTTCTGTTCCTATAATACCTGTTCTGTTCTGTTCCTATAATACCTGCTCTGTTCTGTTCCTATAATACCTGCTCTGTTCTGTTCCTATAATACCTGCTCTGCTCTGTTCCTATAATACCTGCTCTGTTCCTATAATACCTGCTCTGTTCTGTTCCTATAATACCTGTTCTGTTCTGTTCCTATAATACCTGCTCTGTTCTGTTCCTATAATACCTGCTCTGTTCAGTTCCTATAATACCTGCTCTGCTCTGTTACTATAATACCTGCTCTGTTCCTATAATACCTGCTCTGTTCTGTTCCTATAATACCTGCTCTGTTCTGTTCCTATAATACCTGCTCTGTTCCTATAATACCTGCTCTGTTCTGTTCCTATAATACCTGTTCTGTTCTGTTCCTATAATATCTGTTCTGTTCCTATAATACCTGCTCTGTTCTGTTCCTATAATATCTGTTCTGTTCCTATAATATCTGTTCTGTTCCTATTATACCTGCTCTGTTCTGTTCCTATAATATCTGTTCTGTTCCTATAATACCTGCTCTGTTCTGTTCCTGTAATATCTGTTCTGTTCCTATAATACCTGTTCTGTTCCGTTCCTATAATACCTGTTCTGTTCTGTTCCTATAATACCTGCTCTGTTCTGTTCCTATAATATCTGTTCTGTTCCTATAATACCTGCTCTGTTCTGTTCCTATAATATCTGTTCTGTTCTGTTCCTATAATACCTGTTCTGTTCCTATAATACCTGCTCTGTTCTGTTCCTATAATACCTGCTCTGTTCCTTTAATACCCGCTCTGTTCTGTTCCTGTAATATCTGTTCTGTTCCTATAATACCTGCTCTGTTCTGTTCCTATAATATTTGTTCTGTTCTGTTCCTATAATACCTGTTCTGTTCTTATAATACCTGCTCTGTTCTGTTCCTATAATACCTGTTCTGTTCCTATAATACCTGCTCTGTTCTGTTCCTATAATACCTGCTCTGTTCTGTTCCTATAATACCTGCTCTGCTCTGTTCCTATAATACCTGCTCTGTTCCTATAATACCTGCTCTGTTCTGTTCCTATAATACCTGCTCTGTTCTGTTCCTATAATACCTGTTCTGTTCCTATAATACCTGCTCTTCTCTGTTCCTATAATACCTGTTCTGTTCTGTTCCTGTAATATCTGTTCTGTTCCTATAATACCTGCTCTGTTCTGTTCCTATAATATCTGTTCTGTTCCTATAATATCTGTTCTGTTCCTATAATACCTGCTCTGTTCTGTTCCTATAATATCTGTTCTGTTCCTATAATACCTGCTCTGTTCTGTTCCTATAATATCTGTTCTGTTCCTATAATACCTGTTCTGTGCTGTTCCTATAATACCTGTTCTGTTATGTTCCTATAATACCTGCTCTGTTCTGTTCCTATAATATCTGTTATGTTCCTATAATACCTGCTCTGTTCTGTTCCTATAATATCTGTTCTGTTCTGTTCCTATAATACCTGTTCTGTTCCTATAATACCTGCTCTGTTCTGTTCCTTTAATACCTGCTCTGTTCTGTTCCTATAATATCTGTTCTGTTCCTATAATATCTGTTCTGTTCCTATAATACCTGCTCTGTTCTGTTCCTATAATATCTGTTCTGTTCCTATAATACCTGCTCTGTTCTGTTCCTATAATATCTGTTCTGTTCCTATAATACCTGTTCTGTGCTGTTCCTATAATACCTGTTCTGTTCTGTTCCTATAATACCTGCTCTGTTCTGTTCCTATAATATCTGTTATGTTCCTATAATACCTGCTCTGTTCTGTTCCTATAATATCTGTTCTGTTCTGTTCCTATAATACCTGTTCTGTTCCTATAATACCTGCTCTGTTATGTTCCTTTAATACCTGCTCTGTTCCTTTAATACCTGCTCTGTTCTGTTCCTATAATATCTGTTCTGTTCCTATAATACCTGCTCTGTTCTGTTCCTATAATATCTGTTCTGTTCTGTTCCTATAATACCTGTTCTGTTCCTATAATACCTGCTCTGTTCTGTTCCTATAATACCTGTTCTGTTCCTATAATACCTGTTCTGTGCTGTTCCTATAATACCTGCTCTGTTCCTATAATACCTGCTCTGTTCTGTTCCTATAATACCTGTTCTGTTCTGTTCCTATAATACCTGCTCTGTTCTGTTCCTATAATACCTGCTCTGTTCTGTTCCTATAATACCTGCTCTGCTCTGTTCCTATAATACCTGCTCTGTTCCTATAATACCTGCTCTGTTCTGTTCCTATAATACCTGTTCTGTTCTGTTCCTATAATACCTGCTCTGTTCTGTTCCTATAATACCTGCTCTGTTCAGTTCCTATAATACCTGCTCTGCTCTGTTACTATAATACCTGCTCTGTTCCTATAATACCTGCTCTGTTCTGTTCCTATAATACCTGCTCTGTTCTGTTCCTATAATACCTGCTCTGTTCCTATAATACCTGCTCTGTTCTGTTCCTATAATACCTGTTCTGTTCTGTTCCTATAATATCTGTTCTGTTCCTATAATACCTGCTCTGTTCTGTTCCTATAATATCTGTTCTGTTCCTATAATATCTGTTCTGTTCCTATTATACCTGCTCTGTTCTGTTCCTATAATATCTGTTCTGTTCCTATAATACCTGCTCTGTTCTGTTCCTGTAATATCTGTTCTGTTCCTATAATACCTGTTCTGTTCCGTTCCTATAATACCTGTTCTGTTCTGTTCCTATAATACCTGCTGTGTTCTGTTCCTATAATATCTGTTCTGTTCCTATAATACCTGCTCTGTTCTGTTCCTATAATATCTGTTCTGTTCTGTTCCTATAATACCTGTTCTGTTCCTATAATACCTGCTCTGTTCTGTTCCTATAATACCTGCTCTGTTCCTTTAATACCCGCTCTGTTCTGTTCCTGTAATATCTGTTCTGTTCCTATAATACCTGCTCTGTTCTGTTCCTATAATATCTGTTCTGTTCTGTTCCTATAATACCTGTTCTGTTCTTATAATACCTGCTCTGTTCTGTTCCTATAATACCTGTTCTGTTCCTATAATACCTGCTCTGTTCTGTTCCTATAATACCTGCTCTGTTCTGTTCCTATAATACCTGCTCTGCTCTGTTCCTATAATACCTGCTCTGTTCCTATAATACCTGCTCTGTTCTGTTCCTATAATACCTGCTCTGTTCTGTTCCTATAATACCTGTTCTGTTCCTATAATACCTGCTCTTCTCTGTTCCTATAATACCTGTTCTGTTCTGTTCCTGTAATATCTGTTCTGTTCCTATAATACCTGCTCTGTTCTGTTCCTATAATATCTGTTCTGTTCCTATAATATCTGTTCTGTTCCTATAATACCTGCTCTGTTCTGTTCCTATAATATCTGTTCTGTTCCTATAATACCTGCTCTGTTCTGTTCCTATAATATCTGTTCTGTTCCTATAATACCTGTTCTGTGCTGTTCCTATAATACCTGTTCTGTTATGTTCCTATAATACCTGCTCTGTTCTGTTCCTATAATATCTGTTATGTTCCTATAATACCTGCTCTGTTCTGTTCCTATAATATCTGTTCTGTTCTGTTCCTATAATACCTGTTCTGTTCCTATAATACCTGCTCTGTTCTGTTCCTTTAATACCTGCTCTGTTCTGTTCCTATAATATCTGTTCTGTTCCTATAATACCTGCTCTGTTCTGTTCCTATAATATCTGTTCTGTTCTGTTCCTATAATACCTGTTCTGTTCCTATAATACCTGCTCTGTTCTGTTCCTATAATATCTGTTCTGTTCCTATAATACCTGTTCTGTGCTGTTCCTATAATACCTGTTCTGTTCTGTTCCTATAATACCTGCTCTGTTCTGTTCCTATAATATCTGTTATGTTCCTATAATACCTGCTCTGTTCTGTTCCTATAATATCTGTTCTGTTCTGTTCCTATAATACCTGTTCTGTTCCTATAATACCTGCTCTGTTATGTTCCTTTAATACCTGTTCTGTTCCTTTAATACCTGCTCTGTTCTGTTCCTATAATATCTGTTCTGTTCCTATAATACCTGCTCTGTTCTGTTCCTATAATATCTGTTCTGTTCTGTTCCTATAATACCTGTTCTGTTCCTATAATACCTGCTCTGTTCTGTTCCTATAATACCTGTTCTGTTCCTATAATACCTGTTCTGTGCTGTTCCTATAATACCTGCTCTGTTCCTATAATACCTGCTCTGTTCTGTTCCTATAATACCTGTTCTGTTCTGTTCCTATAATACCTGCTCTGTTCTGTTCCTATAATACCTGCTCTGTTCTGTTCCTATAATACCTGCTCTGCTCTGTTCCTATAATACCTGCTCTGTTCCTATAATACCTGCTCTGTTCTGTTCCTATAATACCTGTTCTGTTCTGTTCCTATAATACCTGCTCTGTTCTGTTCCTATAATACCTGCTCTGTTCAGTTCCTATAATACCTGCTCTGCTCTGTTACTATAATACCTGCTCTGTTCCTATAATACCTGCTCTGTTCTGTTCCTATAATACCTGCTCTGTTCTGTTCCTATAATACCTGCTCTGTTCCTATAATACCTGCTCTGTTCTGTTCCTATAATACCTGTTCTGTTCTGTTCCTATAATATCTGTTCTGTTCCTATAATACCTGCTCTGTTCTGTTCCTATAATATCTGTTCTGTTCCTATAATATCTGTTCTGTTCCTATTATACCTGCTCTGTTCTGTTCCTATAATATCTGTTCTGTTCCTATAATACCTGCTCTGTTCTGTTCCTGTAATATCTGTTCTGTTCCTATAATACCTGTTCTGTTCCGTTCCTATAATACCTGTTCTGTTCTGTTCCTATAATACCTGCTCTGTTCTGTTCCTATAATATCTGTTCTGTTCCTATAATACCTGCTCTGTTCTGTTCCTATAATATCTGTTCTGTTCTGTTCCTATAATACCTGTTCTGTTCCTATAATACCTGCTCTGTTCTGTTCCTATAATACCTGCTCTGTTCCTTTAATACCCGCTCTGTTCTGTTCCTGTAATATCTGTTCTGTTCCTATAATACCTGCTCTGTTCTGTTCCTATAATATCTGTTCTGTTCTGTTCCTATAATACCTGTTCTGTTCTTATAATACCTGCTCTGTTCTGTTCCTATAATACCTGTTCTGTTCCTATAATACCTGCTCTGTTCTGTTCCTATAATACCTGCTCTGTTCTGTTCCTATAATACCTGCTCTGCTCTGTTCCTATAATACCTGCTCTGTTCCTATAATACCTGCTCTGTTCTGTTCCTATAATACCTGCTCTGTTCTGTTCCTATAATACCTGTTCTGTTCCTATAATACCTGCTCTTCTCTGTTCCTATAATACCTGTTCTGTTCTGTTCCTGTAATATCTGTTCTGTTCCTATAATACCTGCTCTGTTCTGTTCCTATAATATCTGTTCTGTTCCTATAATATCTGTTCTGTTCCTATAATACCTGCTCTGTTCTGTTCCTATAATATCTGTTCTGTTCCTATAATACCTGCTCTGTTCTGTTCCTATAATATCTGTTCTGTTCCTATAATACCTGTTCTGTGCTGTTCCTATAATACCTGTTCTGTTATGTTCCTATAATACCTGCTCTGTTCTGTTCCTATAATATCTGTTATGTTCCTATAATACCTGCTCTGTTCTGTTCCTATAATATCTGTTCTGTTCTGTTCCTATAATACCTGTTCTGTTCCTATAATACCTGCTCTGTTCTGTTCCTTTAATACCTGCTCTGTTCTGTTCCTATAATATCTGTTCTGTTCCTATAATACCTGCTCTGTTCTGTTCCTATAATATCTGTTCTGTTCTGTTCCTATAATACCTGTTCTGTTCCTATAATACCTGCTCTGTTCTGTTCCTATAATACCTGTTCTGTTCCTATAATACCTGTTCTGTGCTGTTCCTATAATACCTGTTCTGTTCTGTTCCGATTATACCTGTTCTGTTCTGTTCCTATAATACCTGCTCTGTTCTGTTCCTATAATACCTGCTCTGACCTGTTCCTATAATACCTGCTCTGATCTGTTCCTGTAATACCTGCTCTGTTCTGTTCCTATAATACCTGTTCTGTTCTGTTCCTATAATACTTGTTCTGTTTATATAATACCTGCTCTGTTCTGTTCCTATAATACCTGTTCTGTTCCTATAATACCTGTTCTGTTCCTATAATACCTGCTCTGTTTTGTTACTATAATACCTGCTCTGTTCTGTTCCTATAATACCTGCTCTGTTCTGTTCCTATAATATCTGTTCTGTTCCTATAATACCTGCTCTGTTCTGTTCCTATAATACCTGTTCTGTTCTGTTCCTATAATATCAGTTCTGTTCCTATAATACCTGCTCTTTTCTGTTCCTATAATATCTGTTCTGTTCCTATAATACCTGCTCTGTTCTGTTCCTATAATATCTGTTCTGTTCCTATAATACCTGCTCTGTTCTGTTCCTATAATATCTGTTCTGTTCCTATAATACCTGCTCTGTTCTGTTCCTATAATATCTGTTCTGTTCCTATAATACCTGTTCTGTTCCGTTCCTATAATACCTGTTCTGTTCTGTTCCTATAATACCTGCTCTGTTCTGTTCCTATAATATCTGTTCTGTTCCTATAATACCTGCTCTGTTCTGTTCCTATAATATCTGTTCTGTTCTGTTCCTATAATACCTGTTCTGTTCCTATAATACCTGCTCTGTTCTGTTCCTATAATACCTGCTCTGTTCCTTTAATACCTGCTCTGTTCTGTTCCTATAATATCTGTACTGTTCCTATAATACCTGCTCTGTTCTGTTCCTATAATATCTGTTCTGTTCTGTTCCTATAATACCTGTTCTGTTCCTATAATACCTGCTCTGTTCTGTTCCTATAATACCTGTTCTGTTCCTATAATACCTGCTCTGTTCTGTTCCTATAATACCTGTTCTGTTCTGTTCCTGTAATACCTGTTCTGTGCTGTTCCTATAATACCTGTTCTGTTCTGTTCCTATAATACCTGCTCTGTTCCGTTCCTATAATACCTGTTCTGTTCTGTTCCTATAATATCTGTTCTGTTCTGTTCCTATAATACCTGTTCTGTTCTGTTCCTATAATACCTGCTCTGTTCTGTTCCTATAATACCTGTTCTGTTCCTATAATACCTGTTCTGTGCTGTTCCTATAATACCTGTTCTGTTCTGTTCCGATGATACCTTTTCTGTTCTGTTCCTATAATACCTGCTCTGTTCTGTTCCTATAATACCTGCTCTGATCTGTTCCTATAATACCTGCTCTGATCTGTTCCTGTAATACCTGCTCTGTTCTGTTCCTATAATACCTGTTCTGTTCTGTTCCTATAATACTTGTTCTGTTTATATAATACCTGCTCTGTTCTGTTCCTATAATACCTGTTCTGTTCCTATAATACCTGCTCTGTTCTGTTCCTGTAATACCTGCTCTGATCTGTTCCTATAATACCTGCTCTGATCTGTTCCTGTAATACCTGCTCTGTTCTGTTCCTATAATACCTGTTCTGTTCTGTTCCTATAATACCTGTTCTGTTCTGTTCCTATAATACCTGTTCTGTTCCTATAATACCTGCTCTGTTCTGTTCCTATAATACCTGTTCTGTTCCTATAATACCTGCTCTGTTATGTTCCTATAATACCTGTTCTGTTCTGTTCCTGTAATACCTGTTCTGTGCTGTTCCTATAATACCTGTTCTGTTCTGTTCCGATGATACCTGTTCTGTTCTGTTCCTATAATACCTGCTCTGTTCTGTTCCTATAATACCTGTTCTGTGCTGTTCCTATAATACCTGTTCTGTTCTGTTCCTATAATACTTGTTCTGTTTTTATAATACCTGCTCTGTTCTGTTCCTATAATACCTGTTCTGTTCCTATAATACCTGTTCTGTTCCTATAATACCTGCTCTGTTTTGTTACTATAATACCTGCTCTGTTCTGTTCCTATAATACCTGCTCTGTTCTGTTCCTATAATATCTGTTCTGTTCCTATAATACCTGCTCTGTTCTGTTCCTATAATACCTGTTCTGTTCTGTTCCTATAATATTGGTTCTGTTCCTATAATACCTGCTCTGTTCTGTTCCTATAATATCTGTTCTGTTCCTATAATACCTGCTCTGTTCTGTTCCTATAATATCTGTTCTGTTCCTATAATACCTGCTCTGTTCTGTTCCTATAATATCTGTTCTGTTCCTATAATACCTGCTCTGTTCTGTTCCTATAATATCTGTTCTGTTCCTATAATACCTGTTCTGTTCCGTTCCTATAATACCTGTTCTGTTCTGTTCCTATAATACCTGCTCTGTTCTGTTCCTATAATATCTGTTCTGTTCCTATAATACCTGCTCTGTTCTGTTCCTATAATATCTGTTCTGTTCTGTTCCTATAATACCTGTTCTGTTCCTATAATACCTGCTCTGTTCTGCTCCTATAATACCTGCTCTGTTCCTTTAATACCTGCTCTGTTCTGTTCCTATAATATCTGTTCTGTTCCTATAATACCTGCTCTGTTCTGTTCCTATAATATCTGTTCTGTTCCTATAATACCTGTTCTGTTCCTATAATACCTGCTCTGTTCTGTTCCTATAATACCTGTTCTGTTCCTATAATACCTGCTCTGTTCTGTTCCTATAATACCTGTTCTGTTCTGTTCCTGTAATACCAGTTCTGTGCTGTTCCTATAATACCTGTTCTGTTCCGATGATACCTGTTCTGTTCTGTTCCTATAATACCTGCTCTGTTCTGTTCCTATAATACCTGTTCTGTTCCTATAATACCTGTTCTGTGCTGTTCCTATAATACCTGTTCTGTTCTGTTCCGATGATACCTGTTCTGTTCTGTTCCTATAATACCTGCTCTGTTCTGTTCCTATAATACCTGCTCTGATCTGTTCCTATAATACCTGCTCTGATCTGTTCCTGTAATTCCTGCTGTGTTCTGTTCCTATAATACCTGTTCTGTTCTGTTCCTATAATACTTGTCCTGTTTATATAATACCTGCTCTGTTCTGTTCCTATAATACCTGTTCTGTTCCTATAATACCTGCTCTGTTTTGTTCCTATAATACCTGCTCTGTTCTGTTCCTATAATACCTGCTCTGTTCTGTTCCTATAATATCTCTTCTGTTCCTATAATACCTGCTCTGTTCTGTTCCTATAATACCTGTTCTGTTCTGTTCCTATAATATCTGTTCTGCTCCTATAATACCTGCTCTGTTCTGTTCCTATAATATCTGTTCTGTTCCTATAATACCTGCTCTGTTCTGTTCCTATAATATCTGTTCTGTTCCTATAATACCTGCTCTGTTCTGTTCCTATAATATCTGTTATGTTCCTATAATACCTGCTCTGTTCTGTTCCTATAATATCTGTTCTGTTCCTATAATACCTGTTCTGTTCCGTTCCTATAATACCTGTTCTGTTCTGTTCCTATAATACCTGCTCTGTTCTGTTCCTATAATATCTGTTCTGTTCCTATAATACCTGCTCTGTTCTGTTCCTATAATATATGTTCTGTTCTGTTCCTATAATACCTGTTCTGTTCCTATAATACCTGCTCTGTTCTGTTCCTATAATACCTGCTCTGTTCCTTTAATACCTGCTCTGTTCTGTTCCTATAATATCTGGTCTGTTCCTATAATACCTGCTCTGTTCTCTTCCTATAATATCTGTTCTGTTCTGTTCCTATAATACCTTTTCTGTTCCTATAATACCTGCTCTGTTCTGTTCCTATAATACCTGTTCTGTTCTGTTCCTGTAATACCTGTTCTGTGCTGTTCCTATAATACCTGTTCTGTTCTGTTCCGATGATACCTGTTCTGTTCTGTTCCTATAATACCTGCTCTGTTCTGTTCCTATAATACCTGCTCTGATCTGTTCCTATAATACCTGCTCTGATCTGTTCCTGTAATACCTGCTCTGTTCTGTTCCTATAATACCTGTTCTGTTCTGTTCCTATAATACCTGTTCTGTTCTGTTCCTATAATACTTGTTCTGTTTATATAAAACCTGCTCTGTTCTGTTCCTATAATACCTGTTCTGTTCCTATAATACCTGTTCTGTTCCTATAATACCTGTTCTGTTCCTATAATACCTGCTCTGTTTTGTTCCTATAATACCTGCTCTGTTCTGTTCCTATAATACCTGTTCTGTTCCTATAATACCTGTTCTGTTTCTATAATACCTGTTCTGTTCTGTTCCTATAATACTTGTTCTGTACCTATAATACCTGTTCTATTCTGTTCCTATAATACCTGTTCTGTTCTGTTCCTATAATACCTGTTCTGTTTTGTTCCTATAATACCTGCTCTGTTCTGTTCCTATAATACCTGTTCTGTTCATATAATACCTGTTCTATTCTGTTCCTATAATACCTGCTCTGTTCTGTTCCTATAATACCTGTTCTGTTCCTATAATACCTGTTCTGTTCCTATAATACCTGCTGTCACACCCTGGCCTTAGTTATCTTTGTTTTCATTATTATTTTAGTTAGGTCAGGGTGTGACATGGTGTAGTATGTGTTTTTGTATTGTCTAGGGTGTTGTATGGTTTAGGGGGATAAGTAGAGTAGATGGTTTAGTGTTCAGTGTTGTTGTCTAGGAAAGTCTATGGTTGCCTGAATTGGTTCTCAATTAGAGACAGCTGGTTATTGTTGTCTCTGATTGGGAGCCATATTTAAGGCAGCCATAGGCTTTAGCTGGTTGTGGGTAATTGTCTATGTGTAGTGTTTGTGTCAGCACTATTTATATGTATAGCTTCACGGTCGTCAGTTTGTTATTTTGTTAGTTTGTGTATAGTTGTTCGTTTCTTGGTTTTTCTCTCTTCTTTAATAAAAGAAGATGTATTTTGCACACGCTGCGCCTTGGTCCAATCTCTCTCAAGAAGACGATCGTGACAGAATTACCCACCAATCTAGGACCAAGCGGCGTGTCAAGCGGCAACAGGACCCACCTACACAGGATTCATGGACATGGGAGGAGATACTGGATGGTAAGGGACCTTGGGCACAACCTGGAGAATATCGCCTCCCTCGTGAAGAGCTGGAGGCAGCTAAAGCCGAGAGGAGGCGATATGAGGAGGCAGCACGGAAGCAAGGCTGGAAGCCCATGAGTACAACCCAAAAATTTATTGGGGGGGGCCTTAAAGGGAGTGTGGCGAAGTCAGGTAGGAGACCTGCGCCTACTCCCTGTACTTACCGTGGAGAGCGAGAGTACGGGCAGACACCATGTTACGCAGTAGAGCGCATGGTGTCTCCTGTACGCGTGCATAGCCCGGTTCGGTACATTCCAGCTCCACGTATCGGCCGGGCTAGATTGAGCGTTGAGCCGGATGTCATGAAGCCGGCCCAACGCATCTGGTCACCAGTGCGTCTCCTCGGGCCGGCTTACATGGCACCAGCCTTACGCATGGTGTCCGTGGTTCGCCTACATAGCCCGGTGCGGGTTATTCCACCTCCCCGCACTGGTCGGGCGACGGGGAGCATACAACCAGGTAAGGTTGGGCAGGCTCGGTGCTCAAGGGAGCCAGTACGCCTGCACGGTCCGGTATTTCCGGCGCCACCTCCTCGCCCCAACCCAGTACCACCAGTGCCTCCTCCACGCACTAGCCCTATGGTGCGTGTCTCCAGCCCTTTACCACCAGTGCCTACACCACGCACCAAGCCTCCTGTGTGTCCCCAGAGTCCTGTGCGTCCTGTTGCTGCTCCCCGCACTAGCCCTGAGATGCGTGTCCCCAGTCCGGTACCACCAGTTCCGGCACCACGCACTAGGCCTAATGTGCGGTCCCAGGGTCCAGCATGCCCTGTTCCTTCTCCCCGCACTAGCCTGAAGGTGCGTGTCTTTAGCCCGGTACCTCCAGTTCCGGCACCACGCACCAGGCCTACAGTGCGTCTCAGCCGGCCAGAGTCTGCCGTCTGCCCAACGGCGCCTGAACTGCCCGTCTGCCCAACGGCGCCTGAACTGCCCGTCTGCCCAACGGCGCTTGAACTGCCCGTCTGCCCAACGGCGCCTGAACTGCCCGTCTGCCCAACGCTGTCTGAACTGTCCGTCTGCCAAGCGCCGAATGAACTGCCCGTCTGTACTGAGTCTTCAAAGCCGCCCGTCTGTACTGAGCCTGCAAAGCCGCCCGTCTGCCATGAGCCTTCAGAGACGTCCGCCAGACAGGAGCCGCCAGAGCCTTCCGCCAGACAGGAGCCGCTAGAGCCTTCTGCCAGACAGGAGCAGCCAGAGCCTTCCGCCAGACAGGATCAGCCAGAGCCTTCCGCCAGACAGGATCAGCCAGAGCCTTCCGCCAGACAGGATCAGCCAGAGCCTTCCGCCAGACAGGATCAGCCAGAGCCTTCCGCCAGACAGGATCAGCCAAAGCCTTCCGCCAGACAGGATCAGCCAGAGCCTTCCGCCAGCCATGAGCAGCCAGAGCCTTCCGCCAGCCATGAGCAGCCAGATCCGTCAGCCAGCCATGAGCAGCCAGATCCGTCAGCCAGCCATGAGCAGCCAGATCCGTCAGCCAGTCATGAGCAGCCAGATCCGTCAGCCAGCCATGAGCAGCCAGATCCGTCAGCCAGCCATGAGCAGCCAGATCCGTCAGCCAGCCATGAGCAGCCAGATCCGTCAGCCAGCCATGAGCAGCCAGATCCGTCAGCCAGCCATGAGCAGCCAGATCCGTCAGCCAGCCATGAGCAGCCAGATCCGTCAGCCAGCCATGAGCAGCCAGATCCGTCAGCCAGCCATGAGCCGTCCAGCCAGGATCCGCCAGCCAGCCATGAGCCGTCCAGCCAGGATCCGCCAGAGCCGTCCAGCCAGGATCCGCCAGAGCCGTCCAGCCAGGATCCGCCAGAGCCGTCAAGCCAGGATCCGCCAGAGCCGTCCAGCCAGGATCCGCCAGAGCCGTCCAGCCAGGATCCGCCAGAGCCGTCCAGCCAGGATCCGCCAGAGCCAGCCAGCCAGGATCCGCCATTCAGTCCGGTGCTGCCCCTTAGTCCGGTGCTGCCCCTTAGTCCGGTGCTGCCCCTTAGTCCGGTGCTGCCCCTTATCCCGGTGCTGCCCCTCATCCCGGTGCTGCCCCTTATCCCGGTGCTGCCCCTTATCCCGGTGCTGCCCCTTATCCTGGTGCTGCCCCTTAGTCCGGTGCTGCCCCTTAGTCCGGTGCTGCCACTTAGTCCGGTGCTGCCCCTTAATCCAGTGGGGTTAAGTTGGAGGGTGGTCATTTGGAGGAGGCTATGAAAGCGGGTAGTGACTATGGTGGGGTGGGGACCACGACCAGTACCAGAGCCGCCACCGTGGACAGACGCCCACCCAGACCCTCCCCTAGACTTTATGCTGGTGCGTCCGGAGTTCGCACCTTAAGGGGGGGGTTATGTCACACCCTGGCCTTAGTTATCTTTGTTTTCATTATTATTTTAGTTAGGTCAGGGTGTGACATGGTGTAGTATGTGTTTTTGTATTGTCTAGGGTGTTGTATGGTTTAGGGGGTTAAGTAGAGTAGATGGTTTAGTGTTCAGTGTAGGTGTCTAGGAAAGTCTATGGTTGCCTGAATTGGTTCTCAATTAGAGACAGCTGGTTATTGTTGTCTCTGATTGGGAGCCATATTTAAGGCAGCCATAGGCTTTAGCTGGTTGTGGGTAATTGTCTATGTGTAGTGTTTGTGTCAGCACTATTTATATGTATAGCTTCACGGTCGTCAGTTTGTTATTTTGTTAGTTTGTGTATAGTTGTTCGTTTCTTGGTTTTTCTCTCTTCTTTAATAAAAGAAGATGTATTTTGCACACGCTGCGCCTTGGTCCAATCTCTCTCAAGAAGACGATCGTGACACCTGCTCTGTTTTGTTCCTATAATACCTGCTCTGTTCTGTTCCTATAATACCTGCTCTGTTCTGTTCCTATAATACCTGCTCTGTTCTGTTCCTATAATACCTGCTCTGTTTTGTTCCTATAATACCTGCTCTGTTCTGTTCCTATAATACCTGTTCTGTTCCTATAATACCTGTTCTGTTCTGTTCCTATAATACTTGTTCTGTTCCTATAATACCTGTTCTATTCTGTTCCTATAATACCTGTTCTGTTCCTATAATACTTGTTCTGTTCCTATAATACCTGTTCTGTTCTGTTCCTATAATACCTGTTCTGTTTTGTTCCTATAATACCTGCTCTGTTCTGTTCCTATAATACCTGCTCTGTTCTGTTCCTATAATACCTGTTCTGTTTTGTTCCTATAATACCTGCTCTGTTCTGTTCCTATAATACCTGTTCTGTTCCTATAATACCTGTTCTGTTCCTATAATACCTGCTCTGTTTTGTTCCTATAATACCTGCTCTGTTCTGTTCCTATAATACCTGTTCTGTTCCTATAATACCTGTTCTGTTCCTATAATATCTGTTCTGTTCATATAATACCTGTTCTATTCTGTTCCTATAATACCTGCTCTGTTCTGTTACTATAATACCTGTTCTGTTCCTATAATACCTGTTCTGTTCCTATAATACCTGCTCTGTTTTGTTCCTATAATACCTGCTCTGTTCTGTTCCTATAATACCTGTTCTGTTCCTATAATACCTGTTCTGTTCCTATAATACCTGTTCTGTTCCTATAATACCTGCTCTGTTTTGTTCCTATAATACCTGCTCTGTTCCTATAATACCTGTTCTGTTCTGTTCCTATAATACTTGTTCTGTTCCTATAATACCTGTTCTGTTCTGTTCCTATAATACCTGTTCTGTTCTGTTCCTATAATACCTGTTCTATTCTGTTCCTATAATACCTGTTCTGTTTTGTTCCTATAATACCTGCTCTGTTCTGTTCCTATAATACCTGTTCTGTTCTGTTCCTATAATACCTGTTCTATTCTGTTCCTATAATACCTGCTCTGTTCTGTTCCTATAATACCTGTTCTGTTTTGTTCCTATAATACCTGCTCTGTTCTGTTCCTATAATACCTGTTCTGTTCTGTTCCTATAATACCTGTTCTGTTCCTATAATACCTGTTCTGTTCTGTTCCTATAATACCTGTTCTATTCCTATAATACCTGTTCTGTTCTGTTCCTATAATACTTGTTCTGTTCCTATAATACCTGTTCTATTCTGTTCCTATAATACCTGTTCTGTTCTGTTCCTATATTACCTGCTTTTTTCTCTTCCTATAATACCTGCTCTGTTCTGTTCCTGTAATACCTGCTCTGTTCTGTTACTACAAGACCTGTTCTGTTCCTATAATACCTGCTCTGTTCTGTTCCTATAATACCTGTTCTGTTCTGTTCCTCTAATACCTGTTCTGTTCCTATAATACCTGCTCTGTTCTGTTCCTATAATACCTGCCTGTTCCTATAATACCTGCGCTGTTCTGTTCCTATAATACCTGTTCTGTTCTGTTCCTGTAATACCTGTTCTGCTCCTATAATACCTGCTCTGTTCTGTTCCTATAATACCTGTTCTGTTTATATAATACCTGCTCTGTGCTGTTCCTATAATACCTGCTCTGTTCTTATGTAGTGATCAAAATATAGTAGCCATATCTAGGAAAAGCAGAGTTCCAAAGGTTGGGCCTAATATAGTGTATAAGAGGTCATTCCATAAGTTCAGTAGTGATTCCAATGTTGTTGATGTAAAAAATATTTGTTGGTCCGTGGTGTGTAATGAGGAGCAACAAGACACTGCACTTGACGCATTTATGAAATTGCTTATTTCAGTTACTAATAAGCATGCACCCATTAAGAAAATGACTGCACAACTTGTTAAATCTCTGGACTATTGAGGAATTTTAATATTTTATGGTTGAGAGGATTGAGGCAAAAGGAATGGCAAATAAGTCTGGCTGCACAGCCGATTGGCAAACGTACTGCAAATTGAGAAATCATGTGACTAAACTGAATAATCAGAAGAAGAAAATACACTATGAAACAAAGATAAATTACATAATGAATGACAGTAAAAAGCTTTTGAGCTCGTTAAATGTAATTTTGGTCAAAAAGCTCCATCATTCATTGAATTAGATGGCTCATTCATCACAAAACTCACTGATATTGCCAACTACTATAAAACCTGTTATGGATCTGCAATTTATTTTCAATTTTCACCTAAAATGACCTACCCAAATCTAACTGCCTGTAGCGCAGATCCTGAAACAAGGATATGCATATTCTTGATACCATTTGAAAGGAAACAATTAGAAGTTTGTGGAAATGTTAAATTAATGTAGGAGAATATAACACATTCGATCTGGTAAAAGATGATGGTATTATCTTTGAAATGCAAGAGAAATGCCATAATATATTATTCCAGCCCAGGCACAATTTAGATTTAGGCCACTAGATGGCAGCAGCTCATCCTGACATGACCCTCCAGCATGACAATGCCACCAGCCATACTGCTCGTTCTGTGCATGGTTTCCTGCAAGACAGGAATGTCAGTGTTCTGCCATGGCCAGCGAAGAGCTCGGATCTCAATCCTATCGACCACGTTTGGGACCTAGCCCTCGCAGGGTGAGGGCTTGGGTCATTCCCCCCAGAAATGTCCAGGAACTTGCAGGTGCCTTGGTGGAAGAGTGGGGTAACATCTCACAGCAAGAACTGGCAAATCTGGGGCAGTTCATGAGGAGTAGATGCACTGCAGTACTTAATGCAACCGCTGTGTCAGATTTAAAAAAAACTTTATGGAAAAAGCAAACCATGCAATAATCTGAGACGGAGCTCAGAACAATAGTCAAATTAGCCGCCATGTTGGAGTCAACAGAAACCAGAAATTACATGATAAATATTCCCTTACCTTTGATGATCTTCATCAGAATGCACTCCCAGGAATCCCAGGTCCACAATAAATGCTTGATTTGTTCGATAATGTCCGTTATTTATGTCCAACTGGCTACTTTGTTTAGCGCGTTTGGTAAACAATTCCAAAGTCACGAGGCGCGTTCACTAAAACCTGACGAAATGTCCAAAAGTTCCGTAACAGTCAGTAGAAACATGTCAAACGATGTATTGAATCAATCTTTAGAATGTTGTTAAAATAAATCTTGAATAACGTTCCAACCGGAGAATTACATTGACTTCAAATGAGCGATGGAACAGAGCTGCCTCTCATGTGAACGCGCGTGGTCAAAGAATGTTCACCTCATGACAGTGGTGACTAATTCTCCTCTCATTCGGCTCCCCTTCACAGTAGAGTCATCAGACAAAGTTCTACAGACTGTTGACATCTAGTGGAAGCCGTAGGAAGTGAATACTCATTCATATCTCGCTGTGATTTCAATGGGATCTTGGTTGAAACTCGACCAGCCTCAGAATTTCCACTTCCTGTTTGGATTTTTTCTCAGGTTTTTGCCTGCCATATGAGTTCTGTTATACTCACAGACATAATTCAAACAGTTTTCGAAACTTCAGAGTGTTTTCTATCCAATACTAATAATAATATGCATATATTAGTAACTGGGACTGAGGAGCAGGCCGTTTACTCTGGGCACCTTTCATCCAAGCTACTCAATACTGCCCCTGCAGCCATAAGAAGTTAAACAAATCAAAATAGATTTTGTATTTTAGATTCTTCAAAGTAGCCACCCTTTGCCTTGATGACAGCTTTGCACACTCTTGTCATTCTCTCAACTAGCTTCACCTGGAATGCTTTTCCATCAGTCTTGAAGGAGTTCCCACATATGCTGAGCACTTGTTGACTGCTTTACCTTCACTCTGCGGTCCAACTCATCCAAAAACCATCTCAATTGGGTTGAGGACAGGTGATTGTGGAGGCCAGTTTATATGATGCAACACTCCATCACTCTCCTTCTTGGTCAAAAAGCCCTTACACAGCCTGAAGGTGTGTTGGGTCATTGTCCTGTTGAAAAACAAATGATAGTCCCACTAAGCCCAAACCAGATGGGATGGCTATCGCTGCAGAATTCTGTGGTAGTGATGCTGGTTAAGTGTGCCTTGAATTCTAAATAAATCACTGACAGTGTCACCAGCAAAGCACCCCCACACCATCACACCTCCTCCATGCTTCACGGTGGGAACCGTGCATGCAGAGATCATCCGTTCACCTACTCTGCATCTCACAAACACACGGCGGTTGGAACCAAAAATCTCACATTTGGACTCATCCGACAAAAGGACAGATTTCCACCAGTCTAATGTCCATTGTTCATGTTTCTTGGCCCATGGAAGTCTCTTATTATTGGTGTCCTTTAGTAGTGGTTTCTTTGCAGCAATTTTACCATGAAGGCCTAATTCACGCAGTCTCCTCTGAACAGTTGATGTTTAGATGTGTCTGTTACTTGAACTCTGTGAAGCATTCATTTGGGATACAATTTCTGAGGCTGGTAAATCTAATGAATTATCAACTGCAGCAGAGGTAACTCTGGGTCTTCCTTTCCTGTGGCGGTCCTCATGAGAGCCAGTTTCATCATAGCGCTTGATGGTTTTTGCGACTGCACTTGAAGAAACTTGAAAGACCTTCTGTCACGCCCTGACCTTAGAGAGCTTTTTTATGTCTCTATTTTGGTTTGGTCAGGGTGTGATTTGGGGTGGGCATTCTATGTTCTGATTTCTATGTTTTTGTATTTCTATGTGTTGGCCGGGTATGGTTCTCAATCAGGGACAGCTGTCTATCGTTGTCTCTGATAGGGAATCATACTTAGGCAGCCTTTTTCCCTTTTGTCATTGTGGGAAGTTGTCTTTGTTAGGAGCACTATAGCCCTTGTAGCTTCACGGTTGTTTCTTCGTTTGTTGTTTGTTGGCGACATTTACTAAAATAAAAGGAAAATGTACGCTTACCACGCTGCACTTTGGTCCACTTCTTTCGACGGCCGTGACACCTTCATATCTTAAAGTAATGATGGACTGTCGTTTCTCTTTGCTTATTTGAGCTGTTCTTGCTGTCGTGACGTTGTATTAGTTAATGTGACGACTGTTGCTCATCGAATGATTAAAGGTTTCTAATTGCGTGATTAAACGAATCAAGCAATTATTAACTCATTAACCTGGGGCACCATGGGACAATTTGTTTTATTGAGTTTCTATTTCCCAAATTAACTCAAAGAATATTAGAATATCGATTTTACAACAGTCGCTAATTAATCAGTTTCCTCTACAATCTCATTCTGAACGTCGCATAATCCGGGAATCTGCACGGACCCTGGTCCCACTAATGAGTTCGTACCACACCAATCTTAGTTGACTATTTATTTACTAGAAAGCTAAAATGACGATAAAAGATACACATACACAAAAACACAGTCTAGGCTATTGATTCGAACTTAGTATAACGGGCCAACACACTATAGCACGTGTTACCCAAAAAGGGGATTTAAAAGAGAGAGAAAAAGAGAAAGTACACGAGAGAAATATACATTTGGGTGCATTTGTCAGCTATGCTTATTTTAACCCTAGCCTTGCCCCGAACTGCCGCTCTTATGGGTCAGAATGTAATGGTGTAGTTACGTGTTGGAGGTCTCAGATTTGAAGCTCCGCGTGGGTCGTTTAGGCTTCTCAATATCACACTTCTCCGGCGCAACTCTCTGGTTGTCCTCACGATGTCAGTGTCCTTTTGGTTTAGTGGTCTGATTCCTCGCCCTTGCTCTGATAGGGGTCTTCTGAGGACAGACAGCTCTGTAGCTCAGAGCTCACAGTGTAGGAATGAAACAGTGTAGATACCACAATTCGATGGAGAGTGGAGGCTAGGTGGTCTGGCTTGAATTCACCCGCTTAGACACAGCTACTCATCCATAGCTTGGATAGAAAAAATATTTATTTGTTTTCAACCTTGCGTTGCGTTTTTGGTTCGTTGACTTTTTAGACCTTGGCTGCAGCTTGGGTCACTTAGTCTGATCTGTTCATTCTTAACTCACACGTCTTATACCCTCGGGTCAGAAGTGGGCGTAACCGCCTATAGGGCAATTCTCTGGGCATACCAAGTTAAGAGGCAAGGTCTAGATTTTACTCAAATCCAATTTTAGACAACTAACTTCACATTTCATCTTTACCAACACATTCTCTTTGATTTAGACATTTTCTCCACAACGTACAATGTATAAACATCAAGCATATCCTAGGAAAACTCTTAACGTTACAATGTTTTCGTAATAACGTCATCTATTAACCTTTAATAACAAAACAAAAATGATATACATTTTCATATTCCATATATCGCCATGACCACCATTGTGGCTGACGGAAACCATTGTTCCAAAGTCCCTTTATTGCATGTTTAAGAGAGGACAAAGTGAGAGGACAAAGGAATGTTGTCTGTGGCCTAAGATTTACCATGGGCGTTAGGGGTCATAAAACCCCCACATCTTCAGACCCCTAGATCTCTCCTCCTCTGTTGGGGTTTGTTATGAATTTTATGAATAATGACTAAATTATGTATACATTTAACTATAACTATAACTAATTGAATTCTTCCCTGTTTTTCTGTATTGATAAATAATGTTAGTTCATAAGAAAGAGGTTATGTAGCATGTACATGGGAAGAGAGGAAGGTATGTGTGTGCCTAAAGAAAACAAAGTGGATCATTAAACTATGTTTGAACCGACTCGGCTATAACTCTGGGGAGATAAGATAAGACATGGAGAGCTGTCAGCTGTGTGGTAATAAACTTTGGTGAGACTCCAGGAGAAGAGAGAATCCAAAGTTTAATGTGTATGTATGTGCGTAGGTTAAGAGAAGGTATTAAAGGAACGTTTTTGTATATACACAGCAGAGCTCTCTAAATAAACATTCCTGACAATTGTAGCTGGGCCTCCGCCTGATTCATTTCAACCAGTTTCTTACAAATTCTGGGTTTCAGGCTGAGTAACTAATTCAATTGGGTATTATGAACAACTGAGAACAAAATTCTCGTAACAATTGGTCCTTCGAAGCCGGATCTCAAAATCTGCCTCTGTCGTCCCAGGGAACTGCTGAAAACCGTGCACGAGCAGATCTAAGATCCGTAAGACAAAGACCTGACCTCTGAGTTGAGGGTTAATTTCAGGCCAGTGGCGAACTGGTACACGACAGAGGTGGTGACGAGATCCAACATACATTGCTTTTTGCAGTCTTCAAGAGAAGGTCAGTAATGTTTATTTACGAAATTTTGGGGAATTGACATTCAGACTGCATTTAGATAAATATTTATTATGATTCTTGTATGGTTTGGATATTGATCTTTGGAATTCTGTAGGCATTCTTACCTGGTGACCTATCTTTAGAATTTTGTGTAGAGAAAAGTTTTAAAGGGAATGAAGTATCTATACAATAGGAAGATAGGAATCGGGTGTAGAGCCACCTAGGAGAGAAGAAGTCCTCAGCGACTTAGGTCCGAAACGACTTAGGGTATCTGCAGTACCAGAGTAAACTAGCTAATATTCAAAACCTGATTCAGGGTATATTGGCGGTTCTGTGATAGAAACCTAATATAGCGGTGTGAGATACGAGATATTAACGTCAAAAGTCCCAAGGAACAAATAGGCCGTTAACTAGGGCTATATAGATCTAATGTCCAATCGAAAGACACCTCTATAGATAAAGTTTCCAGAAAGAAGAAACACATACAGGAACCCATTCTAGAAGTATATAGAGTGAGGACACATAGAGATGTAGAAAGAGCGGTGGAAGGAATGATACATCCGTATACAGGCATGGAAGAATTTAGGAGAGATTTAGAAAGTTTAGTGGCGAGCTTTAAGTTGAATAATAAAAAGTTGAGAGGAGCAGAATACTTGATGGCTACTCTAGGTGAGATAGCAGAGAGAAACAATGACAAAAAGGGATGGAAACCTTCCAGCAAGGGAGGAAAGGGGACAGATAGAAATAATGATAAATGTTATAATTGTAGCCAGAGCAGGCACTTTGACAGGGATTGTGAGGCACCGTGGAAATATTGTAACAAAACAGGACATAATAACCGAGAGTGTCTAACCAAGAAGGATAGAAAAGGTTTTAATTGCGATGAGACAGGACATGTCGCCCGGGAGTGTAAGGCTCCCTGTAAACATTGTGACCGAGTAAAAAAAAAAGTAAAGAGAGGAAAGGAAGAGAGAGAGAGTAAGGAGAATCATCGTTGGAGAAACGCTTGGACCTTAAAATTAGGGCAAGTTTCTGGGAATTGTCTCGGTAGAACGTGACTGATTTTACGACTAATTAGACAATTATAAATAGGGTTATTCGCGAGGAGTTTTCATCATTTCAATAGTGTTGGTGGTGCGTTAGAACTCTTGCCTACAACTGTCACGTTACTGACCTGTTTTCTCTTGTTTTGTATTTATTTAGTATGGTCAGGGCGTGAGTTGGGTGGGTTGTCTATGTGTTGTTTTCTATGTTGGGGTTTTGTGCGTTCGGCCTGGTATGATTCTCAATCAGAGGCAGCTGTCAATCGTTGTCCCTGATTGAGAATCATACTTAGGCAGCCTGGGTTTCACGTGTGTTTTGTGGGTGTTTGTTTCCGTGTTTGTGTTTTCACCACATGGTACTGTATAGGTTTCTGCACTTCGTTTATTTGTTTTTGTAATTCAGTGTTCAAGTTTCGTTATAATAAATCATCATGAACACTAACCACTCTGCGTATTGGTCCGATCCGTCTCGCCTCTCCTCGTCCGAGGAGGAGGAAGAATATGAAAGCCGTTACAGAAACACCCACCACCAAAGGACCAAGCGGAGTGGAAACAGACAGCAGCAGCAGCAGAGACCGAAGACACAGGACTCATGGACTTGGGAGGAGATCCTGGACGGCAAGGGACCCTGGGCTCAGCCAGGGGAATATCGCCGTCCCAAGGCGGAGTTGGAGGCAGCGAAGGCAGAGAGGCGCTGGTATGAGGAGCCCGAGAGTCAGACCCAAAAATGTCTTGGGGAGGGGGCACACGCGGAGTGTGGCAAAGCCGTGTAGGAGACCTGAGCCAACTCCCCGTGTTTACCGTGGAGTGAGAGGGCGTCGTACTGGTCAGACACCGTGTTATGCGGTGGAGCGCACGGTGTCCCCAGTACGCGTGCTTAGCCCAGTGCGGGCTATTCCACCTCGCCGCACTGGTAGGGCTAGGTTGGGCATCGAGCCGGGTGTCATGAAGCCGGCCCAACACATCTGGCCTCCAGTGCGTCTCCTCGGGCCGGCGTACATGGCACCAGCCTTACAAATGGTGTCCCCGGTTCGCCAGCATAGCCCAGTGCGGGCTATTCCACCTCGCCGCACTGGCAGGGCTACGGGGACCATTCAACCTGGTAAGGTTGGGCAGGCTCGGTGCTCAAGAGCACGTGTCCTCCTTCACGGTCCAGTAATTCCGGTGCCACCTCCACGTACCAGTCCTCCGGTGGCAGCCCCCCGCACCAGGCTGTCTCTCCGTTTTCTCTCTCCAGTTGCTCCCACCTGTCCAGCGCTGTCAGAGCCTTCCTCCTCTACAGCGCAGCCAGAGTCTGAACTGCCTGCCTGCCCAGCGCTGTCTGAGCTGCCTGCCTGCTCAGCGCTGTCAGAGCTGCCCGTCTGTCCCGAGCCGTCAGAGCTGCCCGTCTGTCCCGAGCCGTCAGAGCTGCCCGTCTGTCCCAAGCTGCCCGTCTGTCCCGAGCCGTCAGAGCTGCCCGTCTGTCCCGAGCCGTCAGAGCTGCCCGTCTGTCCCGAGCCGTCAGAGCTGTCCGTCTGTGTTGAGCAGCCAGAGCCGTCCGCCAGACAGGAGCAGCCAGTGCCGTCCGCCAGACAGGAGCAGCCAGTGCCGTCCGCCAGACAGGAGCAGCCAGTGCCGTCCGCCAGACAGAAGCAGCCAGTGCCGTCCGCCAGACAGGAGCAGCCAGTGCCGTCCGCCAGACAGGAGCAGCCAGTGCCGTCCGCCAGACAGGAGCAGCCAGTGCCGTCCGCCAGACAGGAGCAGCCAGTGCCAGCCAGCCAGGATCCGCCAGAGCCAGCCAGCCAGGATCCGCCAGAGCCAGCCAGCCAGGATCCGCCAGAGCCGGCCAGCCAGGATCCGCCAGAGCCGGCCAGCCAGGATCCGCCAGAGCCGTCCAGCCAGGACCAGCCAGAGCCGTCCAGCCAGGATCCGCCAGAGCCGTCCAGCCAGGATCCGCCAGAGCCAGCCGGCCAGGATCCGCCAGAGCCAGCCGGCCAGGATCCGCCAGAGCCAGCCGGCCAGGATCCGCCAGAGCCAGCCAGCCAGGATCCGCCAGAGCCAGCCAGCCAGGATCCGCCGGAGCCGCCAGCCAGCCAGGATCCGCCAGAGCCGCCCGCCAGCCAGGATATGCCCCTCAGTCCGGTGCTGCCCCTCAGTCCGGTGCTGCCCCTCAGTCCGGTGCTGCCCCTCAGTCCGGTGCTGCCCTTTGGTATAGTGGGATTGACATGGAGGGTGGATGTTAGGAGGAGGCCACGGGGGCGAGTAAGGAGGCGGAGAAAGACATTGTTAACTTCTACTTGCTACCAAACCCGGATCCGGGAGCACCCCCCACAGTAAAAAAGCTGACTAGCATAGCCTAGCATAGCGTCACAAGTAAATACAAGCATCTAAATATCATTAAATCACAAGTCCAAGACACCCGATGAAAGATACAGATCTTGTGAATCCAGCCATCATTTCTGATTTTTAAAATGTTTTACAGGGAAGACACAATATGTAAATCTATTAGCTAACCACGTTAGCAAAAGACAACCTTTTTTACTCCACCATTTTTTTCCTGCATCAGTAGCTATCACTAATTCGACTAAATAAAGATATATATAGCCACTAACCAAGAAACAACTTCATAAGATGACAGTCTGATAACATATTTATGGTATAGGATATGTTTTTTTAGAAAAATGTGCATTTTTCAGGTATAAATCACAGTTGTACATTGCAGCTGCAATCTGAAATAGCGTTGGAAGCAGCCGGAATAATTACAGAGACCGACGTCAATTACCAAAATACTCATCCTAAAACATTTCTGAAAAATACACAGCCTACAGCAATCGAAAGACACAGATCTTGTGAATCCAGACAATATTTCTGATTTTCTAAGTGTTTTACAGCGAAAACACAATATATCGTTATATTAGCATACCACATGAGCTAACATCACACCAGCATTAAATCAAGGCAAAGGGGGCGATAATGTTATCGCCACCAAAATATATTAATTTTTTCACTAACCTTCTCAGAATTCTTCAGTTGACAGTCCTGTAACATCATATTACACAATGCATATAGAGTTTGTTCGAAAATGTGCATATTTAGCATCACAAATCTTGGTTATGCAATGTAATCTGTCAAAACATGGCATGCATTCGGTCCGGCGCCATCTTGGAAAGGCACCTATGATTACGATTATTTATCGATTAGATTGACTAAAAAAATACAGGTTGGACAGCTAATGAAAGATGCATTGGTTATTAATGCAACCGCTGATTTAGATTTTTAAAATTAACGTTACAAGACATACATTGTGAGTTACAGCCAGACTAGTGCCGCAAAAAATGGCCGACAACTGCGTTTACATTTTTCCACATAAATACGGAATAAAATCATAAATAACTCTTACTTTTGGACGAGCTTCCATCAGTATCTTGGGCAATGTGTCCTTTGTCCAAAAGTATCGTTGCTTTGTTGTAAAACGACCTCCTCAACTTCAGAACTAGCAGCTAACGATAGCTACACGGCACACACATGCCCAAATCGTCAAACGCAATACTAAGGAAATTCAGAAAAATAGCAATATACTCGCATAAACTGATATAAATCGGTTTCAAATAACTTCGTTATGATGTTTCTAACACCTATATCGAATTAAATCACAGACGGATATATCTTTGATCAATAACGAGAGCTTTTGAGCATGCGATTCTGATGTCCTCCCTTGCGTCCTGGCGAGCGTCAAAAAGATGGGTCATCTCACTCCATTCCCTTTTATAAACTCTGAGAACCACCTAGAGACACCATTCCACTTCTCATTGGTTACTGACATCCAGGGGAAGGCGGGTGCAGTTCATTTCGATCCATAGGGCATACACAGAGCTTAAAACTGATCTGAGATCAGAGACTATTTTTCAGAGCTTCGCATGTCCTGTCATGAGTTTCGCTGTAGAAAGAGTTCTGGTTCACCCACAGACATAATTCAAACGGTTTTAGAAACTAGAGATTGTTTTCTATCCAATAGTAATAATAATATGCATATTGTACGAGCAAGAATTGAGTATGAGGCAGTTTAATTTGGAGACGATATTTTCCAAAGTGGAAACAGCACCCCCTGTATTGACAAAAGGTTGGTGGGGTCCACGTCCCGCGCCAGAGCCGCCACCGCGGACAGACGCCCACCCAGACCCTCCCCTAGAGTTTTAGGGGGTGCGCCCGGAGTTCGCACCTTGAGGGGGGGGGGGGGTTATGTCACGTTCCTGACCTGTTTTCTCTTGTTTTGTATTTATTTAGTATGGTCAGGGCGTGAGTTGGGTGGGTTGTCTATGTGTTGTTTTCTATGTTGGGGTTTTGTGCGTTCGGCCTGGTATGATTCTCAATCAGAGGCAGCTGTCAATCGTTGTCCCTGATTGAGAATCATACTTAGGCAGCCTGGGTTTCACGTGTGTTTTGTGGGTGTTTGTTTCCGTGTTTGTGTTTTCACCACACGGTACTGTATAGGTTTCTGCACTTCGTTTATTTGTTTTTGTAATTCAGTGTTCAAGTTTCGTTATAATAAATCATCATGAACACTAACCACTCTGCGTATTGGTCCGATCCGTCTCGCCTCTCCTCGTCCGAGGAGGAGGAAGAATATGAAAGCCGTTACAACAACGCAAGAGACTTGGGTTCGGATCTCAGACTATGCACCAATAGACTAAAATTCATTTGGATTGTAAATCAAATATTGATATGTTTTGCCTGGAAAAGATACGGTCACTAGTGTTTGGATAGGATATAAATTGAACGTTTGAATAGCTTTTTTAGGTTAAATTGAAAGACTCATCTATTCTAAATAATAGCGAGTCGATTTCGATGGAATGAGTTGTCTTGCCTAAATGGTCTGCTGGAATAACGTATTGGGAATGGAGTCGTATTTAAAATGCAGAATCATAGAAGAGACAGTTACCTAAATCCAATGAATTCTAAATTATAACGGAGAGATAATTAACGACTAATTTTGTGTTGCCGACTAATTTTCAGGGTAAGTGCTGGAGGCAGGTTGAGTTGTTGCTAAATGATGTTGTGATATCATTGCGTGATAACGTAAAACTGTGTCATTACGTAGAATACACAATAACGGTACTCAAATTGATTTGAAAGTTGTTCAGGGACAGACTCCCACTCTTTTCTGTACTTCTGGCAGTACAATTTTGATTGGGAGATGTTGATTGATGTTGTAAGTTCTGTTCAAGATCAAACATTCGTGACCAACTATATTCATTGGGTTTGGCTTGTTGAACCCGTACTACTGCTGCTGCAGTCAGCCAATAATGATTTGCAATTCGCTGAAATTGCTGCTGCCTGGGCACGGGCTGAGCGCCTGCTGCTGACGTCACTCACAATGCACTTTTGCAGCCAGGCAATGATGTTGTGACTGAGGGTGGGACAGAGAAAATTGTTTGTGTCATTTAGAGGGAAAATGCCTGCATTATAGCTTTGAGACACTTTTCAAAAGTTGATAAAAGTTCCAAATACATTTTTAAAAGTAGCTAAATTTGTCAGGGTAGTCTGAAAAGATGTTAAATCTAGCAACAAAGTTGCTAGGTGGGCATCACTGGTTGGTGGCGCTCACTGGGATATATTTGGCTGTAAGAGATTCAGGTCTGAATAGTTGAATCGTAAAAATTTTGTGATAGTTTCTGGTGATCGATTCTTGGTTTGATTGTTTAGGTAACACCAGTGAATTGGAACAGAAAGTTAATGTATTCAAACATTATAATCTGTTTCCATTATGTGGAACCTTGTCAGGTCAGTAAAGTGAATTGTAGGTTGAGTGAATGTTATTTTAAAGGGGTACACATACGTACAGACGTTTTAATTAATTTGTCTAATGGAGTAAGAAACACTTCTTTGGAGGGGTAGAATGACTTATGACCTCTATCATAGCTTTCATTTGTGGTCTGATCAGCCTCATGGGAAAGCTGTTTGGATGGAGAATTTAAGGTCATTTGCAATACTGATTTCAAGGTAACTCGTGAAATGGATGAGGAAAGTTATGTGTTAAAAATGGGGGAGGATATGGTCCTTTGAGGGTTGGACTGGACATATTTTAAGCAAATAGAGCAGGAAAATAGATTGAGGTGGAAAAATAGTGATTTTATAAGCAAAAAAATGTATTATGAAAATAAATATGTTGCCATTCTTAGGGATGGTAAATTACTGTAGATAATGGATCCCACACTATGCAACATATATAAAATTATTGATGAGACTGATTTAAGATTAGCCCACGTTATTGTTAGACAAAATACAGTGGACTCCCGAAGGAGAGATTTCAATAGTACAGAAAACATATGCTATGTTTTACATTCATTTTGGCTTTATTTAATCATTCGATTTTAGTTTTTTTAAATAAGTAGAAAGTTTACAGGGATATATGGCATCTGTGTTGATCCAGAATAATTTAGGTTACTTGGAATAATTAACTATTGTCGAGCATGGGTACCATACTTTTCCTTGCATACAGAACAACTTAGTGAGTTGATTTATGGTAAAGTCCATGGAGAACAAGAGCACCTCCTCCCAGCTGCCCACTGCACTGAGGCTAGGTAACACGGTCACCACTGATAAATCAGTGATAATCGAAAACTTCAACAAGCATTTCTCAACGGCTGGCCATGCCTTCCTCCTGGCGACTCCAACCTTGGCAAACAGCCCCGCCCCCCCCCCGCTGCTACTCGCCCAAGCCTCCCCAGCTTCTCCTTCACCCAAATCCAGATAGCAGATGTTCTGAAAGAGCTGGAAAACCTGGACCCATACAAATCAGCTGGGCTTGACAATCTGGACCCCCTATTTCTGAAACTGTCCGCCGCCATTGTCACACCCCGATTACCAGCCTGGTCAACCTCTCCTTCGTATCATCTGAAATCCCCAAGGATTGGAAAGCTGCCGCGGTCATCCCCCTCTTCATCCCCCTCTATCCTTCCTGTTTGGCCCTGTCCGGGGGTATCATCGGATGGGGCCACAGTGTCTCCTGACCCCTCCTGTCTCAACCTCCAGTATTTATGCTGCAGTAGTTTATGTGTCGGGGGGCTAGGGTGAGTTGGTTATACCTGGAGTACTTCTCCTATCTTATCCAGTGTCCTGTGTGAATTTAAGTATGCTCTCTCTAATTCTCTCGTTCTCTCTTTCTTTCTCTCTCGGAGAACCTGAGCCCTAGGACCATACGTCACGGCAAACCGGGCATGATGACTCCTTGCTGTCCCCAGTCCACCTGGCCTTGCTGCTGTTCCAGTTTCAACTGTTCTGCCTGCTGTTATGGAACCCCTACCTGTTCAACTCTTAATGATCGGCTATGAAAAGCCAACTGACTTTTATTCCTGATTATTATTTGACCATGCTTGTCATTTTGAAAATCTTGGCTCTCTCTAATTCTCTCCTTCTCTCTTTCTTTCTCTCTCTCGGAGGACCGGAGCCCTAGGACCATACGTCAGGACTACCGGGCATGATGACTCCTTGCTGTCCCCAGTCCGCCTGGCCCTGCTGCTATTCCAGTTTCAACTGTTCTGCCTGCGGTTATGGAACCCCTACCTGTCCCAGACCTGCTGTTTTCAATTCTTAATGATCGGCTATGAAAAGCCAACTGACATTTATTCCTGATTATTATTTGACCATGCTTGTCATTTATGAACATTTTGAAAATCTTGGCTCTCTCTAATTCTCTCCTTCTCTCTCTCTTTCTCTCTCTCGGAGGACCTGGGACCGTGCGTCGGGGCTGCCGGGCGTGATGGCTTCTTGCTGTCCCCAGTCCACCTGGCCTTGCTGCTATTCCAGTTTCAGCTGTTCTGCCTGCGGTTATGGAACCGCCACCTGTCCCGGACCTGCTATTTTCAACTCTTGATGATCGGCTATGAAAAGCCAACTGAAAATTATTCATGATTATTATTTGACCATGCTTGTCACTTATGAACATTTTGAACATCTTGGCATAGTTCTGTTATAATCTTCACCCAGCACAGCCAGAAGAGGACTGGCCACCCCTCATAGCCTGGTTTCTTCCTAGGTTTTGGCCTTTCTAGGGAGTTTTTCCTAGCCACCGTGCTTCTACACCTGCATTGCTTGCTGTTTGGGGTTTTAGGCTGGGTGTCTGTACAGCACTTTGAGATATTAGCTGATGTACGAAGGGCTATATAAAATAAACTTGATTTGATTTGATTTGAAGGGGGAGACACCCTGGACCCAAACTGTTACAGACCTATATCCATCCTGCCCTGCCTATCTAAGGTCTTCGAAAGCCAAGTCAACAAACAGATCACTGACCATCTCGAATCCCACCGTACCTTCTCCGCTGTGCAATCCGGTTTCCGAGCCGGTCACGGGTGCACCTCAGCCACGCTCAAGGTACTAAACGATATCATAACCGCCATCGATAAAAGACAGTACTGTGCAGCCGTCTTCATCGACCTGGCCAAGGCTTTCGACTCTGTCAATCACCATATTCTTATCGGCAGACTCAGTAGCCTCGGTTTTTCTAATGACTACCTTGCCTGGTTCGCCAACTACTTTGCAGACAGAGTTCAGTGTGTCAAATCGGAGGGCATGTTGTCCGGTCCTCTGGCAGTCTCTATGGGGGTACCACAGGGTTCAATTCTCGGGCCGACTCTTTTCTCTGTATATATCAATGATGTTGCTCTTGCTGCGGGCGATTCCCTGATCCACCTCTACGCAGACGACACCATTCTGTATACTTCTGTCCCTTCCTTGGACACTGTGCTATCTAACCTCCAAACGAGCTTCAATGCCATACAACACTCCTTCCATGGCCTCCAACTGCTCCTAAACGCTAGTAAAACCAAATGCATGCTTTTCAACCGTTCGCTGCCTGCACCCGCACGCCCGACTAGCATCACCACCCTGGACGGTTCCGACCTAGAATATGTGGACATCTATAAGTACCTAGGTGTCTGGCTAGACTGCAAACTCTCCTTCCAGACTCATATCAAACATCTCCAATCCAAAATCAAATCTAGAGTCGGCTTTCTATTTCGCAACAAAGCCTCCTTCACTCACGCCGCCAAACTTACCCTAGTAAAACTGACTATCCTACCGATCCTCGACTTCGGCGATGTCATCTACAAAATAGCTTCCAATACTCTACTCAGCAAACTGGATGCAGTTTATCACAGTGCCATCCGTTTTGTTACTAAAGCACCTTATACGACCCACCACTGCGACCTGTATGCCCTAGTCGGCTGGCCCTCGCTACATGTTCGTCGTCAGACCCACTGGCTCCAGGTCATCTACAAGGCTATGCTAGGTAAAGTGCCGCCTTATCTCAGTTCACTGGTCACGATGGCTACACCCACCCGTAGCAAGCGCTCCAGCAGGTGTATCTCACTGATCATCCCTAAAGCCAAAACCTCATTTGGACGCCTTTCCTTCCAGTTCTCTGCTGCCTGCGACTGGAACGAATTGCAAAAATCTCTGAAGTTGGAGACTTTTATCTCCCTCAACAACTTTAAACATCTGCTATCCGAGCAGCTAAACGATCGCTGCAGCTGTACATAGTCCATCGGTATATAGCCCACCCAATTTACCTACCTCACCCCCCATACTGCTTTTATTTATTTACTTTTCTGCTCTTTTAAACACCAGTATCTCTACTTGCACATGATCATCTGATGATTTATCACTCCAGTGTTAATCTGCTAAATTGTAATTATTCGATGTATTGCCTACCTCCTCATGCCTTTTGCACACATTGTATATAGATTCTCTTTTTTTCTACCATGTTATTGACTTGTTTATTGTTTACTCCATGTGTAACTCTGTGTTGTTGTCTGTTCACACTGCTATGCTTTATCTTGGCCAGGTCGCAGTTGCAAATGAGAACTTGTTCTCAACTAGCCTACCTGGTTAAATAAAGGTGAAATAAAAAAAAATAAAAAAGCTATGGCAGCAAAATATAAGATCGAGTGGACGGAGAAAGCTGAGAAACAGTTTGTAGACATAAAAAAGTTATTGACATCTAGCTCTGTTCTAGGGTTTCCTCAGATATGATGGTCCCTTCACCCAGACAGGAGACTGTAGGGAGGGGTTCAGGACGTCAGTACTAACTCAGGAACACAGGGGGGAAAGCAAGCCTATTGCTTTCTACTCCTCCCATTTAGATGAAGTAGCCCAAGCCATGCCACTATGTTTGTAGACTGTGGTGGCTGTCGCACGGGCTGTGGAGGATTCAGCCTCTGTAGTACTGTATCATGAATTGACGTGAAGGGTACCGCATGCCGTATCGATTTTATTATTGGAACATAAGATGGCTTACATGTCACCAGCGAGAAATTTGTCCGGTATGATAATTCTGTTGAGCATGCCGAATCTAACAATTGAACGGTGTACTACCTTAAACCACTCCACTTTGATGCCCATAACCACTGATGGGTGCCCCCATGACTGTGTAGCGGAAACTGAGATTTTGTGTCCAACAGGTGAATGACAGGAGAAGGTGATTCACTCAATCCAACCAGGAGACTGGGGATGGATCCAGTCCCTGAGGAGAAGAGACGGGAAGCAGCCCCGTTGGGAAGGCCCATACCAGGTTCTGTTAAACCACCGCCTTTGCCATTAGAAAAGCTGAGAGAGTCACTTGGGTCCCACGTTACCCACTGCAAGAAGGTATGTACCCATATAAGCACTGCTGATCACACAGAGAGTTAGGAGAAGAACCGGGTACCAACAGGGTCCGGGGGTTACCTCCTTAACAAAGTTTTCCTATCCCCCGACCGTTCATCACTGTGTGTGCTCCTAGAAGTGTGAGTATGGGGTGGTACCTAGCAGACCGATTAACCTCTTGACACTACAGGGGGTGCTGTTTCAACTTGGACCTTTATCGTTCCCAAATTAAACTGCCTCGTACTCAATTCTTGCTCGTACAATATGCATATTATTATTACTATTGGATAGAAAACAATCTCTAGTTTCTAAAACCGTTTGAATTATGTCTGTGGGTGAACCAGAACTCTTTCTGCAGCAAAATCCATGACAGGAACTGCGAAGGTCTGAAAACTAGTCTCTGATCTCAGATCAGTTTAAAGGTCTGTATGTATCCTATGGGTCGACATGAACTGCACCCGCCTTCCCCTGGATGTCAGTAACCAATGAGAAGTGGAATGGAGTGTCTACGTAGTTCTCAGAGCTTCTAAAAGGCCAAGGAACGAAGTGCGCTCTCTTTTCGTCGTTCGTCATTGCGCAAAGCAAGACCTCAAGATGGCATTTTGAAACGCTCTGTTATCGGCCTTAGCTATATCCGTCTGTAATTTAATTCGATATAGGTGTTAGAAACATCATAACGAAGTTATTTTAAACCGAGTTATATCAGTTTATGCGAGTATATTGCTATTTTCGGAATTTCCTTAGTATTGCGCTTTGAACATTTGGGCATGTTGTGGCCACATAGCTAATGTTAGCTGCTAATTCCGAAGTTGAAGACGACGTTTTACAACCAAGCAACGATTCTTTTGGACAAAGGACCACTTGCCCAAGATTCTGATGGAAGCTCGTACAAAACTAAGAGCTATTTATGATGTTATTCCATATTTATGTGGAAAAATGTAAACGCATTTGTCCGCCATTATTGCGGCACTAGTCTGGCTGTAACGCACACTGTATGTCTAGTAACGTTAATTTTAAAAATCTAACTCAGCGGTTGCATTAATAACTAATGCATCTTTCATTTGCTGTCCAACCTGTATTTTTTAGTCAAGTTTACGATTATTTATTGATTAGATTAGGTGCCTTTCCAAGATGGCGCCGGCCAGAATGCATGAACTTTTGCTACTGATCACATTGTATAGCCACGATTTGTGCTGCTAAATATGCACATTTTCGAACAAAACCTATATGCATTGTGTAATATGATGTTACAGGACTGTCATCTGTGGAAGTATATCAAGGTTAGTCCAAAATTATATATCTTTTGCTGGATTGTTACGATCGCTAACCTGTGCTGCTGGTAAATTGCTTGTGTTTCTGGCTATTGTGCTAAGCTAATATAATGCTATATTGTGTTTTCGCTGTAAAACACTTAAAAAATCTGACATATTGGCTGGATTCACAAGATGTTGGGCTTTCATTTGCTGTACGCTGTGTATTTTTCAGAAATGTTTTAAGATGAGTAATTAGGTATTTGACGTTGGTCTCTGTAATTATTCTGGCAGCTTCGGCACTATTTCAGATTGCAGCTGCAATGTAGAACTGTGATTTATACCTGAAATATGCACATTTTTCAAAAAAAACATATGCTATACAATAAATATGTTATCAGACTGTCATCTTATGAAGTTGTTTCTTGGTTAGTGGCTATTTATATCTTTATTTGGTCGAATTAGTGATGGCTACTGATGGAGTAAAAAACGTGGTGTCTTTTGCTAACGTGGTTAGCTAATAGATTTACATATTGTGTCTTCCCTGTAAAACATTTTAAAAATCAGAAATGATGGCTGGATTCACAAGATGTGTATCTTTCATCTGGTGTCTTGGACTTGTGATTTAATGATATTTAGATGCTAGTATTTACTTGTGACGCTATGCTAGGCTATGCTAGTCAGCTTTTTTACTGTGGGGGGTGCTCCCGGATCCGGGTTTGGGAGGAATTAGAGGTTAACTTCTCTGCGCTACGGATCCCTTTTACGGGATCATTTTCCTAAACAACCGCTGAATTGCATGGCGCAAAATATTACAAAAAATATTTATAATCATGCAATCACAAGTGAAATATACCAAAACACAGCTTAGCTTGTTGTTAATCCACCTATCGTGTCAGATTTTGAAAATATGCTTTACAGCGAAAGCAATCCAAGCGTTTGTGAGTGTATCAATCAATGCTAGAACAGTTAGCCTTAAATTAGCATGGTCACGAAAGTCAGAAAAGCAATAAGCGGCCTAGTACACAGGACTCCTGGACATGGGAGGAAATTCTGGACGGTAAGGGACCCTGGGCTAAAGCTGGAGAATATCGCCACCCTCGTGAAGAGCTGGAGGCAGCTAAAGCCGAGAGGCGGTGGTATGAGGAGGCAGCACGGAAGCGTGGCTGGAAGCCAGAGAGGCAGCCCCAAAAATGTATTGGGGGGGGGGGGGGGGGGGCCTAAAGGGGAGTGTGGCGAAGTCAGGTAGGAGACCTGCGCCAACTTCCCGGGCTTATCATGTTATGCGGAAGAGCGCACAATGTCTCCTGTACGTGTGCATAGCCCGTTGCGGTACATCCCAGCTCCTCGTATCGGCCGGGCTAGAGTGGGCATCGAGCCAGGTGCCATGAAGCCGGCTCAACGCATCTGGTCTCCAGTGCGTCTCCTCGGGCCGGTGTACATGGCACCAGCCTTACGCATGGTGTCCCCCATTCGCCAGCATAGCCCAGTGCGGGTTATTCCACCTCACCGCACTGGCCGGGCTAAGGGGAGTATTCAACCAGGTAAGGTTGGGCAGGCTCGATGCTCAAGAGCTCCAGTATGCCTTCACGGTCCGGTATATCCGGTGCCACCTCCTCGCACCAGCCCAGTACCACCAGTGCCTACACCACGCACCAGGCTTCCTGTGCGTCTTCAGAGCCCTGTTCCTCCTCCACGTACTCGCCCTGTGGTGCGTGTCTCCAGCTCGGTACCACCAGTTCCGGCACCACGCACCAGGCCTACTGTGCGCCTCAGCAGGCCAGAGTCTGCCGTCTGCCCAGCGCCGCCTGCGCTGCCCGTCTGCCCAGCGCCGTCTGAGCTGCCCATCTGCCCAGCGCCGTCTGAGCTGCCCGTCTGCCCAGCGTCATCTGAGCTGCCCGTCTGCCCAGCGTCATCTGAGCCGCCCGTCTGCCCAGCGCCATCTGAGCCGCCCGTCTGTCCAGCGCCATCTGAGCCGCCCGTCTGTCCTGAGCCGCTAGAGCCGTCCGTCAGTCAGGAGCCGCTAGAGCCGTCCGTCATTCAGGAGCCGCCAGAGCCGCCCACCAGTCAGGAGCCGCCAGAGCCGCCCGCCAGTCAGTACTGTCACGTTCTGACCATAGTTCTTTTGTGTTTTCTTTGTTTTAGTGTTGGTCAGGACGTGAGCTGGGTGGGCATTCTATGGTGTGTGTCTAGTTTGTCCATTTCTATGTATGGCCTGATATGGTTCTCAATCAGAGGCAGGTGTTAGTCATTGTCTCTGATTGGGAACCATATTTAGGTAGCTTGTTTTGTGTTGGGGTTTGTGGGTGGTTGTCTTCTGTCTTTGTGTTCATTGCACCAGATAGGACTGTTTCGGTTTTGCCACATTTGTTATTTTGTATTGTGTTCATGTTCAGTTGTTTATTATTAAAACATGGATACTAACTACGCTGCGTATTGGTCCGATCCCTGCTACACCTCCTCTTCAGACGAAGAGGAGGAAGGCTGCCGTTACAAAAATTAATCGCTTACCTTTGATAATCTTCGGATGTTTGTACTCACGAAACTACCAGTTACACAATACATTTTATTTTGTTCGATAAATATTAGTTTTATAACAAGAAAACGTAATTTGGGTTGCGCGTTATGTTCAGAAAACTACAGCCTCGTTCCGTTCCTGATAATTGGTCAGAGAACCCCTTTACTGCATCCCCAGTCTCATTCACGAATCTCTGTTGCTTATAATAGATGTCATTAATCCAATCCACATTTTTATTAGCATCCATCTAGACAAAGCTACTCCCATCCTGGTCAAAACTCCTCCTGTGCCTTCTTTAGCCTCCTATAACTGTCCTCTGATGACTAACTCTAACTGGTTTGACCAATAACCCCGGGGCACAAGTTCCTAACCACCCTTTTTGGTAGTTTCTGTCGTATGCGTCCTTTGCTGGTACGAGCCCACCCTACATCAATTATAGGTGCTGTGAGGTTAAGAATTGTCTCCTGTACTTCCAAACCTATTTCTGTCACATTAACGATTACCTTTCAGCCATTCAAATCAACTAAGTTCTCGGTGCCATTCTTGTATCTATCTATAACACTGGTACTCATCAGAAGTTAAAGTGAACAGAGGTGGGTTGGCCGAATACTTCAATCTGGCCATCCCAATCCCTGTACAGTTATTTGCTTTCCTAGGGAATTGTTTAATGTTTACCTTAAATCCTACATCTTGATCTTCTTTGACTCCTTATTTTGTTAGTCACTCATCAGTGAATTATATAGTTTATCTTTTACTTCTTATCAATGACAATGGCGTCATATAATTAGTACCGGCAGGTGGTGGATTTGGATGTATCAGAAAGGTTTCAAAGACTAGGATGCAGCTCAGAGCCCCTACTCTTCCCAAAAACCGCCAACCCTCTCCTGCCCTTAAAAAATACCTAAAGTTGGATTACAAAAGTAGTTTGACATTTTTTGGCAAAGTTTACAGGTAACCTTTGAGATATTTTGTCGTCACGTTTGAGCAAGTTGGAACCGGTGTTTTTCTGGATCAAACGCGCCAAATAAATGGACATTTTGGATGTATATCGACGGAATTAATCGAACAAAAGGACCATTTGTGATGTTTATGGGACATATTGGAGTGCCAACAACAGAGGCTCGTCAAACGTAAGGCATGAATTATATTTTTATTTCTACGTTTTGTGTCGCGCCTGCAGGGTTGAAATGTTTTCTCTCTTTTGTTTACTATGGTGCTATGCTCAGATAATAGCATCGTATGCTTTCGCTGAAAAGCCTATTTGAATTCTGACATGTTGGCTGGATTCACAACCAGTGTAGCTTTAATTTGGTATCTTTCATGTGTGATTTAATTAAAGTTTGATTTTATAGTAATTTTCATTGTAATTAATTTTAATTTGGCGCTCTGCATTTCCTCACTTTTTGCCAAGTGATACAGTAGCGTCTTGCCTAAACTCAGATTTTTGTATATATATATGAACTTTACCGAACAAAAAATACATGTATTGTGTAACATGATGTCCTATGAGTGTCATCTGATGAAGATTATCAAAGGTTAGTGATTAATTTTATCTCTATTTCTGATTTTTGTTACTGCTCTCTTTAGCTGGAAAAATGTCTGTCTTTTTCTGTGACTTGGCTCATTCCTTAACATAATCGTTTAGTGTGCTTTCGTCTTTGGCTGGATTTACAACAAGTGTAGCTTTAAAATGGTGTAAAATACTTGTATGTTTGAGGAATTTAAATGATGGGATTTCTGTTTTTTTGAATTTAGCGCCATGCAGTTTCACTGGCTGTTGACGAGCATACCCTAGAGAGGTTAATGCCCTTCTTGCCTGGTCTGTGAGTTTTGGTGTGCAGCCCTCTCTTGGCAGGTTTGTTGTGGTGCCATGTTCTTTCCATTTTTAAATAATGGATTTAATGGTGCTCCGTAGGATGTTCAAAGTTTCAGATATTTTTTTGTAACCCAACCTTGATATGTACTTCACAACTTTGTCCCTAATCTGTTTGGAGAGCTCCTTGGTCTTCATGGTGCCGCTTGCTTGGTGGTGCCCCTTGCTTAGTGGTGTTGCAGACTCTGGGACCTTTCAGAACAGGTGTATATATACTGAGATCATGTGACAGATGATGTGACACTTAAATAAGGTCCACCTGTGTGCAATCTAACTAATTATGTGATTTCTGAAGGTAATTGGTTGCACCAGATCTTATTTAGGGGCTTCATAGCAAGGGGGGTGAATACATATGCACACACCACTTTTCCGCTTTAAATTTTTTGAAACAAGTAATTTTTTTCATTTCACTTCACCAATTTGGACTATTTTGTGGATGTCCATTACATGAAATCCAAATAAAAATCCATTTAAATGACAGGTTGTAATGCAACAAAATAGGAATAATGCCAAGTGGGGTGAATACTTTTGCAATGCACTGTAATTGGATATTTGTAAACAAAATAAATATGTTCTCTAGAGGACTAACACACCTGTTGTAGGATTCATTATAGCACCAGCCGTCAAACCTGAGGAAAACAGATCAAAAGAGCAAGAACAAAGGTAGCAGTCAAAAGATCATCTTATTCAGGGTAATAATTTAATCACAACAACAGTGTTCTGTTACAAATCATCAGGAAACAAAGATAGAAGTGGAACAGCTGTATACATGTTTAGGCCTACCTGCTGTAATAGTTGTTGGATCACTAATGTGAACTTCCACCAGATCTAAGAGTATTTGGGATTTACAGTAAATGTGTTTTTTAGTTTGTGGGTCAGAATGAATACATTAATACTAAGAAGATTGTAAATTCAAAGGGAAGTCAGATCATGAAGACCTGCAGCACTGATAGATTTGTTTAGATCATGACTCACCTGTAAAGCTGTACCCATCACTACGTGGAGAGAGAGAGTTTGGTCCTAAGCTCACTCTGTAGTCACAGCTCACCTCCTTACTCCTCACTGACTGTAGATGTCTGATCAGATCGTCTTCGGTCACAGAGAATGTACAGTACCATTGTTTGGCTTTTCGGGATTTCTTTTTCCATATCCATGTTTTCAAGAATGGCTTATTCTTCTCTCCAACATACAGGTTACAGTTGGTGTCGTTACCAGCAGGTCCAGGAATCAAACAGGTGATGATGAAATCCTCCTCATTACGACTGGTAGTAATCACTGGTTTCTGAACTGTGAAGTAGAACACACTACTATGCATATCTCATTCTGTCTGTATATTATTGTATGTTCCATTTTCACAACGAAAGCTTAAATGCAGATATTTATTCAAATTATGGATCTATGGTTTACATAACAATTACAAACTTTAAAAAGTGTTTTTTCTCTTTAATAATTAGACAATATTCAAAGGAAACTGTTCATACTGACAAATAATATGTCAAGCACATATCTGTTTACTGTAAGTCAAGCACATTAATATATCTGATTACGGTAAATCAAGCACATTAATACAGTGCCTTCAGAAAGTATTCACACCCCTTGACTTTTTCCACATTTTGTTGTGTTACAGCCTGAAATGGATTAAATTGAGATTGTGTTTGTCACTGGCTGACTCACAAAACCCCATAATGTCAAAGTGGAATTATGTTTTTTTTAATTAAATCAATGAAAAATGTAAGGCTGAAATGTCTTGCATCAATAAGTATTCAACCCCTTTGTTATTGCAAGCCTATCAGACGTCAGGATAAGACCCAGATGCAGACAGTTCGAAATAACAAAAGTTTATTTACAAAACGAGTCCGTAAGGTACAGAAAGGCAGAGGAAAGAGGAGACAAGAGGTTTAATCCTTGATACATGGAATGTGGGATGTATACGGTGGGTGCGGGGCAACAGAAGACAAACAGCAGAGGGGTTAAGGATCTTGGAGATGGGGAAAGGGCCGATAAAACGGGGGCAAATCTACCCGGAGGGGCAAATCCCGAGTGGACAGCCATACCCAAGGCGATAGCGGGGAGCCGGGGCCCACTGGTGGTTCGCCTGTCGACGATACCTGGAGGTGGTCTTGAGAAGAGACCGAGCGCTCTTCCAGGTACACCGACAGCAGCGGACGAACATCTGGGCCGAGGGTATGTTGACCTCACCTCTTCCTCCTGCTCTGCGAAGAGCGGGGGCTGAAAACCCACAGAGCACTCGAAGGGGTCGAGCAGGGAAGGGTGTTCCGACCGTACTCCACCCACACGAGTTGCTGGCTCCAGGTGGTGGGGTTGGTTGAGACGAGGCACCGAAGAGTCGTTTCCAGGTCCTGATTGGCACGCTCCGACTGGCCGATGACCCAATGAGTCTGCAGAACTCCTTCAAGAACCGGGATGAGAACTGAGGACCCCGGTCGGAGACCATGTTCACCGGAAGTCCATGGATCCAGAGGACGTGCTGCAACAGAAGGTAGCTTGAGGAGGGGAATGAAATGGGCGGCTTTGGAAAACCTGTCCACAACCGTGAGGATAGTGGTGTTGCCATTAGACGAAGGGAGACCAGTGACGAAGTCCCGGGATATCTGTGACCAGGAACGGTGAGGGACAGGAAGAGGTTGAAGGAGGCCAGCCGGAGCTTGTCAAGCAGTCTTGTTCTGAGCACAGACAGTGCAGGCGGCAACGAACGCGGAGACGTCAGGGACCATGGTGGGCCACCAAAGCATTGTCTCACAAAGGCCAGGGTCCAACGGGAGCCAGGGTGGCAGGCAAGCCTGGAGGAATGAGCCCATTCCAGGAGTGGGGAGCAGGCAGAGTCTGGGACAAACATCCGGTTAGCCGGGCTCCCCCTGGGGTCCGGCTGGGAGCGCTGCGCCTCACGGACCTGGTTCTCTATTCCTCAGACGAGGGTAGCCGCCAGGCACGAGGTAGGAAAGATGGTCCGAGGGTATAGATGCGGGGCTATAGCGGCGTGAAAGCGCGTCTGGCTTAACATTCTTAGACCCCGGGCGTTAGGAGATGGTGTAGTTGAACCGGTTGAACAACAGGGTCCATTGAGCTTGCCTGGTTTTGAGACGCTTGGTGGTGCGGAGATATTCTAGTTTCTTGTTGTCCGTCCACACTATGAATGTAAGTTCCGCCCCCTCCGAACCAGTGTCTCCACTCCTCCAATGCCATCTTCACCGCGAGTAGTTCTCGATTCCCCACATCATGATTCTTCTCCGTGGCGTTAAGACGATGGGTCCAGGGCAGAACGCTTGGACAGGATTACAGAACGCTGTATTCGCTGCCAAAGGTGATTCTAACATGTATTGTTGCAGGGGTGTGAAATCTTATGTAAATGAGATATTTCTGCATTTCATTTTCAATCAATTTGCAAAACATGTTTTCACTTTGTCATTATGGAGTATTGTGTGTAGATGGGTGAGAGAAAAAAATATTTAATCCATTTGGAATTCAGGCTGTAAAACAACAAAATGTGGAATATGTTAATTGTATGAATACTTTAGGAAGGTACTGTATATCTGAGTACAGTAAGTCAAGCACATCAGCATCCATTTGAACAATAATATCTTACCAAGAATAGTGACAGAGACAGGCTCACTGTGAGTCGATGGAAAGTGTGTCTCTACAGTGTAAAAATATCTCACACAGAGAAACAGTGAATGACATCTCCATACTGAACTAGCCTTTCACTTAACAGATTGTCAGCAAGTTTCCTTTAATGGTGTAACTGAAATAGTTAAAATAGCAAAACTACTGCAAAACTAACGTGTGTTGATGTTACTTTACCATCCTTAACAATGTTTTCTCACTAACCTTGAGCTTGGAGAAACAAAACAGCATCTAGAAAGAAATAAAACAAGCATGTTACTCATTCTGGGAGAAAAAAACTATCCTTCAAATGTCTTTGTGTGTCCTCTGTTTACATTCACATTGCATTCATACAGATACAGTACATTGGTAAATGGAGACTGTTCATTAGCAGTAACAACTCAATCACACAGTACATAATGACTTCCATTACACAGGCTGGTGTATCTTGAAGCAAACTATACATGTGATGTAACATAAAGTTGTGTTGTTAGAGAATAAATGAAATATAACACTTACAGTGGAAGAAGACGACTGAAAACAGGAGACCAGCGCTGTGGTTGATCAACTTCATTTTACAGAGACCATCTGTGTCTGGTGGGCAGACTGATGAACTGTGTCGTTAAACAGTCATCATAAGGAAGTGTTCAGTCACCACAGGAAAACCACATGAGCGGGTTTAAAACAATATGTTCTAAGTACAGAGACCAGCCTACACACAAGTCAGAAAGAAAGTCACCTTTATTGAATGTATATAAACAAGCTGGCCAACACTCAATAGTAATATTCTGATACAGCACATATAATAGAAATGTCTGGGGCACTGGAGACAGCCTCCTAAAAACACCAAACATGACACACAGTATCCATGCTGAACACAACTCTCTCTCTCTCTGCCATAGAGGGTTTCACCCCCCTCTCTCTCTCTCTCTCTCTCTCTCTCTCTCTCTCTCTCTCTCTCTCTCTCTCTCTCTCTGCCATAGAGGGTTTCACCCCGCTCTCTCTCTCTCTCTCTCTCTCTCTCTCTCTCTCTCTCTCTCTCTCTCTCTCTCTCTCTCTCTCTCTCTCTCTCTCTCTCTCTCTCTTTCTTTCTTTCTCCCTGCAATATAAGGTTTTGCAACCCTCCCTCTATCTTTGACTCTTGCACTCGCGCGTGCGAACAAGCAAAAACATATACAGTACACAGACACGTACAAACCCACACACGCACACTTTATCACACACATACACACAAACACACACACTTCATCATTTCTCTCACACACATACACACACACACAATCTTTCTCACAGATTTACTCCCGCAACACCACAAAAACATGCTTCCTCTTTCATAACACTGCACAGGCTGCCTACTAGGGGAACAGGACAAGTGAGGAGACACACCACTCTCAAACACAACATCACACCGTCACCATGCAAATGCACTTCATGTATGACGACTGGAGCACCATGGGAAATAAGCCCAGGTTCACACAAGTAATGACTCAACATGCTGGATACACATTTAACTTGTTCCTAAATCCTTACTGTACAGAACACATTTACTTATACACATAGTACAGTCCCAAACTGACATATTCAATAAGCCGAACTGAAAAAAAAGTCTAACTTAAAGATTTGAATCCACAATATGGGAAAACAGCTCCACCGCCATTATTGTTTTTGTTTTGTTAACAAAGAAGAGGTGGGGAGCGTCACGCGTCAAGGTAAAAAACAAAGGTTGATATGCTGCTGTTCTATCACGCGTGCAATGATGTCAGAGAGAAACAAACAGTGTTGCAGTAACTACTTTGTTGTTGTAATATCCCAAACAGACCTGGCAGTTTCACCATTACGGATTCCAGCTTTAAATCTACAAAAGTAAAAACCCAAAAGATAACAAAAATGTTTCTGCCATTGGTCACAGTGTTTTGTTTGATCCAATGGTTTGCATTTTCAACATCATACCATAAATCAAATGCAACTTGTACAAGACAAAAAAGGTGAATCTGTCCGCCTGTATTAGGCTTCTCATACTCCTATTCGAATCAGAAGGCCTTTTACTCCCTTGATCGCTATTGGTGAAGTCTGTTGTCTTTAACTCCTGGGTCATGTTCATTAGCCGCCAAACGGAAGAAAAATCTAGTGAAACAGGGAAGGACTACCTGGACTTGTCCAATTTCATTTTATTAACATTTATTTAACTAGGCAAGTGAGTTAAGAACAAATTCTTATTTTCAATGATGGCCTAGGAACAGTGGGTTAACTGCCTTGTTCAGGGGCAGAACAACAGATTTTTACCTTGTCAGCTCAGGGATTTGATCTTGCAACCTTTACGGTTACTAGTCCAGTAAACACAACATCCACACACTGTCTTTTTTCAATTTGATTTAATCGGAACTTGTAATTCTTGGGCAATGAGAGGATGAGTTGTGAGATTCATGTCCTGTCTGAATTCTATGTTGAAGCTGACAGACAAATGGATACAGAGGTGACGTTGGTAAGTGGATCACTTTTTGTATGGTACCCGTTGGAGGACACACACACACACACACACACACACACACACACACACACACACACACACACACACACACACACACACACACACACACACACACACACACACACACACACACACACACACACACACACACACACACACACACACACACACACACACCATGGAGGGGGGTTAGTGGTAGTAGTGATGGAGGGGGGTTAGTGGTGGTAGTGATGGAGGGGGAGGGTTTTGCCAATAGAAGGGTTTTTGTTGTTCTCTACACACTCAACTGCCATGTATGTCACCACATCTGGATACACTGGGACAATGACATTGACAACAAACAAACACACAACACTGAGACTGGATAAAGCATCTGCAATGACGGAGTCACTCCAACCCTCCACTTTAACAATGGTAGTGATAGTCCACACTGCCAAGTACAAGTTTCAGAAGTACTGATCCTAGAGTGAGTGTGTGTGTGTCTCAAAAAATATTTCTCACGCTATAGCAGGAATGTAAGATCTCTTCTAAATGAGAATGAAATAGTCTTCTTTCCTTTGGATTGTGTCTCAAGGTTTCTTGAGAGCCAGTCTGTTTTCATACAGGGAATGTTGAGTGCTGTTTTTTTTCTTGTAATGTACAAAACAGAGGAAAGTCACAAACGTTACTCCACACACTAAATAAGTTTTTTTTAAATCCCTAGGCTAGTTAAAAAATAAAAAAAACATGTATTTTTATCCTCATTCTTTTTTTCCTGGCACAATATTCTGACCACATAGACATGTAGACTATAGATCTCTTTCTATATATATCTATAATATGTATATAATATGAACGAGGCACAAGGCCACCTTGTTGAGAAGAACAAAAACGAGTCACTAGGCTTGGGTTTGGGTTAGCACAGACTATGACTGCTGAAAGAGAAGACGAGAGGATGAGAAAAGAGGTCATGAAGAAGAGGAGGGAGTAGGGAGACGATGAGCCGGAGAGAGGGCTATAAAGGTATGGCAGGAAGTCTCATACACCTGGGTGTCCATGGATGCCATTACACATATAAAATCTCTCCAGCTGATCCTACGTACAATACAGTCTTCTACAGTTCATAAGCAAGCCAGGTTATGGGATCAACATCCCTATTTAGTGACATGGTTGCACAACATCCAATGGCCAGTGTCCCTTGGCTGTGTCTCTGGTTGAACATCATGTTGTGAGCACCAGTGATCTAAAAGCACCATTAGAAGTATCCCTGAAACAGGGGAGGAGAAGGTGCATAGGTGCATATAATCATGTAATCTGATTGGTGTATGTTCTGAAAATACCATTCTGATTGGTACTGGTTTAAGACATCTACATGCTTTTGATTGGTGCCCTTGACTCATGACTGGATAAAAGCTGCATAACTAGTTCTGATATCTGCATAGATTGGAGTTTTAACTGTGACATCAACTGAGGTAACAGGATAGATACACAGTTGGAAGCCCCAAGCCCAAAGGCCCAGCAAACCCCTGGTACAGGGCCATACCCATAAGGCCATGCCAGACTGCACATTAACGGCACAAGTAAACCTTCAGTACTACAGGCAAGGCCAGTGGCTGCTCATTGGTCAGATAAGAGCTGTAGTTGGTGCCTATTGGTCTGATAAGAGCTTTAGTGGGTGCCTATTGGTTCCTCTTCCTTGTTCTGATGCACTTAACACAAAACACTTATAGCCATAGTCAAGTACTGCAGATGAAACACACTCAAGAAAAGGTAAATAGAAGATAAAAGTAAGTAGCACAACAATTTAAAAGCAATCTAAAGCTGTACCTGTATGGCACTTCATAACATATGTGGGAAGAGAGCAGGCTGTCTCTGAAAAAGAAAACTACAAAAAACTACATATGAGTAAAATAAGTACTGTGAAGACTGTCAGTAAATAGGGAGGAGACTGACAGGCAGGGGAGCCAATCAGAGCCAGCCGGGGATGAACAGGGCAGGGCAAATCAGGTAAACAGCGCAGCTCAGGTAAGCAAGGTGGAGTTAGGAGAGTGAACCAATTAGACGCAGGTTGGTGAGAATGGGGGGGGGGGGGCAACAGGTGAGCTGAGCAGCTTGACAACTGGGCCAGAGTGGCTGTGTGAGTTTGGCTGTGTGAGCAGGACCACGGAGCTGAGACCAGACAGCTCATCTGTCTGTCTGTCTCTGTTTGTCTGAGGGGGACCCAGTCTGTCCAACCCAGTTTAACTTCACAGAAAGCACCTCTGTGTCTGTGTAGGGCCACTCATCCTCCACAGAGTCACTCTCAAAGAGCTGGCCAGTTTCTCCAATGTCTGTAGAGTGCTCTTCACATGATGGCTCCTCAGTCATCTGTAAAAATACACATAATGGTGTAATTAACACTACAGCCATTCCTGTCCATTTACAGTGATTGTCGAATGAACACTAAACAATAACTCACAGTGCTTAATTCTATATCTATCTATCTATCAATCAATCAAATTTATTTATATAGCCCTTCTTACATCAGCTGATATCTCAAAGTGCTGTACAGGGGACTAGGATTGCAAAATTCAGGTATCTTTCCCAACATTCCCAGGTTTTCCTGAAAGCCCAGTTGGAATATTCCTGGAATTAAGAGGGAATAATCAGGAAATCCAGGAATCTTCCAACCGGGATTTCTGGAAACCCAGGGGATTCTTTCCAAACGTTACCCCTAAAGGGGACCCTCCAAATCAGGTGTTACTGAATCTAGAAATAAGTTTTACCTGCTCAACTATCAGTCTCCTCGTCTGGCCTTCCCACCTGCTTCATCCTTCCTCCTCTTCATCATCTTCCTCATCCTCAGTAAAAAATAAAGGCCCCATTTTGAAGTGTGGATTGTGTGGCGGTAAAAAATGTTTGGTCAGGTAGTCAATGTGTTTCAGCATCATGGCATGGCTGTGCTCCTCCAATAGTGACTGAATCATCTAGGATCCAGAGAGATGAACGGAGAGAGAGAGCGAGAGACGTGGCGAGGGAGGGAGGCAGGCAGGGTTGGGAGGGAGAGAGAGAGAGAGAGGGAGGGAGAGAGGGAGGGAGGGAAACAGGAAGAGAGAGCGAGAGAGTTACTCATCAGTCAGCTAAACAAATAAATCCACAGCACACAGAGATTTGGAACAGAACTGAAGAGAAAACAGGAAGTGAAAGCGAAAAGGTACGAAAAAGCAGTGTTTCAAAACATCTCACCCCTCAGAACAACATCAGAGCTTTGGTTGTCATCATTGGCACGATCATGCCCAAATGCCCTCCTCGTCATCCTATTGGTGACAGTGTTATAGGTCGGCAGAAAAAGTTAGCAGGAAGTGAAGAAAGGGTTAACAAGAGTTAGCATAGGTCAAAGGTTATTATATGACAGCATGTCATGAGTAGGTAAATATGCAGGAGAGAAATGATTGAAAGCACTATATTAAGAGTCATGATAATGTTACACTGTATACAGGATTATTATAGAGAAGAGCAAAGGCATAAAGGCATTGTAAGTCTGGTTTTTGCTTGTCAATCCAATCTGCATTGCATAGGTTAATTAAAGGCCCACTCTGTAATATTTACAGACAGTATTGGTTGAATGGGTTAACAGTGGTCAGCTTGATCCAGGCATGAATGTTGAGCAAAGCTGAGAATAAACATTGGGTCTATTTTGACCTCACACCAGGAAGGCCCTGCAGTAGAGCGGTCATAGGGCCCTGGTCAACAGTAATGCACTATAGGGAATAGGGTACCATTTGAGACACAGCCTTAGAGTTAATCTAAACATAGATTTAAACGCACAATGCAACAGTCTAGCCATTAGACCACCACACCACAACGAGGATAGGAAACAGAGGGGCAGCCTGCTTTTTGTCTAATAGCGTTCGCAAAAACATCTGTAATTGCAAAAACATAATGGCAATGCAATTCATTCTGAGTAAATACGAGAATATGGTTTGGAATAAGTAAATTATGTGCACCACTTTAGTAGCTACAAAGAGTTAAAGCCTTACAATCAGAGTTCTGGGCCCATAGTCATAAAACATATCAGTTTTGCCTTTTAGATCATATGATTATATGGACAGGGGGGACCTGATCCTAGATCAGCACTGCTGATCTGAGATGCTTTATAAATCCAGCCCCTGATTGTAAACACAAGAAAGGGAGACATGTGACCTGGTCGTGGGAGGGGCGGTGGCTGGCATGGGGGGGTCCTCTGGCAGGCCCTGGTCCTCCGCGGTGGTGTGGGGGCGGTTGGCGGGGGTGGCCACCTTGCTGTTGCGGGGCATGGGGAGGGTGATGGGGGTGCTGCTGAGGGTGTTGGGGGTGTGGGTGCTGGGGGTGGGGGGCTTGCTGCAGGGGGCCGTGAGGGTGCTGCTGTGGGTGCTGTTGGAGGTGGGGGTGCTGCTGCTGTGGCGGAGGCCCGTGAGGATGCTGTCCTGGGTGGGGGTGTTGTTGTTGTTGTGGGTGCTGGGGTTGCAGCGGGTGCTGGGGCCGTGGTTGGTGTTGTTGGGGCTGTTGGGGGTGCCCCTGCGGGTGCTGTTGGGGATGAGGGGGGTACTGCTGTTGAGGCTGCTGAGGGTGAGGGTGTTGTTGGGATGGGGGCTGGGGTTGCTGGGGGTGTGGGGCATGGGGGTACGGGGCGTGCTGCTGCTGGGGATGTGGAGGGTGCTGGTACTGGGGCTGGGGCTGGGGGGACTGAGGCTGGAGACCCGGTTGGGGTTGCTGGGGTAGGGAATGGAAGGGAGGATGGGGGTGGTAGTGGTCGTCTTCATAGTTGTCTGCCATCAGCTTCATCCTGCTCTGTGTCTGTGGAACAAAACACAGACATGTAAGTTCTACAATTTAACACGAGAGACCCAAACACTAAGTTAGTCATTATGAATGGAAGGAATTGATCGAGTTAGCAGCGAGAGAATAGCAACTGAGTAGCTGAAATATGCTTATAACGGAACAACTGCTGCTATCGTGAGCAGGTCCTTCCTGCAAAAGAGACTTTTTGGATCTCAATGAGACAAACCTGTGTAAATAAAGGCAGGGTTGGAGTCAATTCCAAATTCAGTCAATTCAGGAAGTAAACTGAATTTCCAATTCCAATTAAATATTTCAAATTCTTTTCAATGAGAAAGAAATGGAATTGCCATTTCAGTTTAATAACTAAATTGACTTAATTGAAATGGAATGGACCCTGAGTAAAGGTTGAATAAAATGTCTACCTGAGTTGTGTTACCAGTCCTGACCTGCTGTTTTAGCTGGTGCATCAATCTGTCCTTCTCCCTCTTCAGAGCCAGAACCTCTTCCTGGGTCTTCTTCTTCCCAGAGGCAGACAGCTCTAGCAGAGCGATGTTAGCATCCTTCTCACTGATGGCTGCCAGCAGGGCCTGTTGTCTATAGACAGACAAGAGAAAAAGATACCAGTCAGCACAGCTGAGACAAAACATGCATCTTTCCCACATATGAAGATAACATAATTTACCATTTCTCACTATTTACGTGAAACAAAAACGTATTGACATGGCGTTTGAGCATTCACACGACAAAGCCAGTTTTTCTTTATATCCTTTACCTATTTGAATGATTTGACTGCAGCTCTTTTGATTACCATTGTTAAACAGAATATGAACATGAATATGAACATGTTTCATTGCTCTGCTGATGTACGACATCCCATGACTTACTTCATCTCCAGGATCTCCTCCAGCTGTTTCCTGCGCTCCTGTCTCATGTTGGTCAGGTGACCGTCCCTCTCCTGCAGGGACTGCTGGGTAGACGAGAGGCGCTGCTTGGTGGCATCCAGCTCCTGTCTAGTTCGCTCTAGGGTGTTCATCATCTCCTCCAACTGACACACACACACACACACACACACACACACACACACACACACACACACACACACACACACACACACACACACACACACACACACACACACACACACACACACACACACACACACACACACACACACACACACACCTAGGAATTACAGACATACTATATTTTCTATGTCTCTCACACGCACGCACGCACGCACGCACGCACGCACGCACGCACGCACGCACGCACACACACACACACACACACACACACACACACACACACACACACACACACACACACACACACACACACACACACACACACACACACACACACACACACACACACACACACACACACACACACACACACTTTTTAAACAGACCTTCAAATGGTGACCAAGGTCCATGGTGTTGTCTTTTCGAGGGTCCCCCATTATCTGACCAGGCTTCTTTTCCCCCTGGGCGCCCAGTTTGAGGTTGGGACCCCCCTTCTTAGTAACCTGCTCCTTGGTCTGCCTGGATGGAGAACCACAGATTATGTCAGAATTCAACTCTCTATCATACTAGTCACCGTCTTACCACATCACTAGCCGAACAACTGGTATCAATGGTTCATACGTCCCCTTGAGGCATTACTAAGGCATTAGTAATACTTTGTCTACTGTACTTTATAAGTAAATATAGACACACAGAACTCACATACCACACATACAGGTTTGGGTAGGTTACTTTCTAAATGTAATATGTTACAGTTACTAGTTACCTGTCCAAAATTGTAATCGGTAATGTAACTTTCAGTTACTTTGAGATTACTTTCCCTTTAAGAGGCATTAGAAGAAGACAAAAACATATATTACCAATTGAATGAAATCTATTGCAGGATAAATCAATATTATAATTTACATAGCTGGCTATTAATGGATGTTGGATTTTACTTTATGGGTTGGTTACGTAGGCTTCTTCTAACCCATTGCTTTTTACAACAGATAATAATACGATTAGGCTACACTGTAAAAAGTGTCAGATTTACAATCATTCCAATTAATGTAATATCCTTTGATCTTTAAGAATATGACTTAGAAATCTGTAAATACTGTTTATACTATGAAACATTCCAGGAGATCTCAGTTGGGGTCTCAGCTTACTGTTCAGAGTTAGAATAGTAGAATACACAAGGTGCAATTTAGAACTGTGGTTGTGCATCAGCAGTTTTCACTTGTTATGTCAATCACTGATTGTCACTCAACTAGCCATGTCAGCTAACAATTTTTAGATTTGTAAGTTAGTCTATCCAATTATCTACTATCCAATTATCTAAACTTGTATTAATCATGGCTGACTACCGACTGGACACACAGGGCACGTACCCAGGGGCCCTGACCTCCAGGGGGCACCCATCGATTTTGTTAGTCACTCTCACTCAGATATAATTTACATGGCATAAGTCGAGGCAAAATGTGTAGAATTGCAGGTAACTAGCCCTGAATCAGTTACCCAACCAAGGCAGGGCCCCCTAACTTCTCTCCTCCCCACATCTGATGATTAGCAGAGCGGCAGCAGGCTATCTACACTCATAGAGAGCAGGCTCCTGTGGTTGGCGGTTGCAGTAAAAAAAAATATATATATACACATTTCCATTTTTCTCTGCCTCAAGGGCCCCCTACGGGCTTGGGCCCCGGGGCTTCAGCTCCTGTAAGCCACTGCATTAAGCAGGCCCTGGATCTGCACTATGCAGCTGTTGCAAGAGCACATTTTTCACTGGCTGTCCACTGGTTGCAAAAATAATAATTGGTAGGCAGCTTAAACTTCTTTAGTTCAACCACTATTGGGTTAAAATACACATATACATTTGTGAACAACCACACACTACAAACACAATCCGTTAGGTGCATAAAGCTAAATGAGAGAGCAGCAGTGTGATTCACTTGAATTCGCTATGTAGATGTCAATAATAACTGATATCCTTATCGCCGTAGACTACACCACTACTGTCATCCTTACCTCCAAGCCTTTATTCAAATTGGATTATCCTTGAATGCCTTTGACAGCAGTCGCACCATTGTAAGACATAGCTTGGACTGTAGCCTATAAAAGCCTGTTCCTGCTCTTTTACCGCGATCCATCAAATACATTTAGTGTGTCATCATAGTGGTCTCTGACTTGTGGTGAGACTCGCTAAGGTGGAACAAACTTAAATGTGAGTCTTTTTTTTCAATGCTGATTTGAATGTTGTGAGTAAACAGAAAGGTGTCAAAGATTTTTTTCTCGCAAACTACCTTTATGAATTTAAAAGTATTCCTAGAAGTCATCATTTTTCAAAAGTATCTGAAGTCTGATAACAATATTTTTTCTGATAACGTAACGGATTAAAGTTAGTTGCACACATATACAGTTGAAGTCGGAGGTTTACATATTTAAGTTGGAGTCATTAAAACTTGTTTTTCAACCACTCCACGAATTGCTTGTTAACAAACTATAGTTTTGGCAAGTCGGTTAGGACATCTACTTTGTACATGACACAAGTACTTTTTCCAACAATTGTTTACAGACAGATTATTTAACTTATAATTCACTGTATCACAATTCCAGTGGGTCAGAAGTTAACATACACTAACTTGACTGTGCCTTTAAACAGCTTGGAATATTCCAGAAAATTATGTCTTGGCTTTAGAAGCTTCTGATAGGCTAATTGACATAATTTGAGTCAATTGGAGGTGTACCTGTGGATGTATTTCAAGGCCTACCTTCAAACTCAGTGCCTCTTTGCTTGACATAATGGGAAAATCAAATGAAATCAGCCAAGACCTCAGAAAATTTTAATTGTAGACCTCCACAAGTCTGGTTCATCCTTGGGAGCAATTTCCAAACGCCTGAAGGTACCACGTTCATCTGTACAAAAAATAGTACACAAGTATAAACACCATGGGACCACACAGCCGTCATACCGCTCAGGAAGGAGACGCGTTCTGTCTCCTAGAGATGAACGTACTTTGGTGCGAAAAGTGCAAATCAACCACAGAACAACAGCAAAGGACCTTGTGAAGATGCTGGAGGAAACAGGTACAAAAGTATATATATCCCCTGTAAAACGAGTCCTATATCAACATAATCTGAAAGGCCGCTCAGCAAGGAAGAAGCCACTGCTCCAAAACCGCCATAAAAAAGCCAGGCTACGGTTTGCAACTGCACATGGGGACAAAGATCGTACCTTTTGGAGAAATGTCCTCTGGTCTGATGGAACAAAAATAGAACTGCTTGGCCATAATGACCAATGTTTGGAGGAAAAAGGGGGGGGCTTGCAAGCTGAAGAACACCATCCCAACCGTGAAGCACGGGGGTGGCAGCATCATGTTGTGGGATTGCATTGCTGCAGGAGGGACTGATGCACTTTACAAAATAGATGGCATCATGAGGGAGGAAATGATGTGGATATATTGAAGAAACATCTCAAGACATCAGTCAGGAAGTTAAAGCTTGGTCGCAAATGGGTCTTCCAAATGGACAATGACCCCAAGCATACTTCCAAAGTTGTGGCAAAATGGCTTAAGGACAACAAAGTCAAGGTATTGGAGTGGCAATCACAAAGCCCTGACCTTAATCCGATAGAAAATGTGTGGGCAGAACTGAAAAGGTGTGTGCGAGCAAGGAGGCCTACAAACCTGACTCAGTTACACCAGCTCTGTCAGAAGGAATGGGCCAAAATTCACCCAACTTATTGTGGGAAGCTTGTGGAAGGCTACTCAAAACGTTTGACCCAAGTTAAACAATTTAAAGGCAATGCTATCAAATACTAATTGAGTGTATGTAAACTTCTGATCCACTGGGAATGTGATGAAAGAAATAAAAGCTGAAATAAATCATTCTCTCTACTCTTATTTTGACATTTCACATTCTAAAAATAAAGTGGTGATCCTAACTGACCTAAGACTTGGATTAAATGTCAGGAATTGTGAAAAACTGAGTTAAAATGTATTTGGCTAAGGTGTATGTAAACTTACGACTTCAACTGTATGTGGGTGATACAAGGCGACTGTTAGACTCATTAGAAACACATGCAGATGGACACAACATAACACAATAAAAATTAACACAAATATATATACACACTGAACAAATTATAAACACAAGATGTAAAGTGTTTTTCCCATGTTTCATGAGCTGAAATAAAAGATTTTCCACATGCACAAAAAACATATTTCTCTCAAATTTTGTCCACAATAAGTTTACATCCCTGTTGGTGAGCATTTCTCCTGCACCAAGATAATCCATCCACCAGACAAGTGTGGAATATTGATTGAACAGCATTATCATTACACAGGTGCACCTTGTTCTGGGGACAATAAAAGGCCACTCTAAAAAGTGCATTTTGTCACATAACAATGCCACAGATGTCTCAAGTTTTGAGGGAGCTTGCAATTGGCATGCTTACTGGAGGAATGTCCACCAGAGCTGTTGCCAGCGAATGAAATGTTTCTTTGTCTACCACAAGCCGCCTCCAATGTAATTTCAGAGAATTTTGCAGTACATCCAACCGGCATCACAACCGCAGACCACGTGCAAACACGCCCGCCCAGGATCTCCACATCCGGCTTCTTCACCTGCGGGATCGTCTGAGACCAGCTACCCGGACAGCTGATGAAACTGTTGGTTTGCACAACCGAAGAATTTCTGCACCAACTGTCAGAAACCATCTCAGGGAAGCTCATCTGTGTGCTCGTCTTCCTCACAAGGGTCTTGACCTCCGAGAGCAACAGTTCTGCGTCGTAATCGACTTCAGTGGGCAAAATGCTCACCATCGATGGCCACTGGCATGCTGGTGAAGTGTGCTCTTCACGGATGAATCCCAGCTTCAACTTTACCGCGCAGATGGCAGACAGCGTCACGCGGACGAGCGGTTTGCTGATGTCAACATTGTGAACAGAGTGCCCTGTGGTGGTAGTAGGGTTATAGTATGGGCAGGCATAAGCTACAGACAATGAACACAATTGCATTTCATCGATGGCAATTGAATGCACAGAGATACTGTGTCAAGATCCTGAGGCCCATTGTCGTGCCATTCATCTGTACACAATTCTGGAAGCTGAAAATGTCTCAGTTCTTCCATGGCCTGCATACTCACCAGATATATCAGCCATTGAGCATGTTTGGGATGCTCTGGATTGTGTATGACAGCGTGTTCCAGTTCCCGCCAATATTCAGCAACTTCGCACAGCCATTGAAGAGGAGTGGGACAACATTTGAATATGTGTATTCCCAGTCATGTGAAATCCATAGATTACGGCCTAATGAATTTATTTAAATTGACTGATTTCCTTATATGAACTGTAACTCAGTAACATTTAGAAATTGTTGCATGTTCAATTTATATTTTTATTTAGTATATACAGTGCATTTGGAAAGTATTCAGATGCCTTGACTATTTCCACATTTTGGTACATTACAGCCTTATTCTAAAATGAATTAAATATTTTTTTCCCTCATCAATCGAAACACAACACCCCAAAATGACAAAGCGAAACAGGTTTTTAGAAAACATAAATACTTTATTTACATAAGTATTCAGACCCTTTGCTATGAGACTTGAAATTGAGCTCAAGTGCATCCTGTTTCCATTGATCATCTTTGATGATTTTTTTTGCTTTGTCATTATGGAGTATTGTGTGTAGATTAATGAGGGAAAAAACTATTTTATCCATTTAAGAACAAGGCCGTAACGTAATTTTTTTTGAAAAAAGTCAAGGCGTCTGAATACTTTCCGAATGCACTAATATACACTCAGGTTAGACATACAGGTACTGTAATTGACACTGAAATTTGAATGCAAAAACAATGAACAGCATTCAGGAGAGATACAGATGAGATAAAGACAAGTCCATTCTAATACAGTATGTTCAGAGATCTCTGAAATGACTCACAGGTTTAGGCACCAGAGTTACAATAGTAGGGGGGAAGTCGCACCTCTCAGGTGTAGGGATGGGGATGGTGGGGGGGGGGGGGGGGGGGATTCTAATGGAGGTTCGCTACTTACCTGGGAGCTAGGCTGCAGGTGGAGAAGAGGAGGAACAGGAGGAGGAGGTGTAAGGAGGGATGGCAGGACAAGGGGAAACGGCAGACAGAAACAGGAGACAGGAGAAGAGTAAGGAAATGTAACATTAGAATCATAACAGAAAAGAAGGACAACAGAGGACCCATAACAAGAATAGAGTGTACACAATCAGAGACAGACAGGGAGAGATCATCATCATCATAAGAGGCACCAATGAGAGACAGTCACTGGAAAACACAGACATAGCTAACGTGGAATGCACAGGATACACCTTCTCCTCTGACAGCCAGGTTACAGCCCTGTATGTCTTTGTATTAGCTGCTGGCTGCACAGCCTGTGAGTGCGGGCTGGGCATGCAGTCAGTCAGACAGAGGGGACAGAGGACACTAGCCGTGATAGAGAGAGGTGGAGTGAGCGAGGGTAGGCTAGGAGGAGGGGAGGGACAAGAGAGCTAGTATAGCTAAACAGCAAGGAGGAGAGGAGACCAAGTGGGCAAGGCAGCAAGGGAACCAGTCAAGGGAGCCATGGCAGACAGCCAGAAAGAGGGGGACCAACCAAACAACTGGGGGGGGCATATAGTACATACAGACCCTACCTACTAAACAGCTCACTCACTGAGCAGAACACTGTTGACCTGGAGGACAGCAGCTCTAGTCATGCAGGCCAGGCTACTAGGCTGAATGCTAGCCTTTACATTGGGCACAGCAAGCTAGACAGGGAATGGGAAAGGGCAGGGAGATCAGGGCGGAGGTCAGTGTAGAGAAGGTGGGAATCACTGTTAGTAGTAGGGTGGAGGTATCGAAGCAGTGAAGGGTGAGGATGGTTCTGGAAGAGGGTTAGGGATGGAGGTATCAGAACAGACAAGGGTGAGGGGTGGAGGTATCAAAACAGAGAAGGGTGAGGGTTCTGGGGGAGGGTTAGGGGTGGAGGTATCGGAAACATCGAATGGGTTGGATCTGAGGGAGAGTTTGGGGTTGAGGTGGGCAGATGGGGGGCAGGAATGAGCAGGGGAAGCAGCGTGCTCACAGCAGTAGAAGGACTAAAGACAGGACCTTGCTACTCTCTTAGAAAAAAAGGTGCTATCTAGAACCTGAAATGGTTCTTTGGCTATTCCAATACAGTCGTGGCCAAAAGTTTTGAGAATGACACAAATATTCATTTTCACAAAGTCTGCTGCCTCAGTTTGTATGATGGCAATTTGCATATACTCCAGAATGTTACGAAGAGTGATCAGATGAATTGCAATTAATTGCAAAGTCCCTCTTTGCCATGCAAATGAACTGAATCCCCAAAAAACATTTCCACTGCATTTCAGCCCTGCCACAGAAGGACCAGCTGACATCATGTCAGTTATTCTCTCGTTAACACAGGTGTGAGTGTTGACGAGGACAAGGCTGTAGATCACTCTGTCATGCTGATTGAGTTTGAATAACAGACTGGAAGCTTCAAAAGGAGGGTGGTGCTTGGAATCATTGTTGTTCCTCTGTCAAACATGGTTACCTGCAAGGAAACACGTGCCGTCATCATTGCTTTGCACAAAAAGGGCTTCACAGGCAACGATATTGCTGCCAGTAAGATTGCACCTAAATCAACCATTTATCGGATCATCAAGAACTTCAAGGAGAGTGGTTCAATTGTTGTGAAGAAGGCTTCAGGTCGCACAAGAAAGTCCGGCAAGCGCCAGGACCGTCTCCTAAAGTTGATTCAGCTACGGGATCGGGGCACCACCAGTACAGAGCTTGCTCAGGAATGGCAGCAGGCAGGTGTGAGTGCATCTGCATGCACAGTGAGGCGAAGACTTTTGGAGGATGGGCTGGTGTCAAGAAGGGCAGCAAAGAAGCCACTTCTCTCCAGGAAAAACATCAGGGACAGACTGATATTCTGCAAAAGGTACAGGGATTGGACTGCTGAGGACAGGGGTAAAGTCATTTTCTCTGATGAATCCCCTTTCCGATTGTTTGGGGCATCTGGAAAAAAGCTTGTCCGGAGAAGACAAGGTGAGCGCTACCAAGCATCCTGAGACCATTCATGTGTGGGGTTGCTTCTCAGCCAAGGGAGTGGGCTCACTCACAATATTGCCTAAGAACACAGCCATGAATAAAGAATGGTACCAACACATCCTCCGAGAGCAACTTCTCCCAACAATCCAGGAACAGTTTGGTGATGAACAATGCCTTTTCCAGCATGATGGAGCACCTTGCCATAAGGCAAAAGTGATAACTAAGTTGCTCGGGGAACAAAACATCGATATTTTGGGTCCATGGCCAGGAAACTCCCCAGACCTTAATCCCATTGAGAACTTGTGGTCAATCCTCAAGAGACGGGTGGACAAACAAAAACCACAAATTCTGACATTACTCCAAGCATTGATTATGCAAGAATGGGCTACCATCAGTCAGGATGTGGCCCAGAAGTTAATTGACAGCATGCCAAGGTGGATTGCAGAGGTCTTGAAAAAGAAGGGTCAACACTGCAGATATTGACTCTTTGCATCAACCTCATGTAATTGTCAATAAAAGCCTTTGACACGTATGAAATGCTTATAATTATACTTCAGTATTCCATAGTAACATCTGACAAAAATATCTAAAGACACTGAAGCGGCAAACTTTGTGAAAAATAACATTTGTGTCATTCTCAAAACCTTTGGCCACGACTGTAGGAGAACCCTTTGAAGAACCCTTTTTGGTTCCAGGTAGGACCCTATTGGGTTCCATGTAGAACCCTTTCCCCAGGAACCAAAAAGAATTCCCCTATGGGGACAGACATTATGGAACCCATTTTCTAAGAGTGTACAGAAGCTACACAAAACAGCCAAAACACAAAAGGCCACAGACAAAAGTGTGTGTGTGCGTGTGCGTGTGCGTGTGCGTGTGTGTGTGTGTGTGTGTGTGTGTGTGTGTGTGTGTGTGTGTGTGTGTGTGTGTGTGTGTGTGTGTGTGTGTGTGTGTGTGTGTGTGTGTGTGTGTGTGTGTGGAATCAGTGTCTGGTTATTGTCTATGTGTAAGGTATATGGGATCTGTACTGCATTTGCTACAGATCAAGTTGTGTATGTGATTTTAGAGTGTGGGTCAGAACATTCTCCTGGTGAAACTTTTGTCATTTTTTAGGGTTAGGGATGGAGGTGGCTTCTTCAGATCCCATAATGGTGCTCTGTTGTAATGAGAGTGAGTTCATGGTAAAGGGAGGGAACAGGGCATACAGACGGTCAAATTAAATATCATCCAGGAAATGAAAAGAAATACATATGATTCAGTATATACAGTGCATTCGAAAATTATTCAGACCTCCTGACTTTTTTCCATATTTTGTTAAGTTACAGCCTTATTCTAAAATGGATGAGTTCGTTTTTTCCCCTCATCAATCTACACACAATATCTCATAATGACAAAGCAAAAACCGTTTTTAATTTTTTTTTCAAATGCATCAAAATAAAAAAACTGAAATATCACATTTACATAAGTATTCAGACCCTTCACTCAGTACTGTGTTGAAGGTCCATTGGCAGCGATTGTAGTCTCCCTTTCTTCTCTGCAGATCCTCTCAAGCTCTGTCAGGTTGGATGGGGAGCGTTGTTGCAGTCATTTTCAGGTCTCTCCAGAGATGAACGATCAGGTTCAAGTCCGGGCTCTGGCTGGACCACTCACGGACATTCAGAGACTTATCCCGAAGCCACTCCTGCATTGACTAGGCTGTGTGCTTAGAGTCGTTGTCCTGTTGGAAGGTGAACCTTCGCACCAGTCTGAGGTCCTGAGCGCTCTGGAGCACGTATTCATCAAGGATCTCGCTGTACTTTGCTCCGTTCATCTTTCCCTCGATCCTGACTAGTCTCCCAGTCCATGCCGCTGAAAAACATCCCCACAGCATGATGCTGCCACCACCATGCTTCACCGTAGGGATGATGTCATGTGCCTTTTACTGAGGAGTGGCTTCCGTCTGGCCTCTCTACCATAAAGACCTGATTGGTGGTGCTGCAAAGAAGCAGCACTCCATTTCCACAGAGGAACTCTGGAGCTCTGTCAGAGTGACCATTGGGTCCTTGGTCACCTCCCTGACCAAGGCCCCTCTACCTCGATTGCTCAGTTTTTCCAGGAGGCCAGCTCTAGGAAGAGTCTTGGTGATTCCAAACGTCTTCCATTTAAGAATGATGGAGGCCACTCTGTTCTTGGGGTTCTTCAATGCTGCAGAAATTGTTTGGTACCCTTCCCCAGATATGTGCCTCGACACAATCCTGTCTCAGAGCTCTATGGACAATTCCTTCGACCTCATGGCTTGGTTTTTGCTCTGACATCTACTGTCGACTTTGGGGCCTTATATAGATAGGTGTGTCTCTCCAAATCATTTCCAATCAATTGAATTTACCACAGGTAGACTCCAATCAAGTTGTAGAAACATCTCAAGGATGATCAATGGAAACAGGATGTACCTGAGCTCAATTTCGAGTCTCATAGCAAAGGGTCTGAATACTTATGTAAATAAAGTATTTCTGATTTTTAATACATTTGCAAAAAACTATAAAAAACTGTTTTTGATTTTTCATTATGGGGTATTGTGTGTAGATTGATGAGAAAATAAGAAAAAAAACAATTTTAGAATAAGGCTGTAACGTAACAAAATTAGGAAAAATTCAAGGGGTCTGAATGCTTTCCGAAAGCACTGTATGTGTTGAAACTGACATACTGTATATGAGAAATATATGACATCCTTAATGCTTTCATATGTGAAATCATATGCATACAGTATAAGTTCAGTATTAATACAAATATGTAAGTATTGATTCATACATGCTACTACAGATTCGTTTTTGATATAGTTTGTTTACCTGGCGCCTTGTTTAGGTGGCAGGTAGCCTAGTGGTTAGAGTGTTGGACTAGTAACCGAAAGGCTGCAAAATCCCAGAGCTGACAAGATAAAAATGTGTCGTTCTGCCCCTGAACAAGGCATTTAACCCACTGTTCCTAGGCCGTCATTGAAAATAAGAATTTGTTCTTAACTGACTTGCCTAGTTAAATAAAGGTAAAGGAAAAATGTATTAGATTGAGTCATAAAGTGTGTACAGGCATGGGTGGAGAAGCAGGCTGAAGACATGCGCAGACACACGTGCACAAAGATGCACATACAACATAAGACACACACTGTTGCAGGCTTTTGCAAGACTTCTTGCACAACAGATATAGTGATCTTTACATAACACGGATGGGCCGATGGGCTTCCAAATCAAACCAAATAAATTAACAGGTGAGACCATATGCAGGTGCAGTCCCAGACTTAACCCACGAGGGCAGCCTTGCTGAAGTGCCAGGGGCAGAGCACTCACTTTCCCAGGAAGTCCCACACCATGCCCCCAATCTGCTGGGGGGCAGCGGACACAGGGGGGAGCGGGTCAGGGGGAGCTCTACCACCGGGACCGTGACGAGGGACGGAGCCAGGGCCGGAACCAAGGCCGAAACCAGGGCGAGGGACAGGGGCAAGGTGAGGGGGGCTGTGCCAGGTGGAGTAGGAGGAGGAGCGTGAGAATGAGGGTGAGGGGAAAGTGTTGGGGAGAGAGAGAGAGAGAGAGAGAGAGAGAGAGAGAGAGAGAGAGAGAGAGAGAGAGAGAGAGAGAGAGAGAGAGAGAGAGGAAATGTGAGGGAGAGACAGTGGTAAGGAAGAGGTGCGAGAAAAAAACAGAAAGAAAGAGAGAGGTGACACGGAAGAAGGGAGAGAGGGAAAAAGGAGAAGTTGTTGTGAACAAGGAAAATATAAAGGGGGGAAGATTTGGGCGAAGATGGTAAAGAAGGACAGAAACACTCAGTTAAATGAATCAGTCACAGCATGAGAATGACACACTGAAATGCAATGGCACCGTATTACTGCCAGGGGACGCTCATGTGGCGAGCACATACAGTTTGACCTACCTGGGCCCTTTTCTGCAATATTTTACACTAAAATGGCCATTCCAAAGTCTAAAGATGAAATGTTCTATTCATCAATACTCTATAAGTATGATGTAGATTTTCACTATCAGCCAGCATTGTACCCGGAGGGGGTTGGGGTGCACCTGAGCAGCACAGTACACAGATTTACAGGATGACGTGACATCCACATATCAACAAAGACCGGATGAGAGAGTAGATTAACTACACAAGAGCACATTTAAGCCAACTTGCACAGAGTTACAGAAACAAAGCATAGCAGTAAAGCAGTCAGCAGCGGGCCATTTGGAGAGGACCATGCACATCCAGTGCCTTGTCATACAAATCCAATGGGCTTTCACCTTCGCTGCACATTGTAGGGGTTTCACCCATAGCCTTGCTTGCTTACTAAAAAACTATCAAAACCTCCATTCATACTGTGACTCAATCAAGTGATTTGTAATAATTAAATAAGACTTTCAAAAATTGCATTAACAGTAAGTAATAGTATTGCCTTAGACGATGGTGTTAGTCTGATAATCAGTTCAACAAATATGATCATCTTTATCTATAATTCTGTCTGTTTCTCTATCCATAGCACTTCCATGCTTATGCCACACCTCCAACTACTCAACATCAATATATATATGTATCTATTATAAGACCTACAGTGCCTTTGGAAAGTATTCAAACCCCTTGACTTTTTACACATTTTGTTACGTTACAGCCTAAATCTAAAATGTATTAAATAAATAAAACTCCTCAGCAATCTACACACAACACCCCATAATGACAAAGCAAAAACAGATTTTTAGAATTTATTTCAAATGTAATAATAAAAAACAAAAATACCTTATAAGTACTCAGATCCTTTGCTATGAGACTCGAAATTGAGCTCAGGTGCTTCCTGTTTCCATTGATCATCCTTGAGATGTTTCTACAACTTGATTGGAGTCCACCTGTGGTAAATTCAATTGATTGGATATGATTTGGAAAGTCACACACCTGTCTATATAAGGTCCCACAGTTGACAGTGCATGTCAGAGCAAAAATCCAAGCAATGAGGTCGAAGGACTTGTCCGTAGAGCTCCGAGACAGTTTGGCCACCTGGCCAAACTGAGCAATCGGGGGAGAAGGGCCTTGGTCGGGGAGGTGACCAAGAACCTGATGGTCACTCTGACAGAGCTCTAGAGTTCCTCTGTGGTGATGGGATAACCTTCCAGAAGGTCATAAGACACATGACAGCCCGCTTGGAGTTTGCCAAAAAAGGAACCTAAAGACGCTCAAACCATGCCAAGATAGAACTCTTTGGCCTGAATGCCAAGTGTCACGTCTGGAGGAAACCTGGCACCATCCCTACGGTAAAGCATGGTGGTGGCAGCATCATGCTGTGGGGATGTTTTTCAGCGGCAGGGACTGGGAGACTAGTCAGGATCGAGTGAAAGATTAATGGAGAAAAGTACAGAGAGATCCTTGATAAAAACCTGCTCCAGAGCATTCAGGACCTTTGACGGGGACGAAGGTTCACCTTCCAACAGGACAACGATCCTAAGCACACAGCCAAGACAACGCAGGAGTGGCTTCGGGACAAGTCTTTGAATGTCCTTGAGTGGCCCAGCCAGAGCCCGGATTTAAACACGATCTAACATCTCTGGACAGACCTGAAAATAGCTGTTCAGCAACACTCCCCATCAACCTGACAGAGCTTGAGAGGATCTGCAGAGAAGAATGGGAGAAACTCTCCAAATACAGGTGTGCCAAGCTTGTAGCATCATACCCAAGAAGGTGTGATTTTAAAAAAAAACTAAAAAAAAATTAATTGAGCAAACATTTCAAAAAACATGTTTTTGCTTTGTTATTATGCGGTATTGTGTTTAGATTTGTGAGGGGAAAAAACGATTTAATCAAGTTTAGAATAACAAAATGTGGAAAAAGTCAAGGGGTCTGAATACTTTGCGAAGGCACTGTATATACTTGATATATCTGTAAATATAAAGCACTTCCTCCGACTACCATAGAAATGTAAATCTAAGGGTAGTATAGCCCAGTTACCTTTCCAGCTCAGCGATCTTCTTATCCTTGTTGTTCTTCTCAGTCTCCACCTCTCGGAGGATGGCTAGTAGCCTATCCACCTCGACCTGGGCCTTGCCAGACTCCTCCTTGTAGTAGGAAACCTCCTTCTCTAGGACCTTGACTCGCTGCTCCCGCTCCCGCTCCACATACTCTGGGTTCCCCCTGGAGCCCACTCCCACTCCCACCTGCTGGACCTCATGGACCTCATGGGCCTTCTGCATAGTCATGGATATGGGGAAATACACACACACACACACACACACACACACACACACACACACACACACACACACACACACACACACACACACACACACACACACACACACACACACACACACACACACACACACACAAATGGACGCAGGAATAAACACACACACATACGCATGAATGGAACACACGCACAGACATGCACATACGCACAAACTCTCACAAATAGGAGAGGGGAGAGAACCCAGAACAGACAAGCTCAACAGTTAGTGTCTTTTATGAACTTCTCACTCTCCTCTATCCCTCTTTCTCTCTCCCTCTTTCCCTCTCTCTGTACTGTATAAATAAAGCATGGTGAACAGGGGACATCAGTAATACTATGGCTCATTAGCTCTCTGAAGCTGTTATTTAGCTCCATTAAATGAACCATTCCTGTGAGACTAGTGTACCAGAGCGATTGGAACTAAAGGCTGCTTGTGCCTGTTACAATATGCTAATGCTAACAAGAAAAACAAGCGATATAGAACAGTTGAGATTTGTACATCTGTCATTTAGTATCATTAGTTTTCCTGAGTAGCTTCTTACAGACTTGCTGACCTCATGACAATAACTTTTTAGGAGCCAAAGTGGACTGTGGGCCAGTATCCCAGACACAGATTAAGCCTAGTCCTGGTCAAAAGAGCACTTTCAATGGAGATTCAACATTTAGCATAAATTCACTTTAGTCCAGAACCAGGATTCATCTGGGTTGTGGAAACAGGCAGTGTCTGTATAGGAAGGACAAGACCAGGGCCTGTAACCACAAAGCATCTCCCAGTAGGAGTGCTGATCTAGGATCAGGTCCTTACCTGTCCATATAATCATATTCATTATGATCTAAAATATTAAACTGATCCTAGATCAGCACTGCTACTCTGTGCTGCTTTGTGAATTCAGGCCATGTCCTTCCTGTTATAATCACTTGGTAGAATCACTCTCATCTCTGCTCTCATATCTCTCTGGATAATCACACCTCATCACCTCTAGTGTGTCTTAGTCACTGAAAGAGGATAGGCTTTTGACCACCATTCAGTAAAAACTGAACAGCTTGAGTCATCTTTCAAACACACATAACAGAAGTACACAACACAGATCAGAATTACACAACACATCTGAGACATCACATCGACAACGCTGACAGTCACAGAGCAACACAACAGACCTAACACAACGGACCAACACAACGGACCAACACAACAGACCCAACACAACAAACCCGACACAACAGACCCAACACAACATACCAACACAACAGACCAACACAACAGACCAACACAACAGACCCAACACAACAGACCCAACACAACAGACCAACACAATAGACCCAACAGAGCAACACAACAGAGCAACACAACAGAGCAACACAACAGACCCAACACAACAGACCCAACACAACAGACCAACACAATAGACCAAACAGAGCAACACAACAGAGCAACAGAACAGAGCAACATAACAGAGCAACACAATAGACCCAACAGAGCAACCCAACAGAGCAACATAACAGAGCAACACAATAGACCCAACAGAGCAACACAACAGACTAATACAACAGAGCAAAACAACAGAGCAACACAACACAGAGCATGACTAGATAAATATAGACCCCCACAGTGAGCCACGTCAACCATTACCAGTGTTAGAAGGTTACTATTAGGCCTCTGTTCTATTGACCACTTATTAACATGGAGACAGTGAAGGGAGCCAAACAGTGACGAGAAAACAAAGCATGCTGTAATAAGGAGGACAAATCATAGCATGCAAACTAACATAGCTGGGAAAACAATCTTTGCAATGCTTTCCCCATGAACAGAGTCAGGTCAATCCAGCAGCGACAACAAGTGACATATTTCAAGCATGAGGAGTAAAGTGAGCACCAACAGTTTGGGGAGAATCTAAAGGTCTCAGAGGTGGGTGGCGTGTACCTCTAGGACTAGCCTGTGGGCCCTGCTCAAAAGTAGCGCACTATGTAGTGAGTAGGCTGCTGTTTGGGACACACCCCTGTAGGCCCTATACAGGTATGCAAGGCCTACAGTTAGATAAATATTGTGTTGATTATTAATTTAGAGTTTGTTAAAATAATGGTACAGAGCTAAATGATATCTTGGTATCTTACTATCAGCCATGATGCCGAATGTGAGAACACTATAGAAGAAGAAACTATCCGTAACTTTCAGTTAACTCAGCTTTTTTTTGCTATGAAGCTTTGTAAGAAACATTCGACCACAGTAAAAAACACATTATATCACCATTGTACAAGTCTTTATACAAGTATTCAATACAGAGACCAATGGTTGAGCAACAACATTAGATTAGGCTATCAAGATGCAAATAAATAGAACCCCAACTGTGTGGTCATACAGATTACAAGTTAGGCTAAGATAAATGCTAAGATAAACGCTAAGCTAAATGTTAAGCAACATTTTAAGCTAAATGCTAAGCTAAATCCTAAACTAAATGCTCACTTCACACTCTGTTCATACAGAATAGAGGCTAATGTGCGTGCAGTTGGAAAGCTAAATCATACTTATACAGTGAAAAGATCAACATCCATCTACATTATCTGAAAGAGATACCAGGGACAGTGGGACTGAGACCATGTGACCATGACACGATTACACACTAGCTAGCTAGCATGTTCTAGGGTTTTAGAGTAGCTTTTGGTGGGTGTCCTCATGCTTTCAATATGTGCCACCACAGAGAGCTCCAGACGGAGCAAAGAAGGACTTACAGGGTTGTTCATCTGAGTGAACAGCTGCTCTGCTTGCTACATTGCAAAGGAAGGTGGTGAAGGGGGGAGACGAGGAGGGAGGGGGAGGGGGAGGGGGGAGACCGGGGAAGATAGTATTAGCATGTAGCTCTATTAGCCAGAGGAGAGTAGAAACAGCAGGATCCGGGGAGAACAGACTAGCCTGGTACCAGATCTGTTCATCCCAAACAGACAATGACCAAATGAGTTGGCAAGACAGCAAAAACAGTTCTGGGACCAGGCTAAGAAAAAATATGTTACATGTTAAAGAAGTGTCAATATAGATAACATGTTTAATGTATATGTTACTGTACATGTTGAACAGTATGTTGAGACCATAGAAATAAAATTACACCCAATTTGGAAGCCGATCCAGCCATCACGGAACCTTGACTTGATTTTGTAATTGGATTTCTATGGTTGAGACAGCTAGGACCACTGGACAGGAACAGAGGAAGGAGTAGGAGGATGAGGAGTGAGGAGTGAGGAGTGAAGGGGAGGAGGAGGAGGAGGAGGAGGAGGAGGAGGAGGAGGAGGAGGAGGAGGATACAGAATGGGTGGTTATGGGACAGAGAGACACAAGGGGGAGATCTGATGGACATCTTTGCTCCCCATCTCAGGTCGTTCTACGGTGTTGTAGGAACATTATCTGAACGTTATCCACACATAACGATTTCCACTAGTTATCACAGCCACAACGTCAAAATTGGCTGTATGTTACCCGTTTCAGAAAACTAGGCGGATATCGAGGGTCACTAACTCTGTTAGGTATGCGTAACTGGCTGTAAGGGAGTCAGGTGCAGGAGAGCAGAAGTTGGGTAGCCAAAGGAGCCTTTTATTTCGGCGAACAAAACACACGGCACTAAGAACACTAAACACAATATGGGTTGACATAACCCAGCGCAAACCAGTCTAGCGTGCACATACACGAAACAACAAACAATTCCACACACAGACATGGGGGGAACAGAGGGTTATATACACGTCTAATACTGAGGGAATTGAAACCAGGTGTGTAGGAAAACAAGACAAGACAAATGGAAAAATGAAAGGTGGATTGGCGATGGCTAGAAAACCGGTGACGTCGACCGCCGAACGCCGTCCAAACAAGGAGAGGAACCGACTTCGGCGGAAGTTGTGACAGTACCCCCCCTTGACACGCGCCTCCAGCAGCGCGCCGACACCGGCCTCGGGGACAACCCGGAGAGCGAGGCGCAGGGTGATCCGGACGGCGCCGGTGGAACTCCCGCAGCATTGACGGATCCAACACGTCCTCCACCGGAACCCAGCATCTCTCCTCCGGACCGTACCCCTCCCACTCCACGAGGTACTGTGAAGGCCCTCGATGTACAGAGGGGGCGGAGGAACCTCCCGCACCTCAGACTCCTGGAGCGGACCAGCCACCACCGGCCTGAGGAGAGACACATGGAACGAGGGGATAATACGGTAATCGGGGGGAGCTGTAACCTGTAACACACCTCGTTCAGTCTCCTCAGGACTTTGAACGGCCCCACAAACCGCAGACCCAGCTTCCGGCAGGGCAGGTGGAGGGGCAGGTTACGGGTCGAGAGCCAGACCCGGTCCCCCAGTGCAAACACCGGGGCCTCACTGCGGTGACGGTCCACGCTGGTTTTGTGGCGCAGCTCGGCGCGCTGAAGGTGAACATGGGCGGCGTCCCATGTCTCCTCCGCGCGCCGGAACCAGTCGTCCACCGCAGGAGCTTCGATCTGACTCTGATACCAAGGAGCCAGAACCTGCTGGTACCCCAGTACGCACTGGAAGGGGGAGAAGTTTGTGGAGGAGTGGCAGAGCGAGTTCTGGGCCATCTCTGCCCAGGGCACGAACGCCGCCCACTCCCCTGGCCGGTCCTGGCAATAAGACCGCAGAAACCTACCCATATCCTCGTTAACTCTCTCCACCTGCCCGTTACTCTCAGGGTGAAAACCCGAGGTAAGGCTGATCGAGATCCCCAGACGTTCCATGAATGCCCTCCAGACCCTCGAAGTGAACTGGGGAGTCAGACACTACATCCTACACCCCGTAGCGCCGGAAGACGTGCGTAAACAAGGCCTCCGCAGTCTGTAGGGCCGTAGGGAGACCGGGCAGAGGAAGGAGACAGCAGGACTTAGAGAAACGATCCACAACAACCAGGATCATGGTGTTTCCCTGTGATGGGGGGAGATCGGTGAGGAAATCGATCGACAGGTGCGACCATGGCCGTTGTGGAACGGGTAGGGGGTGTAACTTACCTCTGGGCAGGTGCCTAGGAGCCTTACACTGCGTGCACACCGAGCAAGAGGAAACATAAACCCTCCTTTGCCAAAGTGGGCCACCAGTACTTCCCACTCAGACAGCGCACTATGCTGGGAATGCGGGGAAAAGTCAGGAAAGTAAACATGCACAAACAGGTGTACAACAGAGGGCTCTGGATGAGAGTGGTGCAGGCTCACCTGGGGCGACGCCAGAGGGCCTTCCCTGCTGCCTCAACCCCTAGAGGAACCAACCCGGCACCGACCAGCAGTGTGACCTCTGCGGCCACAGATGGTACACGTGAAGGCCCCTCTTCTGGCGTCCCTGAGCGCAGCACCTCCTAGCTCCATAGGCACCAGAGTGGTGGTGCTGAGAGGGGGAATCGACAGAGCCCTCTCTGGACGTCCGCGGGTGACCAGCAGGTTATCCAACCGAATGGACAGGTCCACCAAATGGTCGAAGGTGAGGGTGGTATCCCTGCAGGCCAACTCCCGACGGACATCCTCGCGCAGGCTGCAGCGATAGTGGTCGATAAGGGCCCTGTCGTTGCATCCCGCTCCTGCGGCCAGGGTCCGAAATTCCAGGGTGAACTCCTGGGCACTCCTCGTCCCCTGCCTCAGTTGGAAGAGATGTTCACCCGTCGCTCTACCCTCGGGCAGGTGGTCGAAGACTGCCCGGAAGTTAACTCCTCGAAGTCGTTCACCGCCGCATCTCCTTCTCCCCACACGGCGTTAGCCCACTCCAGAGCTCTCCCTGAGAGGCACAAGACGAGGGCAGACACCCTCTCCCTTCCTGAGGGAGCCGGGTAAACAGTGCCCAGGTATAGGTCCAGCTGTAGCAGGAACCCCTGGCACCGTGCCGCCGTCCCATCAGACTCCCTGGGAAGGGCGAGACGCATCCCACTGGGACCGGGTACAGGAGGGACGAGTAGTGGGAACCCCTGTTGTGCTGGTGGAGGCGCGGGAGGGACTCTCTGTCTCTCCCAGCGGTCCATGGTCTGAACGACGCGGTCCATCGCGACGCCGAGATGTTGTAGCATCGCCGCGTGTTCTCTGACGCGCTCCTCGACTCCTATAACCGGGCTACCTGCTCCTGCTGACTCCATGGTCGGGTGTGGAATTCTGTTAGGTATGCGTAACTGGCTGTAAGGGAGTCAGGCGCAGGAGAGCAGAAGTTGGGTAGCCAAAGGAGCCTTTTATTTTGGAGAACAAAACACACGGCACTAAGAACACTAAACACAATATGGGTTGACATAACCCAGCGCAAACCAGTCTAGAGTGCACATACACGAAACATCAAACAATTCCACACACAGACATGGGGGGAACAGAGGGTTATATACACGTCTAATACTGAGGGAATTGAAACCAGGTGTGTAGGATGGAAATGGAATGGAAAAATGAAAGGTGGATCGGCAATGGCTAGAAAACCGGTGACGTCGACCGCCGAACGCCGCCCAAACAAGGAGAGGAACCGACTTCAGCGGAAGTCGTGACAACCTCACACGAGAGACATTTGAATGTAATCTTTTTTTTTTTATCTAAATTTGTTTTTTGGCAGAAATGCCTTCTGGAACATGTGAACTTTCATGTGCCTTAATAACAAACATGTATGCCATCTGTAAATACAAATAAAATTGTTAAATTACGAACCTAGTTGGTTTAGCCACAGAAAAGCCGGCAACCTTCCACTAGCCATGATTGGCTGAGATAATGCGTGGGCTGGACATGAGTTCGGATTGGTCTGCCACATAGCCCGCTTCTGTCTATTTGAGCTGGTTAGTATGTGTTGGTAATCCTGTCTAACGTGGCTTAAAAAATATATATATATTGCTTAGTAGAACTGCATAAGTGTTGCTCTCCACTTTCTGGAGGACAGAGTTTTGAAATCAGTGGAATTAGAGTATGATAGCAAAGAAGATGGAGAAATCACCTGTTTCCAGATTACATCTTCAAACTAGGGCAACCATGGCATCTGTGACAGGGAGAAGCATCCATCCATGATGTATACGGATGGGTAAGATAGTCTAGCTAGCTACATTTTTCAGATATTACACATTTAGATTTAATTTCAAGTTAACGTGTACTGTTAGCTAGCTAGCTAAAAATAGTTGGCTGGCTCGCTAGCTAACGTTACGTGTATAATCTTATTATTTGTATTTCAGAGCCATTTTCTTGGCTAGTTATAGCCTAATATTAGCTAGCTAACATTGAACCTGGTTAGCTACCTGCAGATTCCTACAGGGTACTAATGTCATGAGTTGTGATTATGGTTAATTGTTTAGCTAGCTTCATGTCTTAACAAAAGACTCCACTATGCAAGTGTCAATTTTAATAGAATTTCACTGCGACAACTGTTAGCCAGTTAGCTTGGATGCTTGACTGCTGCTTTTAGGACAGAACGCTCAGATCAACCCTGAAGGAAATTGGTGGAGCTCAAGCTTAAGAGGGTGTGAACGATGCTGAATGGGTGTAGAGAAAGAAGCGCTCTCCAGTAGGTATCAAAACATTCAAAGGCCATTTTCTCAAAAGTGAGGTTACAAGTTAATTCGAAGCAGAATTACTTTCCCATTGTTCCTCAAATTCAGTGTATGATATACTATGTTGTAGCTCTGTGTCTCTGCTTTTATGCAATGTAAAAAACATAATTAAACATTTTGTTACATAATACCGAATCAAGCCATTCGGTCACATATTGTAAAAATGTATGAAAACAAAAATGTATTTAAGGTTAGGGTTAGGCTTAAGGTTAGCATTGTGTTTAAGGTTAGGGTTCGAGGTTAGGGTTCGGTTTAAAATATATTAAGAAGAGAAACGGTAGAAATAGGCAGGGTTTATAACTTTGTGATTGTGGTAACTAGTGACGACCAGACATAACTAGTCCAATAGTATCCCGTTAGTAAGTTAATTAAATGCAGAAAACTCTGATCCGGGTTTTACATTCCATCACTATAGGAAGTCAAAACCAAATTATTTGATTCCGTCGATAAGAGGGTTATAACAAGCAGGGAATTTATCGAGGATTGGACTTTTTCACAATGTTGCTACAGCGTTGTGTATGCATGTGCTAATAGTAGCAGCAGCAGCATTGTAAAAAGGATGTGTGTTGGCAGGGACTGATGAGGTTGTATATATTAGACATGCTAATAGTAGAGAATGCTCCAAAATTATCCACCAGGGTTTGGTTCAAGTTGAATCGAAGGCAGTCAATTCAGGATGTAAACTTAAATTCTAATTCAATAATTGATCAAAAAGCCATCTACTGTATTTTCAATAACTTCTCAATGAACTGAAAGCTATTAATTTCAAAAGTTTGAAGTTTAAACGCAAATAACTTACTAAATTGACTACCTTCATTTCGAATTGACCACAACCCTGTTATCTACCATGACAGATAGAACATGTTACTGTATTAAAGCAATACAGATGTATATTTTTTCAAGAATTGGATTGATGAAACATACTTAAATAATTAGTGGTTTAAAGGGGAAGTTCAGTATTTTCCAACCTAATGTAAGATGGTTCCTCGTACTGAAAGTAGGCTACGGGTCAGGATAATCTGTAATACATGGTTCGGTTTTCTTTAAACAGCCACTACAAACTTAAGCTAATTTTAGCCACAGCTAGCTAAAAAGCAAAGGAGGTGATAGGGGCAAACACGCAATACTGAACTTCCCTTTTAATGTGACTATTTGATGCAGGGTAAAGTAAAAGTCTTCATCAGCCATACAGGTATAACACTGTCTACCAGATACTGCAGGTTTAGACTGAATTGTAAAAATGCAACTGAAGGTAAGCAGATTAGTAGAGGACATTATCATGGTATAAAAGGGATCTCTTCCACTTGTTTCCTTGAACCATTTAACCTAATAGTTGCTGAACTGTGCACAATGCCCTGTAGGTTCTCCATTATCAAACACTTTCAGTAAGCTCTGTACCATACAGTGTTACTATAAATCCTTGCCATCCCTTTAACAGGGATTCTAACAGTGATTTTAACTGACAGACTAAATCATTGACGCCGTCCCAAATTAGTTGTTCAGGTGGTCATTGCTAGTTTACATAATAGACATCAGAATGAAACCGCAAAGGCCTCTGAGAGTATGCTGTAGTTTTGAATCCCAGCCATGCATTCCCCACTTCCATTGACACTTTTAAGTGGTGCAGTGCTAGGACACCTACCTTCTGTAACTGTGTCTCCAACTTGCTACACTCCTCTTTCTTCTGCTCGATGGCCATCTCCAGAGACTTGAGCTTGGATTCTTTCTTCAGGCTGGAGGAGGCCAGGGAGGAGGCATGCTCCTTCAGGTCAATGAGACTGGACTGCAGGGGGACAGACAGGGACAGCACTGATAGTTAGGACCAGTCCAGACCAGGTGGCACAGTAAAAACACTGAACAGGCCTAACTGGGTCACGCTACCAGAGGGAGCAGCGTTCCATGTATTTGAAAGGGTACAGTTATTTTGCTCACTGTTCACTGCCAATTGCTCATGCAATACACATGTACTGTATATCCACACAAACAAATACACACACACACACACCCACACACGCACACACTGACCTCCTTCTCTGTTAAATCCATATGGAGGGTATTGACTTTCTCCTTGAGGTCCTTGTTCTCCTTCTTATAGGACTCCACCTCGTCAATCCTCTCATTGTCCTCCCTCGCTCTCTGCTCCTTCAGTCTCTCTATTATCCGCTCCTGAGAGAGACACACATACACACATCAACACATTATGTCCACCATCAACACATTATGTCTAACATCAACACATTATGTCCACCATCAACACATTATGTCCACCATCAACACATTATGTCTACCATCAACACATTATGTCTAGCACAACACATTATGTCCACCATCAACACATTATGTCCACCATCAACACATTATGTCTAGCACAACACATTATGTCCACCATCAACACATTATGTCCACCATCAACACATTATGTCCACCATCAACACATTATGTTCCACCATCAACACATTATGTCCACCATCAACACATTATGTCTACCATCAACACATTATGTCCACCATCAACACATTATGTCTAGCACAACACATTATGTCTACCATCAACACATTATGTTCCACCATCAACACATTATATCTAGCACAACACATTATGTCTACCATCAACACAGTATGTCCACCATCAACACATTATGTCCACCATCAACACATTATGTCTAACACAACACATTATGTCTAACATCAACACAGTATGTCTAGCACAACACATTATGTCTACCATCAACACATTATGTCCACCATCAACACATTATGTTCACCATCAACACATTATGTCTAACACAACACATTAAGTCCACCATCAACACATTATGTCTACCATCAACACATTATGTCTACCATCAACACATTATGTCCACCATCAACACATTATGTCTAACACAACACATTAAGTCCACCATCAACACATTATGTCTAACACAACACATTAAGTCCACCATCAACACATTATGTCTACCATCAACACATTATGTCCACCATCAACACATTATGTCTACCATCAACACATTATGTCTAACACAACACATTATGTCTACCATCAACACATTATGTTCCACCATCAACACATTATGTCCACCATCAACACATTATGTCTAACACAACACATTATGTCTACCATCAACACATTATGTCTAACATCAACACATTATGTCTACCATCAACACATTGTGTCCACCATCAACACATTATGTCTAACACAACACATTAAGTCCACCATCAACACATTACGTCTAACACAACACATTATGTCTACCATCAACACATTATGTTCCACCATCAACACATTATGTCAACCATCAACACATTATGTCTAACATCAACACAATATGTCTAACACAACACATTATGTCTACCATCAACACATTATGTTCCACCATCAACACATTATGTCCACCATCAACACATTATGTCTAACATCAACACAATATGTCTAACACAACACATTATGTCTACCATCAACAAATTATGTCTACCACAACAAAGCTATCTATATCAAAATCCTTATTACTTTTGAAAACATACAGTCTCTCTTCAGAGGAAAGACGAGCCACAAAACAACACTGAAAGCAAGTTATTGATCTATTGTGTGTTACTCACATTTCCATTTGAACTCAGTAATGCATATCCAGGTCATGTGATCTGAAATTATGTGCTCTGGTTCTAAGTTCTCCTACTGTAAAACTATGGGCCCTATATTTCAAAGTTCTGTACCTTCTCAGAGAGTGCCTCCTCCAGGGTGGCCAGGGCAGTGTCAGTGTTACTGGAGTCAGTCTGTAGAGACTTCACCCTGTCCTTCAGGTTCCCCAGCTGCTTGTCCTTATCACACAGCTGCTCCTGCAGATTCTCAATCTGGGGGGGAATAGAGAGAAAATTAGCATGAGGTCAAAATAACTGTATATAGAGAAACTGCATTAAAAGTTAGTTAGTGTGAGTGATGTTTGCAGGCTAAAAGACTAGAGGGGACTGTGGTTGTTTCCCAAATGGCACTGTATTTTCTATATAGTGCAAAGTCAAAAGTAGTGCACTATATAGGGAATACAGTGCCATTTAGGACATATGACGGTGTTGGACTTTTTAAGCCTGTGAGAGGAAGCCTTTATTATTTCAGCCAAAGACATCAAATACTGTGGGATCTCTGAATTGAATTAAAGCTCTTTTAGATTTGCTGGTAATTGAGGGAGAGGAAAGAGAGAGAGAGAGAGAGAGAGAGAGTTTAGATGTAAATGGCTATATACGGAGTCTCCATTTTCACAGTGAGATGTTTTTCAAAGATAGTAAGAAATAAAACAAGATAGTCTAGCCAGACAGAAAGAAAGAGAAAGAGGGATATCTGAAAAAGAAACCAATCAAAAATACAGAGAGACACAGAGAGACACATTGCACTGACATAGAGTATAGCCACACCAGAAGAAGAGACAGAGAGAAAGATATAGTTAAAAGAGAGAGAAAGATATAGTTAAAAGAGAGAGAAAGAAAGAGAGAGAGAGAGAGGGAGAAAGAGAGGAGGTCAGGGTGAGAGAATAACCCTCACTGTATATTTTTAGAACACAGTAGAGGCAGTGTGACAGAAACTCCCTCGTATCCTCCTTGTCTGTGTGTGTGTGGGCACACTTTTAACCTGAGAACAGCACCGAGACACTTGATGGACAGAGCTACAACCATCAATTTGTGTCCTCAGAGACCAACTAGCCCAAGGATGTGTCCCAAATAGCACCCTATTCCCTATTCAGTGCACTTCTTACGACAAGGGCCAATAGGGGAAGCAACCCAGGTCTCAGGGAGACAGGGATCCAACCAAACATCCAAACAACCTGTACTGATATACAGCAAGCTCTCACCTAAGTTATATGTAACAATTCTCAAGATTTCTCTCATTTCGGGGAGAGCTTTCTTGTAAACCTATGTCTGATTCTCAAGATCTTTCTCATTTCGGGGGAGAGCTTTCTTGTAAACCTGTCTGAGTCAAATGTTTCAAATGTTTCCCTCAGATTTGCTCTTAGGCGAGTAGCTGAGGCCTCCGAGTCGCTATCCATTACACGTATTTCTACTGAAAAGCATGTTATGCCTAAAAGCAGAGCTAGGATGCCCCACTTCCAGTACTGTAAGCAATGGTTGGAGAAAACGATGCTGTTCACCGATGCCGTTTAAGTCCATTTAAACAAACTAGTGAACAATCACAGTCTACCTTGACCAATCCCTGATCCTTAACCCTGACCCTAAACCCCTGACCGCTGCCCCTGCCCCTAACCTTCTTCTGCAGGACGTTGATCTTCCTCTCCTTGACCTCCAGCATGTCCTTCATGTCTCGAATCTCTCCGGCCAGCGTACCCTTTTCCTCCGTCAGGTCCTGCAGCTGCTTGGTCTTCTTGTTTAGGAAGGACTCCTTCTCCTCCAGGCGCAGGCGCAGGGCGTCCACCTGGGAGGGGAGAGGTCACAGGTCAAAGGTAAAATGTCACAGTTCAGAAGTCAAATTCAATCAAATGGATTTCATGAAGCCCTTTTGACATTAGCAGTGGTCACAAAGTGAAAACCACCCCAACACCCAGACCACTGGAGGAAGTTTGTGAATGCTCCCCAAAGAGCAAAAGGATTTAAGTCAAGATGTCACAAAGTGCTTTCATAGTAACCCGGCTGAAGGGCATTTAACACTGAAGGGCAAAGTTCAAAGTTCAACGGTATTATTATTGTCTAGTTGACGAAGGAGTGTCCTCTCTGAAATACTTGGCATTTACAATACAATGTTCATTCCCCTCTAAAGGGTAGGAGGCAAGAGGGGAGGTAATACAGTTGAAGTCAGAAGTTTACATACACTTGGGTTGGAGTCATTAAAACTTGTTTTTCAACCACTCCACAAATTTCTTGTTAACAGACCATAGTTTTGGCAAGTCGGTTAGGACATCTACTTTGTGCATGACACAAGTGGTCCCGTGTGGCTCAGTTGGTAGAGCATAGCACTTGCAACGCCAGGGTTGTGGGTTCATTCCCCACGGGGGGACCAGGATGAATATGTATGAACTTTCCAATGTGTAAGTCACTCTGGATAAGAGCGTCTGCTAAATGACTTAAATGTAAATGTAAGTACTTTTTCAAACAATTGTTTACAGACAGATTATTTCACTGTATCACAATTCCAGTGGGTCAGAAGTTTACATACACTAAGTTGACTGTGCCTTAAAACAGCTTGGAAAATTCCAGAAAATGATGTCATGGCTTTAGAAGCTTCTGATAGGCTAATTGATATTATTTGAGTCAATTGGAGATGTACCTGTAGATGTAGTTCAAGGCCTACCTTCAAACTCAGTGCCTCTGCTTGACATCATGGGAAAATCAAAACAAATCAGCCAGACCTCAGAAATAAACCTTGTACAGACCTCCACAAGTCTGGTTCATCCTTGTGAGCAATTTCCAAACGCCTGAAGGTACCACGTTCATCTGTACAAACAATAGTACGCAAGTATAAACACCATGGGACCACGCAGTCATCACACCACTCAGGAAGGAGACGCGTTCTGTCTCCTTGAGATGAACGTACTTTGGTACGAAAAGTGCAAATCAATCCCAGAACAACAGCAAAGGACCTTGTGAAGATGCTGGAGGAAACAGGTACAAAAGTATCTATATCCACAGTAAAACGAGTCCTATGTCGACATAACCTGAAAGGCCGCTCAGCAAGGAAGAAGCCACTGCTCCAAAACTGCCATAAAATAGCCAGAATACGGTTTGCAACTGCACATGGGGACAAAGATCGTACTTTTTGGAGAAATGTCCTCTGGTCTGATTAAACAAAAATAGAACTGTTGGCCATAACGACCATTGTTATGTTTGGAGGAAAAAGGGGGAGGCTTGCAAGCCGAAGAACACCATCCCAACCGTGAAGCACGGGGGTGGCAGCATCATGTTGTGGGGGTGCTTTGCTGCAGGAGGGACTGGTGCACTTTACAAAATAGATGGCATCATGAGGAAGAAAAATGATGTGGACATATTTAAGCAACATCTCAAGACTGTTAAAGCTTGGTCGCAAATGGGTCTTCCAATTGGACAATGACCCCAACAATACTTCCAAAGTTGTGGCAAAATGGTTTAAGGACAACAAAGTCAAGGTATTGGAGAGGCCATCACAAAGCCCTGACCTTAATCCCATAGAAAATTTGTGGGCAGAACTGAAAAAGCGTCTGCGAGCAAGGAGGCCTAGGAACCTGACTCAGTTACACCAGCTCTGTCAGGAGGAATGGGACAATATTCACCCAACTTATTGTGGGAAGTTTGTGGAAGGCTACCGAAACATTTGACCCAAGTTAAACAATTAAAATGCAATGCTACCAAATACTAATTTGAGTGTATGTAAACTTCTGACCCACTGGGAATGTGATAAAAGAAATGAAAGCTGAAATAAATCATTCTCTCTACTATTTTTCTGACATTTCACATTCTTAAAATAACGTGGTGATCCTAATTGACTTAAGACAGGGAATTTTTACTAGGATTAAATGTCAGGAATTGTGAAAAACTGAGTTAAAATGAATTTGGCTAAGGTGTATGTAAACTTCCGACTTCAACTGTATGTAAGTGTGTGATGCAGAGGACCAGGAGAGAGGGATATGATGTGGACCAAAACAGGACAAGGACCAAATTACATGCAGGGGAAGAACATTTTATTAATGACCCCAACAAGATTCTGCACACATCATTAAAACGTAAATATTTTACATCATCCAAGGGTGTACATAGGCATGTGTGTGTGTGTGTGTGTGTGTGTGTGTGCGTGCGTGCGTGCGTGCGTGCGTGCGCGTGTGCGCGTGTGCGCGCGTGTGTGTGTGTGTGTGTGTGTGTGTGTATTTCCCCATATCCATGACTATGCAGAAGGCCCATGAGGTCTGTGTACGGTGTAGCTACCTCTGTCTGCAGTATGGCAGCGCGCTGCTCCTTGGCAGTGAGGGACTCTTTGAGAACCTCTATATGCTGTTTGCAGTCTGAGTTCTGGTTGTTCAGGGTCTCCAGCTTGGTCTGCAGGGCCAGCAGCTCAGACTCCTTCTTGGACAGATCCTGCTTCAGCTGGTCAATCTGTGGAGGAGAGACACACATACACACACACACACAGAACAGGGAGTATCACAACTAGTTATTGTATGAAGTTGACAGCTAACTAGTATGATTATGGCAGGTGTGTGCCTGCATGTGTGTGTGTGTTTGTATTAGGTGTCTGTGTATGACTGTACTGAGTGTGTTTTGTGCAGTGGACATTGGACAGAACAGCCTCTCACTGAAACTGACGGACAGTTTATCCACTGTGTTCCTTTCAGCCAGGCTCTCCTCTCATTAAATATGCATTTTGGCCTGACTCCCCTGCATTATTCATGAGGTATACATCAGCCCTATCTATGATTGATGAATAATGGGTTAAAAATACAACAACAAACCCCCCGCTGGTTTCAGCCACAAATGGGTAATGTGCGTGTGGAGTTGGATGTAAACTCACGGACACAATTCTACAGATAGGCTAGAGGCTAGACCCTGGGGACGACATGCCCCTTGACATGGTCAGACACCACAGACAGACAGATAGAGGGCTCGAAAGACAAACACATCTGTTTTACAGACAGGCAGGCTGGCGGACGGAGGGATGGACGGACAGACAGACAGACAGACAGACAGACAGACAGACAGACAGACAGACAGACAGACAGACAGGCAGGCTGGCGGGCGGACGGAGGGATGGACGGACAGACAGACAGACAGACGGACAGAGGGACAGACAGGCAGGCTGGCGGACGGAGGGATGGACGGACAGACAGACAGACGGACAGAGGGACAGACAGGCAGGCTGGCGGACGGAGGGATGGACGGACAGACAGACAGACGGACAGAGGGACAGACAGGCAGGCTGGCGGACGGAGGGATGGACGGACAGACAGACAGACGGACAGAAGGACAGACAGGCGGGCTGGCGAACGGAAGGTCGGACAGACAGACAAGGTGACAGACATACAGACAGGGAGGCTTAGAAAGAGGCTGGGAACTTAACCTGACTGTGAGACAACTGACGACAGACTGTATAATATGACTGAGCAAATCAAAGCTGGACCAACTGGATAAGAAGTGATAAGATAAGGGTTAATGAGAAAATGAAACGTAAGCAGTTTGTTGCAGTTGGTTCCAATGGTAATACTCTACTATCAGTCATGCTAGATGGATACAACCATATTGACAAGGCTTCAGAGGTGATCATAAAAGAGAGATTTTAATAACAAAGGAATTATGTTCTTTATTGTCTTCCTCTGCTCTCTCTGCTGTCTCTCTGCTAAATGTACAGTCAGTAACAAATCAACAAGTAAGCGTCTCCCAGTCAGAGAGCTGCCAGCGAAGCACTTCCCTGATGAAATCAGTTAATTTAATCCTAAAGCTAGTTTATTTACAGTCAGCTCTGTTCTGTTCTGTTCACTTTGAACCTGCACAGCAAAACCGACATTGTGAGTGATTATGTTTGGCACATCATACACACAGTAAATGTGTGTGTGTGTTTGTGTGTGTGCGTGCGTGCATGTGTGTGTGTGCATGTGTGAGTTTGTGTTTTTTCCTGTATATGTGTGTGTACCTTGGTCTTCATAAACTTGGAGTGGTTCTTGTAGACCTCCATCTGTTTGATCTCCTCCTCTCTGTCCTCGGTGTTCAGCAAGCCATTAGCCTTCAGTATCTGGATCTCATCCTCCAGGTCCCTGATGTTGCGCTCCAGAGACGCTATCTTGGTGTCCTGGTCAACACACACACACCAGCTGTAAGACTCTATCTTGGTGTCCTGGTCAACACACACACACCAGCTGTAAGACTCTATCTTGGTGTCCTGGTCAACACACACACACCAGCTGTAAGACTCTATCTTGGTGTCCTGGTCAACACACACACACCAGCTGTAAGACTCTATCTTGGTGTCCTGGTCAACACACACACACCAGCTGTAAGACACTATCTTGGTGTCCTGGTCAACACACACACACCAGCTGTAAGACTCTATCTTGGTGTCCTGGTCAACACACACACACCAGCTGTAAGACTCTATCTTGGTGTCCTGGTCAACACACACACACCAGCTGTAAGACGCTATCTTGGTGTCCTGGTCAACACACACACACCAGCTGTAAGACTCTATCTTGGTGTCCTGGTCAACACACACACACCAGCTGTAAGACTCTATCTTGGTGTCCTGGTCAACACACACACACCAGCTGTAAGACTCTATCTTGGTGTCCTGTTCAACACACACACACCAGCTGTAAGACTCTATCTTGGTGTCCTGGTCAACACACACACACCAGCTGTAAGACGCTATCTTGGTGTCCTGGTCAACACACACACACCAGCTGTAAGACTCTATCTTGGTGTCCTGGTCAACACACACACACCAGCTGTAAGACGCTATCTTGGTGTCCTGGTCAACACACACACACCAGCTGTAAGACTCTATCTTGGTGTCCTGGTCAACACACACATACATACAGTGGGGAGAACAAGTATTTGATACACTGCCGATTTTGCAGGTTTTCCTACTTACAAAGCATGTAGAGGTCTGTAATTTTTATCATAGGTACACTTCAACTGTGAGAGACTGAATCTAAAACAAAAATCCAGAAAATCACATTGTATGATTTTTAAATAATTAATTTGCATTTTATTGCATGACATAAGTATTTGATCACCTACCAACCAGTAAGAATTCCGGCTCTCACAGACCTGTTAGTTTTTCTTTAAGAAGCCCTCCTGTTCTCCACTCATTACCTGTATTAACTGCACCTGTTTGAACTCGTTACCTGTATAAAAGACACCTGTCCACACACTCAATCAAACAGATTCCAACCTCTCCACAATGGCCAAGACCAGAGAGCTGTGTAAGGACATCAGGGATAAAATTGTAGACCTGCACAAGGCTGGGATGGGCTACAGGACAATAGGCAAGCAGCTTGGTGAGAAGGAAACAACTGTTGGCACAATTATTAGAAAATGGAAGAAGTTCAAGATGACGGTCAATCACCCTCGGTCTGGGGCTCCATGCAAGATTTCACCTCGTGGGGCATCAATGATCATGAGGAAGGTGAGGGATCAGCCCAGAACTACACGGCAGGACCTGGTCAATGACCTGAAGAGAGCTGGGACCACAGTCTCAAAGAAAACCATTAGTAACACACTACGCCGTCATGGATTAAAATCCTGCAGCGCACGCAAGGTCCCCCTGCTTAAGCCAGTGCATGTCCAGGCCTGTCTGAAGTTTGCCAATGACCATATGGATGATCCAGAGGAGGAATGGGAGAAGGTCATGTGGTCTGATGAGACAAAAATAGAGCTTTTTGGTCTAACTCCACTCGCCATGTTTGGAGGAAGAAGAAGTATGAGTACAACCCCAAGAACACCATCCCAACCGTGAAGCATGGAGGTGGAAACATCATTCTTTGGGGATGCTTTTCTGCAAAGGGGACAGGACGACTGCACCGTATTGAGGGGAGGATGGATGGGGCCATGTATCGCGAGATCTTGGCCAACAACCTCCTTCCCTCAGTAAGAGCATTGAAGATGGGTCGTGGCTGGGTCTTCCAGCATGACAACGACACGAAGCACACAGCCATGGCAACTAAGGAGTGGCTCCGTAAGAAGCATCTCAAGGTCCTGGAGTGGCCTAGCCAGTCTCCAGACCTGAACCCAATAGAAAATCTTTGGAGGGAGCTGAAAGTCCGTATTGCCCAGCGACAGCCCCGAAACCTGAAGGATCTGGAGAAGATCTGTAGGGAGGAGTGGGCCAAAATCCCTGCTGCAGTGTGTGCAAACCTAGTCAAGAACTACAGGAAACGTATGATCTCTGTAATTGCAAACAAAGGTTTCTGTACCAAATATGAAGTTCTGCTTTTCTGATGTATCAAATACTTATGTCATGCAATAAAATGCAAATTAATTATTTAAAAATCATACAATGTGATTTTCTGGATTTTTGTTTTAGATTCCGTCTCTCACAGTTGAAGTGTACCTATGATAAAAATTACAGACCTCTACATGCTTTGTAAGTAGGAAAACCTGCAAAATCGGCAGTGTATCAAATACTTGTTCTCCCCACTGTACATGCACACACACACACACACACACACACACACACACACACACACACACACACACACACACACACACACACACACACACACACACACACACACACACACACACACACACACACACACACACACACACACACATGCACACACAGACACACACGCATGCATGCATGCAGACACACACACTGGCTGTACACTACATCCACACTTAAAAACCAGTAGCAGAACATTTCCAAAGGTTGACCAGTGTACAAAACACAAAACACTTGAAAGAGAGGGAGAGAGAGAGAGAGAGAGAGAGAGAGAGAGAGAGAGAGAGAGAGAGAGAGAGAGAGAGAGAGAGAGAGAGAGAGAGAGAGAGAGAGAGAGAGAGAGAAAGAAAGAAAGAAAGAAAGAAAGAAAGAAAGAAAGAAAGAAAGAAAGAAAGAAAGAAAGAAAGAAAGAGAGAAGGGGGCAGCGAGACAGAGAGAGAGACAGTCAGAGAGTCAGGGTCAGAGAGTAAGAGAGAAAGAGAGAGAGACAGCCAGAGAGTCAGAGATTAAGAGAGAAAGAGAGAAAGAGCTCTTTGAAGTAATAAGGAGGAGAGCCGCTGCAGTATCTCGAGAAAAATCCAAAGCTTCCTCCTCCTTCTCCGCCTGCTGCAGATCCAGCTTTAGCTCCCTCACAGCCTCTCAGTGGATGAATCACCATTTGGAAATACTGAGCAGCACACATCACATCCAGCCTGGGAGAGGGTCCAGCCCAGAAAGAAACGCCTGGAGAAGAAGCAGGAAAAAGGTCCGTTCTGCTCTGTAGTCGTCGCACATCAATGCAGGAGCCAGTCTCTGGACTGCGACTGCGACTCCGGCAGGGTTTTCAAATAAATAATACAGATTAGCCGTGGTCCGTCTCCCATGCACTCCTCCTGCAGAGCATTGAGAAATAACCCCTTTTCTTCTCCCTCTCTCACCCTCTCCCGGCCTGTCCTTCCCTCGACTGGTTCTGAACTTGTGAAATTGAACTAGAACTTTCGCAGGGGTCATCCAGAACCCAGTGGAGAACTAGGAACACCGGCTGCATGAGATGCTCTCGCTATAGGATGACGGAAAAAACAACAGACGGTCCTGATCTAAGGGGTTAATGTGAAGGTGTGAAAGCTGTTATCATGTCCATGTGCCTCGTCAATGCATCACTATCCTCCAATTGCAGCCAGATGCAAGCTACCATAGAGAGAACATAGTAGTACATTAGAACATAGTATAGACAACAACATACCGTAGCTCAATGGGTCAGAGAAGCTATGTCATCCAATTGATTTCACTGCTACAGTAGATCATGCTGATCAAGGTGAGGATGTAATTCTCTCACGCACTCTCTCTCTCTGTCTCTATCCCTCTCTCTCGCTCTCTATCTCTCTCTCAGTCTCGATCCCTCTCTCTCTCTCTCTCTCTCTCTCTCTCTCTCTCTCTCTCTCTCTCTCTCTCTCTCTCTATCCCTCTCTATCTCTCTCAATCTCTCTCTCAGTCTTGATCCCTATCTCTCTCTATCCCTCTCTCTCTCTCTCCTCCCTGTGTTCTGGCCTCAGTGTCATAAACAACCACACCTGTTTCCATGGTACCAGCAAGCTGGCTGTGTGCTCTCCTTGGTGTTTGAGGAGTAAGGTAGAGAGAGAGAGCGAGAGAGAAAGAGAGGGGGCGGGGCTTGGGCTTGGCTCTGTATGCAAATCCAGAGCCTCCAGGAGCCAGCGTGTCATGTGACCATGCGAGAGGAGAGTCACATGACCGTGGTAGGGGATGTTGGGGTTTTGCTCAGCACCAATCCATCTCCATCTGATGTGGTGTGTGAGAGAGTGGCGTGCTGGAGGGCTGTGAGCTCATGCTTTATATTTAGGAGGCGATATCACAGCTCTGCAGCTACAGTAGACTGATGGGCTCTACAGTGGTTCAGTTAGTGCTTTGAATATATTTTTCATAGCTTTTGCATGTTATGTACCTTTGTAACATCATCCACACAGACTAGTCTCACAAGGCCGTACTTCCAAATATCGTCTCGTTGAACAAAGCCTTGGCTTTCGAGGCTATCCACAGACTAGAATCAAAGTGCAATCAAACTAAGCAAAACCGTTCTTCTTAGAACTAATGTTTGCGTACTTCATCTGACCACATGGTTGGTCTCAGTGATGGTGCTAGTCAGGTGTAGCATGATGTACAACAGTACCCATAATGCCCCATGGTTCTTACCTTCATCTCTATGATGGTCTGGAGGGCTTTGGTTTTGCCAGGGTCCTGGTGCATCTGGTTTCTCCTGTGCAGTTCCTGGGAGAACACCAGTTGATATGAAATGGACAAGACAAGCATCAAATGTCGCCTCTCTTAAGACATAGTGCAATTGGCCTGTATTTATGAAGCATCTCAGAATAGGAGTGCTGATCTAGATTCAGATGAACCTTTTAGATCATCATGAATAAGATAACATGGATAAGGGGGACCTGATCCCAGATCAGCACACCTACTCTGAGACTCTTTATAAATATGGGCTCTGAATCTCTCCAAAAGCATCTTAGCAAATACCACAACACAACTTTTCATTATTTTCAATGGGTAATGACTTAGCTCAGCACTCTAGAGACAGCATTGAAATAAGTTACGTTTATTTGCACTACCATTTACATCAGTCCTATACTTGCCCTGCTGGGGAAAATACTGTACACAATTCAGAGGAGGCTGATGGGAGGAGCTATAGGATGATGGAACGTTATCAAGCACATCAAACATATGGAAAGCACATGTTTGACTCCGTTCCATTTATTTCATTCCAGCCATCCTCCTAAAGCTCCTCCCACCAGCCTCCTCTGACACATATTGAACACTGTTCCTATCACTTCAGTCAGAGCACAGTAAACAGACAGAAAGACATACAGCATTGCCCTCTAGTGTTGATACGCATACACTTTACCTTAGAAGAAAAATTTGGAAATTGCTTTAAAACCAGCCCCGAACAAATAATATGACTCAGCACAATCAGTAACACCTCAAACACAAGTGAGACCAGTGCCTACAGAGGCTACCCTGACCAGGTGGAATCTACTGGGTCTACTGTGGGCAGATAGTAGGGTGGTTCAACCAATTAGATGCCCTTTAAGTAATGTAACTTAATGGAAAATGTTTTTGATTTCACCTCATTTTTACATTCTGTCATAAAGAGCACGCGTTCATCTTCCTAAAAAACATGTTTTGCCATTTCAAAAGGTTAAATAAATAAATTACTATAGTAAATGTCTATTAAGTGCTAAGTAAAGCAACAAGGTTGACCATAACAGAGTTGACGACTTCATCTTAAATCATCACTAATGCTTGTTGTGTGCTACAGGGAGGGGCAATTGAATGCAAGCTTCACGAAATATTTGAAATTGGTAAAACATTTCTAGCCTGTCTATCTATGGGTAAAAGGATTGACGTGTTCTGCTCAACCCGCTCAGTTTTCCACCACAAAACACCAGAAAATGTCAAAAAAGAGTAGAACAAGCTCACTTGCTTTTACACTATGATAAGATTATTAGATGTTCAATGTTTCTTTTGAAAACATATTTTTTCTAATAAATTGTTTCGCCATATTAAAACGAGAGTTCAGTTCACATGTTTGTTTTCTTCCTTAAAATGAATCACTAATCACATGAAATAAATAACAATCATCACAAATTTCTGTCAAAGCAACAAATAACTAGGGCTTTACAATGATGGTGAAAACTTGGGGTGCACTGAGGGTGCACGGAGGAACATGTCAAAATGCTGAATTTTGCCACTTTAGCAAGCCTTTATTCATATAAAAACTCAGATTTATTGAATTTTCTATGTGGTGTTTGTTAAAGGGAACTTCATAACAGGCCTTTAAAATTCTATATTTGTGAAAAGTTTGAACTTAAAATATCAAAGGGATGCAAAAAGGCTCTCATTTCTTGGAACGACCCAGTAGTTATATAGTTATGTACATTTATTTAGTGGTTGAATAATAGCACTACATTTACTCTGAGTCTACTGTGACCCTACAGTAGCTACAGTATATAGTACTATATGGCCATATGCTAACCATAAGCACTACATAAGTCACGTCACCAACGGCACCCTATTCCCTACATAGTGCGCTACTTTTTGACCAGGCTCTGTTCAAAAGTAGTGCACTACATAGAGACATATAGACTAGGGTGCTATTTGGGACGCACCCATATACTCTTGTACCTCTCGGAGGTGTATGTTCTCCTTCTCCTTCTGATCCAAGATGACCTCCAGGTGTCCCAGCTGTGCCTCGGCCTCAGCGATGCGCCTGGCCCTCTCCTGCTCCTCCTCCTCATTGACCCTGCCTGGCCCCCCAGGCAGACCCTTACTCTGGAGCATTTCCAGCAGCTTCTTGATAGACTCGTCCCTGGCCCCCAGCGTCTGCTTCTGGGTCTCCATCCGCAGCTCCATCTCCTCCAAGGTCTTCCTCAGGAGGAAGAGCTCTTTGGCCTGCAGGAAAGCAAGGAATTTTATGGAATTTTAAATTAAGGATGTCATCATTAGGGCAGCGCAATTCTCGGAACTTTCCCAAAATGTCCAAGTTGGAAGAAAATCCAGAAATCTCCGGTTGGAAGATTCACGGAATTCCTCCAGGGAATAAGAAGTAAATCTGAACTTGGGAATTTTGTTACCAGAATTTTCAACCCTGGTCATAATAACCTGGAACTAATAACTAACTAATTTATTTAATCAGTCATTTATTGTGAATTATTTATTAAGAATCCTTGCCTGCCGGTCGTGCTCGGCCTGCAGTCGTCTAAAGTTCTCCTCGGTCAGTTCGATGTTGGTGTAGTGTTCCCCAGAGCGGCCGCCACTCTCCTGCAGCAGGTGGTTCAGATCCCTCTGGGTCCTCAGCTCATCCTGCAGGGCCTGGATGGTCAGCTGCAGGTGCTGTGGGGGTCACGCACACACACACACATCAAGGAGTCTCAATCTGGTAGGATCACAGCACTTAGCCTAAAATGGATTCAATTAAACTACAGACCCGAAACTGAATACATACTCATGGAATGACATATTCAGACACACATGCAAACTCACACACAAAAAAAACATGTTATAGAGAGGGGGGACAAGGCACATTTTGATGGTCCTGTGGAAAGGAGATATGCATTAGGAAGAACACACACAGAGAAACTCACAAACACACATTGTAATCTATTCATCCTCTGGAGAAGTTACAGCCGAAAGAACTGAGGCCTTACCTGGCTATGGCATGAAAGACACATAGAAAACACACACACACACACACACAAAGTATGGCATCATGAGAAATGATGGGTTGAAGAGGAAGAGAAAATACAACTGTTTTATATACTGTTCATAATCAACTATACGGCTTGTTGCTTTCCATCTTCTGTTACCATTTTTAGGGTGAGTAGTGAGTACTGTAAATTGCTATCTATGTACAGTACTGTATATCAGTCATCTAATCTTTAGGAATGTCTCTCAAGGTTTTGACAGCAGGAATACTAAAAGAGACATTTAAACAAAGCCACCCAGTGAATGACTGAATCTGTGTGTTGCTGGGAGAAACCGATTGTGCAACTGAAATGGCACCCTATTCCAGTAGGAAAGCAAAGGACTTGTAGGACCATGATCCTTCGATAATAGTTTGACGATCATGTCAAGTGTTCATTGTTTAACGGTTGCGTTCAACAGCTTGCACTTTCAAAGGAGGTTGTGCTGTGCTGCTTTCATGTATGATTGTTGCAGCATTATTGATAATTATCTATCATTATTGTAGGGCGGGTGCTGTCCATACAGCCTGAGTCGAGAGCAGCAGAGATCCATGTAGAGCACAGTAAACAATGTTCCCACAGAGCTGGAGACTAACCGACAGCAGTAGACTCAGCGGACTTCTGGGTTCATGCCCATCCATATGCTGTGTGTTAGGGTGGTGTGTGTGTATGTGTGTGTGTATGCGTGCGTGTGTGTGCGTGCATGCATGCATGTGTGTGTGTGTGTGTTAGGGAAAAGCAATGCTCCTCCATTAGACTGCACACACTGCTTCAGGAAGCACACGGGAAAAGTAAAGGGGTACAGTACCTGATAACTAAACGAGTCATAAAAGGAGACTGAGGCTCTGTGACTCTCCCAATATACACGCTAGCATACCACTGTGCACTGATTGGGCCATGCATTCTCAGTGGTATGCTAGTATGGACATTGGAACCTAGCCTGGGTGTTGGAGTTTAGGGGGCAGATAAATACAGAACAAAACACAGTCTATTGTATACTATAGCGTCACAAGGGATGCACACACAGTGCAGAGGAGCAGCCACACCCCTATATGAGAACCACACTCACAGTATGTTGGTCTGTATAGGGGAACATACGAGGAGGATCAGGTGTGCTTGGAGTAAATAAGGAATAGCTGAACAAACAACACTCTGTTAAACAGAGTGTGTAGGGGAAGGGAGAGGGTCAGAGGGTAGGGTGTAGGGAACGGAACAGGCTAGACCTATCACACTCCTTTCGGGTGTGTATAAGAGTCAAATTAGGAGTATGTCCAAAATGGCTCTCTGTTCACAATATAGGCCCTAGTGCACTACTTTTGGCCAGATCCCACAAGCTCTGGTCAAAAGTAGTGCACTATATAGGGAAAAGGGTGCCATTTAAAATATGACCATGGGGTGTGTGGGGGGGGGGGGGGGGCATAGGGTCTCTGGTGGTCACTGAGGAGACACAACGACATCACACTGGTGGTGACTCTATGTTGTACACACACGGCGGCCAGGGCAGCGGTGGCAGACATAGGGACAAACCTTGGTCCTCCTGGCGTCCAGCAGCTGTAGTAGCACGGGCAGAACCAACAGAGAGAACACAGTGCACGGAGAACACAGCATCAGAACACTCGGGAACATGAAGCGCACGTGGAGAACATATGAGCTACTGTAAGAGCTCCCATGAGAAACGTGAGAACAACATGTGAGGAACGTGAGAACAATGTTGTGAAGAACGTGAGAACGTGTGAAGAATGTGTGAGAAACGTTTCAGAATTTTAGCCATTTATTTATTCATCCATCCAGCCCTCAAATCATGTATCACTATTGGATGTAAATGATACAGTTAGGAACCTCACAAACTCACACAAACACATACTATAATCACTCTAAAACATAATGGAAACCTTAATGGAAAGAGTGAAATTGTGAGGTTATTTGATGGTGAATACATTTCGGCATTAAGTCTCACCATATTAATTGATACAAGGCAGAACAAATTCATACTAGTGTGTTATTGTGGGGACGGTTTCCCAGACAGAGATTAAGCCTAGCCCTGGATTAAAAAGCAAGATTAATGAATGTACTTTTAAATCCAGAACTAGGTTTAATCTGGGTCCGGAAAACAGCCCCTTATATCAGGGATAATCAAATAGATTCACCCAATTTTTTCTTGAGTGGATGGTCAGGGGGCTGGAACATAATCGGGGCCTTTCTCCCCCGATTGCTCAGTTTGGCCAGCTCTTGTTGGTTTCCAACTTCTTACAATTAAGAATGATGGAGGCCACTGTGGTCTTTGGGATCGTCAATGCTGCTGAAATGTTTTGGTACCTTTCCCCAAATCTGTGCCTCGAGACAATCAAGTTGTTGAAACATCTCAAGGATGATCAATGGAAACAGGATGCACCTGAGCTCAATTTTGAGTCTCATAGCAAAGGGTCTGAATACTTATGTAAATAAGGTATTTCTGTTTTTGTTTTTTAATAAATTTGCAAACATTTCTAAAAACCTGTTTTCACTTTGTCATTATGGGGTATTGTGTGTAGATTAATGGGAAAAACATGTAATCCATTTTAGAATAAGGCTGTAACGTTACAAAATGTGGAAAAATTCAAGGGCGCTGAATAATTTTCAAATGCACTGTACACGATTACATATATATCTCTATTATGCATAGGAAAACTTTGGAACCGATTTCTTAAATTAAAATCACTTGGAGCTGATTTGTTAGTGTTTTTACAGTGTTTTATGTACAACAATTTAAGAAAAAAAAGCATTGCTCTGTAAACTTGTTTGGAGAACCCTGCCCTATTAGTGTTAAGCCTGTGCTGTGGTAGTATGTTCTTCCATCCAGCAGAGGGTAGTGGTCCCTTTAGCAGAGTGCTGTCTCTCAGGCTGTCTCTAATGGACTGCCAGTATCTTTCCGCTGGGTTGGGCAAAACTCCCTCATGTAAGCATGCCAGCCTTCTTGGGCCAGTACACTGAAACCATTTAAAACCTGTCAAATCTTTAGTCACACTCACAAAACCACATTCACACATGCTCAACCAGTCTTCTGCCATCCGCTCTCTTCCTCACACTAATTCACTATTGCCTCTCTTTATCTCCCTCTCTCACACTCAATCCACCATCTCATAAGATGTATGTTTACACATAAGTCATATGCTGAACAATCATCGTTTATTCATCAAAATGCTGTATGTAAACTACGTAACACTAAATGAGTGGAAATTAATTTATCCTGACATTAGTTGTAAACATATTTATTTCGATTATTATTCCCAGCTAGTCAGTAACATTATATATGTCACGTAGAGTAGGCCAGAAGGCTAAACTGGAAAACCTAACCTCTATCAAAATAAAAAGATGGCGGAGCCGCAAAAGTTCTTCTGTGCAAGGGTGTTTATTTACAAAGTGATTCTGGAACAAAAACAACAGTACTGCCATCAAACATATACCTTATGGGCCAGCTAAAAACAATGCTACCCCATCCACAGCTAAAAACAATGCTACCCCATCCACAGCTCAATCCAAAATGCCTCCCTATGAAGTGAAAGAGAGGCTCCTTTTGTAGGGCTAGCCCCTCCCCCCAGAACAATTAACACTAATTAATTAGGCAATTACCTATACCAACCTACATTTTCCATTGAACTAAACATACTAAAGTATATACATTGCAACACGTTTTTTATGAAACAATATCACAATATAACATTTACAAAATTACGTCTTTCAATATGCCCATTTACATTAATGAGCCATTCGGGACAGGCACTACAAAGTCAACCCAATTCGCTTAGCTCGGGTCCTTATCCAGCATACCCGGAAGCTACAGAGATGGAGAGAGAGAGGAAAAGAACAAACAAACAACGCGCTCATCCATAACATCGATAAGTATAATAAATATTACTTATATTAAATATGAACACTTGTCTGTTTATTTATTTATCCCATAATCGGTTACTGAAGTAAGTGTGAAATGTATATACTAAGATAGAGAAGTTAACTTGTGTGTCGAGCCACATTGTTATCTGATAACGGAGCAGGGAGGAGTGATGAATGTGTGCGTGCGTTAAAGTACCAAATGCTGCCCGCGGCCAGTGACGGACTTCTACGTCACAATGTATGAATGTATTAGTTTATTCAGTAACATTATTTATGAATGTTTTGGTTTAGTCAGTAACAGTATGAATGTTTAAGTGTAGTCAGTAACAGTATGTACAGTATGAATGTATTAGTGTAGTCAGTAACATCATGTACAGTATGAATGTATAAGTGTAGTCAGTAACATTATGTACAGTATGAATGTATAAGTGTAGTCAGTAACAATATGTACAGTATGAATGTATTAGTGTAGTCAGTAACATCATGTACAGTATGAATGTATAAGTGTAGTCAGTAACATTACGTACAGTATGAATGTTTAAGTGTAGTCAGTAACAGTATGTACAGTATGAATGTATTAGTGTAGTCAGTAACATTATGTATGAATGTATAAGTGTAGTCAGTAACATTACGTACAGTATGAATGTATTAGTGTAGTCAGTAACAGTATGAATGTATTAGTGTAGTCAGTAACAATATGTACAGTATGAATGTATTAGTGTAGTCAGTAACATTATGTACAGTATGAATGTATAAGTGTAGTCAGTAACAATATGTACAGTATGAATGTATTAGTGTAGTCAGTAACATCATGTACAGTATGAATGTATAAGTGTAGTCAGTAACATTACGTACAGTATGAATGTTTAAGTGTAGTCAGTAACAGTATGTACAGTATGAATGTATTAGTGTAGTCAGTAACATTATGTATGAATGTATAAGTGTAGTCAGTAACAGTATGTACAGTATGAATGTATTAGTGTGGTCAGTAACATTGTGTAAAGTATGAATGTATTAGTGTAGTCAGTAACATTGTGTACAGTATGAATGTATTAGTGTAGTCAGTAACATTACGTATGAATGTATTAGTGTAGTCAGTAACATTACGTTTGAATGTATTAGTGTGGTCAGTAACATTGTGTACAGTATGAATGTATTAGTGTAGTCAGTAACATTACGTTTGAATGTATTAGTGTAGTCAGTAACATTGTGTACAGTATGAATGTATTAGTGTAGTCAGTAACATTGTGTACAGTATGAATGTATTAGTGTAGTCAGTAACATTACGTATGAATGTATTAGTGTAGTCAGTAACATTGTGTACAGTATGAATGTATTAGTGTAGTCAGTAACATTATGTTTGAATGTATTAGTGTGGTCAGTAACATTGTGTACAGTATGAATGTATTAGTGTAGTCAGTAACATTACGTTTGAATGTATTAGTGTAGTCAGTAACATTGTGTACAGTATGAATGTATTAGTGTAGTCAGTAACAGTATGTACAGTATGAATGTATTAGTGTAGTCAGTAACATTGTGTACAGTATGAATGTATTAGTGTAGTCAGTAACAGTATGTACAGTATGAATGTATACGTGTAGTCACTAATATTATGTACAGCATGAATGTATTAGTGTGGTCAGTAACATTATGTATGAATGTATTAGTGTAGTCAGTAACATTACGTATGAATGTATTAGTGTAGTCAGTAACATTATGTATGAATGTATTAGTGTAGTCAGTAACATTATGCATGAATGTATAAGTGTAGTCAGTAATGGTATGTACAGTATGAATGTATTAGTGTGGTCAGTAACATTACGTATGAATGTATTAGTGTAGTCAGTAACATTATGTATGAATGTATAAGTGTAGTCAGTAACAATATGTACAGTATGAATGTATTAGTGTAGTCAGTAACATTATGTACAGTATGAATGTATTAGTGTAGTCAGTAACATTATGTACAGTATGAATGTATTAGTGTGGTCAGTAACATTACGTATGAATGTATTAGTGTAGTCAGTAACATTATGTATGAATGTATAAGTGTAGTCAGTAACAATATGTACAGTATGAATGTATTAGTGTAGTCAGTAACATTATGTACAGTATGAATGTATTAGTGTAGTCAGTAACATTATGTACAGTATGAATGTATTAGTGTGGTCAGTAACATTACGTATGAATGTATTAGTGTAGTCAGTAACATTATGTATGAATGTATAAGTGTAGTCAGTAACAATATGTACAGTATGAATGTATTAGTGTAGTCAGTAACATTATGTACAGTATGAATGTATTAGTGTAGTCAGTAACATTATGTACAGTATGAATGTATGTGTAGTCAGTAATATTATGTACAGTATGAATGTATTAGTGTGGTCAGTAACAGTATGTACAGTATGAATGTATTAGTGTAGTCAGTAACATTATGTACAGTATGAATGTATTAGTGTAGTCTGTAACATTGTGTACAGTATGAATGTATTAGTGTAGTCAGTAACAGTATGTACAGTATGAATGTATTAGTGTAGTCTGTAACATTGTGTACAGTATGAATGTATTAGTGTAGTCAGTAACAGTATGTATGAATGTATAAGTGTAGTTAGTAACATTATGTACAGTATGAATGTATAAGTGTAGTTAGTAACATTATGTATGAATGTATAAGTGTAGTCAGTAACAGTATGTACAGTATGAATGTATTAGTGTGGTCAGTAACATTATGTATGAATGTATTAGTGTAGTCAGTAATATTATGTATGAATGTATTAGTGTAGTCAGTAACATTATGTATGAATGTATTAGTGTAGTCAGTAACATTATGTATGAATGTATTAGTGTAGTCAGTAATATTATGTATGAATCTATTAGTGTAGTCAGTAATATTATGTATGAATGTATTAGTGTAGTCAGTAACCGTATGTATGAATGTATTAGTGTGTTCAGTAACATTATGTATGAATGTATTAGTGTAGTCAGTAATATTATGTATGAATGTATTAGTGTAGTCAGTAATATTATGTATGAATGTATTAGTGTTGTCAGTAATATTATGTATGAATGTATTAGTGTAGTCAGTAATATTATGTATGAATGTATTAGTGTAGTCAGTAACCGTATGTATGAATGTATAAGTGTGAATGAATGCATGAATGAATGCATTAGTGAGATCTGACCTGCCCCCTGAGCCCAAATGTGTCTCATGCTCACAGTGCAATATCACTTCAAAAACATCCTTCTTCAGACACCCACATACAGGTTGAAAAATTCCTGTTAGAATTATCATCTCATGCAAGACAAAGGGAGTAATCTATCTCATCACCTGTATATGTCTGAAAGCCTACGTAGGACAAACGAAAAGACAATTAAAACAACGCATTCCTGAACACCGCAGCTCAATCAGGTGTAAGAACACTGACTATCCAGTAGCAGCTCACTTTGTTGAAGCTAACCATCCCACCTCCTCCCTCAAATACACAGGCATTCAGCATGTTGTTCTACCAAGGAGAAGAGGTAACATCCACATCTTACTACTACAGAGGGAGGCTTACTTGATATCATATTTAAAAACATTGACCCCTAGTGGTCTGAATATTGACTTTGATCTCAGGCCCTTCTTAGGAACAATTATAAACTCAGCAAAAAAAGAAATGTCCTCTCACTGTCAACTGCGTTTATTTTCAGCAAACTTAATATGTGTAAATATTTGTATGAACATAACAAGATTCAACAACTGAGACATAAACTGAACAAGTTCCACAGACATGTGACTAACAGAAATTGAATAATGTGTCCCTGAAAAAAAGGGGGGTCAAAATCAAAAGTAACAGTTAGTATCTGGTGTGGCCACCAGCTGCATTAAGTACTGCAGTTCATCTCCTCATCATGGACTGCACTAGATTTGCCAGTTCTTGCTGTGAGATGTTACCCCACTCTTCCACCAAGAAACCTGCAAGTTCTCTGATATTTCTGGGGGGGGGGAAATGGCCCTAGCCCTCACCCTCCGATCCAACAGGTCCCAGACGTGTTCAATGGGATTGAGATCCGGGCTCTACGCTGGCCATGGCAGAACACTGACATTCCTGTCTTGCATGAAATCACGCACAGAAGGAGCAGTATGGCTGGTGGCATTGTAATGCTGGAGGGTCATGTCAGGATGAGCCTGCAGGAAGGGTACCACATGAGGGAGGAGGATGTCTTCCCTGTAACGCACAGCATTGAGATTGCCTGCAATGACAACAAGCTCAGTCCGATGATGCTGTGACACACCGCCCCAGACCATGATGGACCCTCCACCTCCAAATCGATCCCGCTCCAGAGTACAGGCCTCGGTGTAACGCTCATACCTTCAATGATAAACACGAATCCGACCATCACCCCTGGTGAGACAAAACTGCGACTCGTCAGTGAAGAGCACTTTTTGCCAGTTCTGTCTGGTCCAGTGATGGTGGGTTTGTGCCCATAGGCGACGTTGTTGCCGGTGATGTCTGGTGAGGACGTGCTTTACAACAGGCCTACAAGCCCTCAGTCCAGCCTCTCTCAGCCTATTGCGGACAGTCTGAGCACTGATGGAGGGATTGTGCGTTTCTGGTGTAACTTGGGCAGTTGTTGTAGCCATCCTGTACCTGTTCCACAGGTGTGATGTTCGAATGTACCGATCCTGTGCAGGTGTTGTTACACGTGGTCTGCCACTGCGAGGACGATCAGCTGTCCGTCCTGTCTCCCTGTACCGCTGTCTTAGGCGTCTCACAGTACGGACACATCTGCAGTCCTCATGCCTCCTTGCAGCATGCCTAAGGCACGTTCACGCAGATGAGCAGGGACCCTGGGCATCTTTCTTTTGGTGTTTTTCAGAGTCAGTAGAAAGGCCTCTTTAGTGTCCTAGGTTTTCATAAATGTGACCTTAATTGTCTACCGTCTGTAAACTGTTAGTGTCTTAACGACCGTTCCACAGGTGCATGTTCATTAATTGTTTATGGTTCACTAAACAAACATGGGAAACAGTGTTTAAACCCTTTACAATGAAGATCTGTGAAGTTATTTGGATTTTTACAAATTATCTTTGTGACACCGAAACGTTTGTGGTTTACCCAATAAATTGCTGGGCGTTTATACATAGACTGTGCGACTCTCTTTGTTTTTCAAGCTTCCAGTTTATCCCCCGTTAGACAGCACCTCAACACTAAATAATGTTCTCTGGGGGTCCTCCAGCTCCAGTTTTTTATTATCTTTCTTTCCCAAAACTATTCAACACAATCACAATAGCTTTTTTGTCTTTTAATCATGTTGAGCATCTTTTAACATACCTTAGGCCAGGTCCTGTTGTTACCTCATATCCCAGCGATATCTTATTTTATAATCATAGAGCTACATACTGCATTGGATGAACACTCACATGCAAATCAATCATCCACCTTGATAATCAAAGACCTCTCCCATTCACACAGTCATTCTCCTACCACACCCCCACACACAGTCATTGACAAATGAATAGACACACACACCTACACAGAAGCCATAAGAGGTTGTATTTTATATAGGTTGTACTCTCGCTCGCTCTCTCGCTCTGATCAATATCCAGTCATGTTGGAACTGAATTGGAGGAAGCGGTCCAATAATACCAACCTCCTCTCCCCTCCTCTCCTCCCCCATCTTCCTCTCCCCATCCTCTTCTCTCCCTGTCCTCATCTCCTCATCCTCTCATCCTCCCCTCCTCTCCCCATCCCCCTCTCCTCTCCCCAACCTCCTCACCCCATCCCCCTCTCCCCATCCTCCCCTCCTCTCCTCTCCTCTCCCCATCCTCCCCTCCTTCCTCTCCCCATCCTCCCCCATCCTCTCCTCCTTTCCCATCCTCCCCTCCTCTCTTCTCCCCATCCTCCTCTCCTTTCCCCATCCTCCCCTCCTCTCCTCCCCCCTCTCCTCCCACCATCCCCCTCTCCTCTCCCCATCCTCCTCTCCTCTCCTCCCCATCCTCTCCATCCACTCCTCCCCCATCCTCCCATCCTCTCCTCTCCCCATCCTCCTCTCCCCATCCTCCTCTCCCCAACCTCCCCTCTTCCCATCCTCTCCTCATCCTCCTCTCCTCCCCCATCCTCCCATCTCCCCATCCTCCCCTCCTCTCCTCTACCCATCCTCCCCCCTCTCCTCCCAATCCTCCCCTCTCCCCACCCCCCCTCCTCCCCTCTCCCCACCCCCCTCCTCCCTCCCACCCCCCCCTCCTCTCCCCTCCACATCCTCTCCTCATCCTCCCCTCCTCTCCTCCCTCATCCTCCTCTCCTCATCCTCCCCTCTCCTCGTCCTCCCCTCCTCTCCTCTCCCCATCCTTCCCTCCTCTCCTCAACTCTCCACCTATCCTCTCCTCTCCCCATCCTCTCCTCCTCTCCCATCCTCTCCTCCTCTCCTCCCCCACACTCCCCCCTCTCCTCCCCTCCTCTCCCCATCCTCTCCTCCCCATCCTCCCCTCCTCTCCACCCCCATCCTCCCCTCCTCTCCACCCCCATCCTCCTCTCCTGTAAACTACCCACCCAATTTACCTACCTCACCCCCCATACTGCTTTTATTTATTTACTTTTCTGCTCTTTTGCACACCAGTATCTCTTCTTGCACATGATCATCTGATGATTTATCACTCCAGTGTTAATCTGCTAAATTGTAATTATTCGATTTATTGCCTACCTCATGCCGTTTGCACACATTGTATATAGATTCTCTTTTTTTTCTACCATGTTATTGACTTGTTTATTGTTTACTCCATGTGTAACTCTGTGTTGTCTGTTCACACTGCTATGCTTTATCTTGGCCAGGTCGCAGTTGCAAATGAGAACTTGTTCTCAACTAGCCTACCTGGTTAAATAAAGGGAAAAAAAAAAAAAAAAAAAAAAAAAACATCCTCCCCTCCTCATCCTCCCCTCCTCTCCTCCCCCATCCTCCCCTCCTCATCTCCCCATCCTCCCCCATCCTCCCCTCCTCTCCTCTACCCATCCTCCCCTCTCCCCCCCTCCTCCCTCCCTCCCCCCCTCCTCCCTCCCTCCCCATCCTCTCCTCATCCTCCCCTCCTCTCCTCCCTCATCCTACTCTCCTCATCCTCCCCTCTCCTCGTCCTCCCCTCCTCTCCTCTCCCCATCCTTCCCTCCTCTCCTCAACTCCCCTCCTATCCTCTCCTCTCCCCATCCTCCCCTCTCCTCTCCACAAAGTCCATGGAAAACAAGAGCACCTCCTCCCAGCTGCCCACTGCACTGAGGCTAGGTAACACGGTCACCACTGATAAGTCCGTGATAATCGAAAACTTCAACAAACATTTCTCAATGGCTGGCCATGCCTTCCTCCTGGCGACTCCAACCTTGGCCAACAGCCCCGCCCCCCCCGCTGCTACTCGCCCAAGCCTCCCCAGCTTCTCCTTTACCCATATCCAGATAGCAGATGTTCTGAAAGAGCTGGAAAACCTGGACCCATACAAATCAGCTGGGCTTGACAATCTGGACCCCCTATTTCTGAAACTGTCCGCCGCCATTGTCGCACCCCCTATTACCAGCCTGTTCAACCTCTCCTTCGTATCATCTGAGATCCCCAAGGATTGGAAAGCTGCCGCGGTCATCCCCCTCTTCAAAGGGGGAGACACCCTGGACCCAAACTGTTACAGACCTATATCCATCCTGCCCTGCCTATCTAAGGTCTTCGAAAGCCAAGTCAACAAACAGATCACTGACCATCTCGAATCCCACCGTACCTTCTCCGCTGTGCAATCCGGTTTCCGAGCCGGTCACGGGTGCACCTCAGCCACGCTCAAGGTACTAAACGATATCATAACCGCCATCGATAAAAGACATTACTGTGCAGCCGTCTTCATCGACCTGGCCAAGGCTTTCGACTCTGTCAATCACCATATTCTTATCGGCAGACTCAGTAGCCTCGGTTTTTCTAATGACTGCCTTGCCTGGTTCCTCCCCTCTCCCCCCCCCCCTCCTCCCTCCCTCCCCCCTCCCCCCCTCCTCCCTCCCTCCCCATCCTCTCCTCATCCTCCCCTCCTCTCCTCCCTCATCCTACTCTCCTCATCCTCCCCTCTCCTCGTCCTCCCCTCCTCTCCTCTCCCCATCCTTCCCTCCTCTCCTCAACTCCCCTCCTATCCTCTCCTCTCCCCATCCTCTCCTCCTCTCCTCCCCCACACTCCCCCCTCTCCTCCCCTCCTCTCCCCATCCTCTCCTCTCCCACCCTCCCCTCCTCTCCCACCCTCCCCTCCTCTCCACCCCCATCCTCCTCTCCTCCCCATCCTCCCCTCCTCTCCCGTCCTCCCCTCATTTCCTCTCCCCATCCTCCCCTCTCCTCTCCACATCCTCCCCTCCTCATCCTCCCCTCCTCTCCTCCCCCCTCCTCATCTCCCCATCCTCCCCTCCTCTCCTCTCCCCATCCTCCCCCCTCTCCTCTCCTCCCCACCCTCCCCTCCTCCCTCCCACATCCTCCTCTCCCCTTCCCATCCTCTCCTCATCCTCCCCTCATCCTCCTCTCCTCCCCCATCCTCCTCTCCCCTCTCCTCCCCATCCCCCCCTCCTCTCCCCTCCTCCCTCTCACATCCTCCCCTTCCCATCCTCTCCCCTCCCCATCCTCCTCTCCCCAACCTCCCCTCCTCTCCTCTCCTCTCCCCATCCTTCCCTCCTCTCCCCAACCTCCCCTCCTCTCCTCTCCCCAACCTCCCCTCCTCTCCTCTCCCCAACCTCCCCTCCTCTCCTCTCCCCATCCTTCCCTCCTCTCCTCAACTCCACTCCTATCCTCTCATCTCCCCATCCTCCTATCCTCTCCTCTCCCCATCCTCCTCTCCTCTCACCAACCTCCTCTCCTCTCCCTATCCTTCCCTCCTCTCCTCAACTTCCCTCCTATCCTCTCCTCTCCCCATCCTCCCCTCTCCCCATCCTCATCCTCCCCTCTCCCCATCCTCTCCTCCTCTCCCATCCTCCCCTCCTCTCCCATCCTCCCCTCCTCTCCCATCCTCCTCTCCCATCCTCCCCTCCTCTCCCATCCTCCTCTCCTCCCCCACACTCCCCCCTCTCCTCCCCTCCTCTCCCCATCCTCTCCTCCCCATCCTCCCCTCCTCTCCCACCCTCCCCTCCTCTCCCCCCCCATCCTCCCCTCCTCTCCTCCCCATCCTCCCGTCCTCCCCTCATTTCCTCTCCCCATCCTCCCCTCTCCTCTCCACATCCTCCCCTCCTCATCCTCCCCTCTCCTCATCCTCCTCTCCTCTCCTCCCCCATCCTCTCCTCCTCTCCTCTCCCCATCCTCCTCCTCTCCTCTCCCCATCCTCCCCCTCTCCTCCCCATCCTCCCCTCCTCTCCCCATCACCCCTCCTCCCTCCCACATCCTCCCCCTTCCCATCCTCTCCTCCCCTCCTCTCCTCTCCCCATCCTCCTCTCCTCTCCCCATCCTCCCCAACCTCCTCTCCCCAACCTCCCCTCCTCTCCTCTCCCCATCCTTCCCTCCTCTCCTCAACTCCCCTCCTATCCTCTCGTCTCCCCATCTTCCTATCCTCTCCTCTCCCCATCCTCCCCCATCCTCTCCTCCTCTCCCATCCTCCCCTCATCTCCTCCCCATGCTCCTCTCCTCCCCCACACTCCCCCCTCTCCTCCACTCCTCTCCCGTCCTCCCCTTATTTCCTCTCCCCATCCTCCCCTCCTCTCCTCTCCACATCCTCCCCTCTTCTCCCCATCCTCCCCTCCTCTCCTACCCCATCCTCCTCCCCCTATCTCTGCCCCCATCCTCCCCTCTCCAGAGACAGCCTTAGACTGGGCCCACAGGGGCCGTGGCCTGTCAGTCGTGACAGATATTGCAGCAGATATTGGGTGAGGGGGAAGGTTGAGGGGGAGGCTGTCAGTCTCCAGATAGGGCTTCTGTTTCACTGCAGATCCTGTAAGTCTGTAAGCGAGCTTGTGAGGCCTGATGAACACAACACACGGACTCCATCTCCTTGATTCAAGGAGAGGCACTGGGTAATATTGGCTGTCCTCCCGTATACCTCCTTAAATACCCCAAGGAGCAAGAGACAGGGAGGAGACATATCACTACTGTGACTCAGTTGGTAGAGCATGGAGCTTGCAATGGCACAATTCTGGGTCTGATTCCCGCTGGGGCCAACCATATGAAAATGGATAAACTTGCACATAATTGGCAGTGCAGTTTAAATGATTAGTTTGAGTGTACACACACACCAAAGGGGCATATTCGGTTACTAGCCCTCTAACCACTAGGCTACCTGCCGCCCCTGAGCATTGCATGAACATTCATAGCATATAGATGTGCCTCTGCCTCTTCCTCTCCCTGTGCCTCTACCTCTCCCTGCCTCTCCCTCTTCCTCTCAGTCTCTTTCTTCCTCTCCCTGCATCTTCCTCTCCCTCTCTCTCTTTCTGCCTCTGCCTTTCCCTCTGCCTCATCCTCTTCCTCTCCTTGCCTGTGCCTCTCCCTCTTCCTCTGCTTCTCCCTGCCTCTCCCTCTTCCTCTCTCTTTGCCTCTCCCTCTTCCTCTCCCTGCATCTCCCTTTACCTCTTCCTCTCCCTCTCACACTTCCTCTACCTCTTCCTCTCCCTGTGCCTCTCCCTCTGCCTCTCTCGTTGCCTCTGCCTCTCTCTCTGCCTCTCCCTCTTCCTCTCCCTGCATCTCCCTCTCCCACTCCCACTTCCTCTCCCTCTCTTCCTCTCCCTCTGCCTATACCTATCTCTTTGCCTCTGCCTCTCCCTGCCTCTTCCTGCATCTTCCTCTCCCTCTTCCTCTCCCTCTGCCTATGTCTCTCTTTGCCTCTCCCTTCCTCTACCTCTGCCTCTTCCTCTCCCTGCATCTCCCTCTGCATCTTCCTCTCCCTCTGCCTATGCTTCTCTCTTTGCCTTTGCCTCTCTTTTTCCTCCTCCCTCTTCCTCTCCATCTCCCTCTCTGTCTGGTGCATGTTCTAAACCAGATGGCTTGTGAAGTACTAGGTGACTATGGAAAGTAGTGGTCAGAGCATAATGGACTACTAGACCATAATGTAGGTCTACAGTATTTCTCAGTCCTGGTCCTGGGGACCCTCTTGCCCTAGCACTAACACACCTGATTCAACTAATGAACTCATCACCAAGCCTTTGATTTGAATAAGGTGGGTTAGTGCCAGGGCCAGGATTGAGAAACACTAATGTAGGAGACTGTTAGACATCACAGTAAGGACGCACATTGAGGGGATGGTGGACTAGATGTCCTGGATATAGCAGATACATGATGCTACATGACATACCATCATTCATTCTTAATATCTGGGCAGGCCAGTCATCCGTTTGCTGACGGGGGCTGCATGCGTCAGTGACAGGTTTCACCTTCATAGAGAGCAGCACAACCTGTTACTCACACACACAGGGAGGTTGAAAACAACAAACAAGAGGAACACACTGGCACAGGTTTCCACTAGAGATGGATCTGTGGCTTTTCCACCTGACCCGATAAGCATAAAAAAATGATTAAATGGATACCCGTTCTGAACGGACCAGAGGACAGTCAGACCCGTTCCGAAAAGGCCTGTGGAAAAACAGATGCAAAAATAGCGCCATCAATAAACGAGTGATATTGGCCAAATGATCCACAGTTATGTGTCCTAAACCCTAGAGAGACCGGGAGAAAGATGCCATGTTCCCAACAGCAACATGCATTTCTTTAAATTTGCCAGATAAGCTACTACTGCAAAACAGATAGTCAGTGCCTTCAGAAAGTATTCACGACTCTCTTACCACAGTTTGTTGTGTTGTGTCACTCGCCTACAATCAACTCCCCAAAATGTCAAACTGGAATTATATTTTTTGAAAACAAAAAGCTGAAATATCTTGAGTCAATAAGTATTAAACCATTTTGTTATTGTAAGCCTAAATAAGTTCAGGAGTAAAAATGTGCCTAACAAGTCACATAAATAAGTTGCATGGACTCACTCACAGTAATAGTGTTTAACAGGATTTTTTTAATGACTACCTCATCTCTGTTCCCCACACATACAATTATCACGAAGGTCCCTCAGTCGAGTAGTGAATTTCAAATACAGATTGAACCACAAAGACCAGGGAGGTTTTCCAAAGCCTCACGAAGAACGGGGAAGTTATGAATTACTCTTTGGATGGTGTATCAATACACCTAGTCACTACAAAGATACAGGCATCCTTCCTAACTCAGTTGCCAGAGAGGAAGGAAACTCAGGGATTTCACCATGAGGCTGATGGTGACTTTAAAACAGTTACCGGGTGCAATGGCTGTGATAGGAGAAAACTGAGGATAGTTTAACAACATTGAAGTCACTCCACAATAATAACCTAATTGACAGAGTGAAAAGAAGGAACCCTGTACAGATACAAAATATTCCAAAACATGAATCCTGTTTGCAGTAAAGCACTAAAGTAAAAAAATATAAAAAGTGGCAAAGAAATTAACTTTATGTCCTGAATACAAAGTTTTATGTTTGGGGCAAATCCAACACAACACATCACTGAGTACCACTGTTCAAGAATGGTGGTGGCTGCATCATGTTATGGGTATGCTTGTCATCAGCAAGGACTAGGAAGTTTTTTAGGATAAAAATAAATGGAATAAAGCTAAGCACAGGCAAAATACTATAGGAAAACCTGGTTCAGTCTGCTTTCCAACAGACACTTGGACACAAATTAAAATTTCAGCAGGACAATAACCTAAACCACAAGGCCAAATCTACATTGGAGTTGCTAACCAAGGTGACATTGAATGTTCCTGAGTGGCCTAGTTAGAGTTCTGACCTAAATGGGCTTGAAAATCTATGGCAAGACTTGAAAGACAATGATCAACAACCAACTTGACAGAGCTTGAAGATTTATTTAAAGAATAATGTGTAAATGTTGTATATTCCAGGTGTGCAAAGCTCTTAGAGACTTGCCCATAAAGACTCACAGCTGAAATTGTTTCCAAAGATGATTCTAACCTATATTTATGTATTTACATTTCAATCAATTTGCTAAATTTCTAAAAACATGTTTCACTTTGTCTTTATAGGTTATTGTGTGTAGATGGGTGTGATTTTTATTTATTTAATCGATTTTGAATTCAGGCTGTAAAACAACAAAATGTGGAATAAGTCAAGGGGTATGAATACTTTCTGAAGGCGCTGTATAGAGACCTGTTTGAATGACTTGCAATTAACTGACACAGATTACAAGCTCGCACAGGTCTCATCACCTCACACACATTAAATGAACAGAGGACGTGTCCAATCAGGTCCAGTCGGTAAATCAATTTTAATTGCACATATCCGAGACCCAATTACAGTGCATTCGGAAAGTATTCAGACCCCTTGACTTTTTCACATTTTGTTACGTTACAGCCTTATTCTGAAATGGATTCAATTGTTATTTTTCTTTATCAATCTACAGTCGTGGCCAAAAGTTTTGAGAATGACACAAATATTAATTTTCACAAAGTTTGCTGTTTCAGTGTCTTTTGATATATTTGTCAGATGTTACTATGGAATACTGAAGTATAATTACAAGCATTTCATAAGTGTCAAAGGCTTTTATTGACAATTACATGAAGTTGATGCAAAGAGTCAATATTTGCAGTGTTGACCCATCTTTTTCAAGACCTCTGCAATCCGCCCTTTCTTGCAAAATCAATGCTTGGAGTTTGTCAGAATTTGTGGGGTTTTGTTTGTCCACCCGTCTCTTGAGGGTTGACCACAAGTTCTCAATGGGATTAAGGTCTGGGGAGTTTCTTGGCCTTGGACCCAAAATATCAATGTTTTGTTCCCAGAGCCACTTAGTGATCACTTTTGCCTTATGGCAAGGTGCTCCATCATGCTGGAAAAGGCATTGTTTGTCACCAAACTGTTCCTGGATGGTTGGGAGAAGTTGCTCTCGGAGGATATGTTGGTACCATTCTTTATTCATGGCTGTGTTCTTAGGCAAAATTGTGAGTGAGCCCACTCCCTTGGCTGAGAAGCAACCCCACACATGAATGGTCTCAGGATGCTTTACTGTTGGCATGACACAGGACTGATGGTAGCGCTCACCTTGTCTTCTCCGGATGCCCCAAACAATCGGAAAGGGGATTCATCAGAGAAAATGACTTTACCCCAGTCCTCAGCAGTCCAATCCCTGTACCTTTTGCAGAATTTCAGTCTGTCCCTGATGTTTTTCCTGGAGAGAAGTGGCTTCTTTGCTGCCCTTCTGGAAACCAGGCCATCCTCCAAAAGTCTTCGCCTCACTGTGCATGCAGATGCACTCACACCTGCCTGCTGCCATTCCTGAGCAAGCTCTGTACTGGTGGTGCCCCGATCCCGCAGCTGAATCAACTTGATGAGACGGTTCTGGCGCTTGCTGGACTTTCTTGGGCGTCCTGAAGCCTTCTTCACAACAATTTAACCGCTCTCCTTGAAGTTCTTGATGATCCGATAAATAGTTGATTTAGGTGCAATCTTACTGGCAGCAATATCCTTGCCTGTGAAGCCCTTTTTGTGCAAAGCAATGATGACGGCACGTTTTTCCTTCCAGGTAACCATGTTTGACAGTGGAAGAACAATGATTCCAAGCACCACCCTCCTTTTGAAGCCTCCAGTCTGTTATTCGAAGGCAATCAGCATGACAGAGTGATCTCCAGCCTTGTCCTCGTCAACACTCACACCTGTATAAAATGAGAGAATCACTGACATGATGTCAGCTGGTCCTTTTGTGGCAGGGCTGAAATGCAGTGGAAATGTTTTTGGGGGATTCAGTTCATTTGCATGGCAAAGAGGGACTTTGCCATTAATTGCAATTCATCTGATCACTCTTCATAACATTCTGGAGTATATGCAAATTGCCATCATACAAACTGAGGCAGCAGACTTTGTGAAAATTAATATTTTTGTCATTCCCAAAACTTTTGGCCACGACTGTACACACAATACCCCATAATGAAAAAGCGAAAACAGGTTTTTAGACATTTTTGCAAATGTATTAAAAATTTAAAATATATCAGGCCAGACCCAGATCTGAGACAAAAATCTGAATTTGGAACCAGGACCTGCTCGGGTCTCGGGTCAGATATCAGAATTCAGGTCTGTTAGACCCATGAAGACCTCTAGCTCACACACACACGCATGCACATATCCACCAATGTACTTGAACACACACACACACACACACACACACACACACACAAACATCCACACACATCCACACACACAGACACGCTCAGCCACCACAAATGCACACACATGCACGCACACACATACACACACACAATGTCATGCTGTATGAACATCGCACTCGCACACACTGAAGGCCTTTGAGGTTCAGGTGAAAGACACAGTCATCTGCTCCAACATTACTATTCACTCATACTACTGACTACTACAGTAGTATGAACTTCACCAGAGGAATACAAGGCATTTCCCTGCTTCAGTACAGCTCAAAGTATCTGACTAAAACAAATCTAGAATCAGCCATATTGACCTGAGATGACAAATACAAATTCACACAAATGGCTGAAATGCATTGTGACTCTTTTGCTGTGGCTACGGCTGGCTGATCATTCCCTAGGAGCCGACCGGGAGCATCGGACCGGACACCGGGGAACGTTTCCATCTGGAACACTCTGACAGCTCCACTCCGCTTCGTTAAACCAAGGAGCTCTATGAAGGCCAAGCGCTGCAGAGCGTTACTCCAGCCGGATCGATAATCCCAGACCTGCTCACTGGCTCCAGGAATTTACTGTTCAGTCCAACTGTCTCATGCCTCTGCTGTACATAATGGATAGATGGCGGACAAGGAAGCACAAGCTGATCTGGTATGCTTTGACTAATCTACCCTTATTTCTACTCTACTCATCTCTCATATCTCTAATTTCCTCTCTCTCTCCTCCATTATTTCCTCCCTTCTCATGAATCATCCTTCTTGAACTGTCTTTTAGCCCCTCCCTTCCTCTCCACTCATCCTCTCCCTCCTTCCACTCATCCCATCCCCTCCCTTCCTCTCCACTCATCCCCTCTCCTCATCTCCACTCATCCCCTCTCCTCATCTCCACTCATCCCCTCTTCTCTACTCATCCTCTCTACTCATCCCCTCCTCTCCACTTATCCCTTCCACTCCTCCATCCATCTTCCTCTTCTCTGATCTAGACTTAAACCCTGTCTGTGATATGGGGCCAAGATGTTACTCACTCTGAGGCCTCTCATCTCCTCACTTCTCTCGCTCTCTCTCTCTTCCTCTTCCTTAGCGTCAAAATATCACCCATAGCTAACTCACTCTTCTCATGTCCTTTCTACACCTCTCCTCTCTTCCCATCCTCCCTGGTTTAAACCGGTCATGTTAAAAGCTTAGATTAAAACTAGATGTCACAGGAATATCCGTCTGTCAATCCAGGAGGAGTGTTTAATCCCAGGGTCCTTAGTTTAGTGATGAGCTTGGAGGGCACGATGGTGTTGAACGCTGAGCTGTAGTCAATGAACAGAAATCTCACGTAGGTGCTCCTCTTATCCAGGTGGGAGAGGGCAGTGTGGAGTGCAGTAGAGATTGCATCATCTGTAGATCTGTTGGGGCGGTATGCACATTGGAGTGGGTCCAAGGTGTCTGGGATAATACATATTCATGTGATTACTGCACATCCATGACTATTAAATTATATATTATACTGCACAATACTCTAATCGTCTTTGTTCATCTTTGTTAAAAATAAATACAAGCCTACCACACCCATGAACAGTGGGGACAACAACACATTTGTAACCACACACACACACACACACACACACACACACACACACACACACACACACAGTAGATTAGTGGGCTCCATACACACACACACACATTCCCACAACCTGGGAGGAGGCTACAGTCTGGTTACAGGCTAGTTGGATCTAAGGAGCACTGAGGCTGAGTGAGGGGGCTGGCTGCTGGCCATTATAATGCAGAACTGCCGACAGGAAAGAGAACTGTTCCCCTGCTGTGAGACTAACACTGCCACTACAAATCAGTGTGTGTGTGTGTGTGCGTGTGTGTGGCCATGTGTGTAAATGTATATGTGCGTGCATGCGTGTGTCTTCACACGTGAGATGAGACGACTAACAGAAGATTACAGATCAGAGAAATATGGCAGTTTATCAGGAACCAACAATCTCATCTGTGGAAACTGTGTGCCAGTGGTGTGTCTGGGCATTAACACAGCAGTGATATGTGAGTCTATCCTCCATTTTGGGGATTGTGATGATGGTTGCTGACTGCCTGGCTCAGCAGAAGAGCTCCAGCCCAGCTATAACAACACATATACACACACGTTGTTATACACACACACACACACACACACACATGCATTAACACAAACACACGTTGTTACAAACAAAGGGACAAACACACACACACACACCATTATGAGTTGGGATGGCAGTGTTTGACAGCGTGAGTGTGCTCAACTCAACTGGATGACTTATTCAACAAAACCGGAGCTGATGCTAAATAATGACCTCGAGTTTATGCTAAATAAAGACCTCGAGTTGATGCTAAATAATGACCCCGAGTTGATGCTAAATAATGACCCAGAGTAGATGCTAAATAATGACCCCGAGTAGATGCTAAATAATGACCCCAAGTAGATGCTAAATAATGACCCTGAGTTGATGCTAAATAATGACCCCAAGTTGATGCTAAATAATGACCCCGAGTTGATGCTAAATAATGACCCTGAGTTGATGCTAAATAATGACCCTGAGTTGATGCTAAATAATGACCCAGAGTTGATGTTTCATAATGACCCAGAGTTGATGCTAAATAATGACCCTGAGCTGATGCTAAATAATGACCCAGAGTTGATGTTTCATAATGACCCAGAGTTGATGCTAAATAATGACCCTGAGCTGATGCTAAATAATGACCCAGAGTTGATGTTTCATAATGACCCAGAATTGATGCTAAATATTGACCATGAGCTGATGCTAAATAATGACCCTGAGCTGATGTTAAATAATGACCCTGAGTTGATGCTAAATAATGATCAAAATGGTGAATGTTCAAAATGCTGTGGCCAAAGCATCTACAGTAGCATTACCTTCAGCTCAGCTAAGACCCACAGGGTGCTGCATGATTTGATGATAAGGTACCATTAGTAGAAAACTAGCATTTCAATGAAACAGATCTAGGCTAATTGTGAGTCGTTTGAGTGGGTTTGAATCGTGCGTTGAGTCATATTTCGTGAGTTTTGTCCGCTACAATGATGATGTAAGAAAGAACACACTCTGTATTTTCAGTAAATAAATTTACATTTACATTTACATTTAAGTCATTTAGCAGACGCTCTTATCCAGAGCGACTTACAAATTGGTGCATTCACCTTATGATATCCAGTGGAACAACCACTTTACAATAGTGCATCTAACTCTTTTAAGGGGGGGAGGTTAGAAGGATTACTTTATCCTATCCTAGGTATTCCTTAAAGAGGTGGGGTTTCAGGTGTCTCCGGAAGGTGGTGATTGACTCCGCTGACCTGGCGTCGTGAGGGAGTTTGTTCCACCATTGGGGTGCCAGAGCAGCGAACAGTTTTGACTGGGCTGAGCGGGAACTGTACATCCTCAGAGGTAGGGAGGCGAGCAGGCCAGAGGTGGATGAACGCAGTGCCCTTGTTTGGGTGTAGGGCCTGATCAGAGCCTGAAGGTACGGAGGTGCCGTTCCCCTCACAGCTCCGTAGGCAAGCACCATGGTCTTGTAGCGGATGCGAGCTTCAACTGGAAGCCAGTGGAGAGAGCGGAGGAGCGGGGTGACGTGAGAGAACTTGGGAAAGTTGAACACCAGACGGGCTGCGGCGTTCTGGATGAGTTGTAGGGGTTTAATGGCACAGGCAGGGAGCCCAGCCAACAGCGAGTTGCAGTAATCCAGACGGGAGATGACAAGTGCCTGGATTAGGACCTGCGCCGCTTCCTGCGTGAGGCAGGGTCGTACTCTGCGAATGTTGTAGAGCATGAACCTACAGGAACGGGTCACCGCCTTGATGTTAGTTGAGAACGACAGGGTGTTGTCCAGGATCACGCCAAGGTTCTTAGCACTCTGGGAGGAGGACACAATGGAGTTGTCAACCGTGATGGCGAGATCATGGAACGGGCAGTCCTTCCCCGGGAGGAAGAGCAGCTCCGTCTTGCCGAGGTTCAGCTTGAGGTGGTGATCCGTCATCCACACTGATATGTCTGCCAGACATGCAGAGATGCGATTCACCACCTGGTTATCAGAGGGGGGAAAGGAGAAGATTAATTGTGTGTCGTCTGCATAGCAATGATAGGAGAGACCATGTGAGGATATGACAGAGCCAAGTGACTTGGTGTATAGCGAGAATAGGAGAGGGCCTAGAACAGAGCCCTGGGGGACACCAGTGGTGAGAGCACGTGGTGCGGAGACAGATTCTCGCCACGCCACCTGGTAGGAGCGACCTGTCAGGTAGGACGCAATCCAAGCGTGGGCCGCGCCGGAGATGCCCAGCTCGGAGAGGGTGGAGAGGAGGATCTGATGGTTCACAGTATCAAAGGCAGCCGATAGGTCTAGAAGGATGAGAGCAGAGGAGAGAGAGTTAGCTTTAGCAGTGCGGAGCGCCTCCGTGACACAGAGAAGAGCAGTCTCAGTTGAATGACTAGTCTTGAAACCTGACTGATTTGGATCAAGAAGGTCATTCTGAGAAAGATAGCAGGAGAGCTGGCCAAGGACGGCACGTTCAAGAGTTTTGGAGAGAAAAGAAAGAAGGGATACTGGTCTGTAGTTGTTGACATCGGAGGGATCGAGTGTAGGTTTTTTCAGAAGGGGTGCAACTCTCGCTCTCTTGAAGACGGAAGGGACGTAGCCAGCGGTCAAGGATGAGTTGATGAGCGAGGTGAGGTAAGGGAGAAGGTCTCCGGAAATGGTCTGGAGAAGAGAGGAGGGGATAGGGTCAAGCGGGCAGGTTGTTGGGCGGCCGGCCGTCACAAGACGCGAGATTTCATCTGGAGAGAGAGGGGAGAAAGAGGTCAAAGCACAGGGTAGGGCAGTGTGAGCAGAACCAGCGGTGTCGTTTGACTTAGCAAACGAGGATCGGATGTCGTCGACCTTCTTTTCAAAATGGTTGACGAAGTCATCAGCAGAGAGGGAGGAGGGGGGAGGAGGGGGAGGAGGATTCAGGAGGGAGGAGAAGGTGGCAAAGAGCTTCCTAGGGTTAGAGGCAGATGCTTGGAATTTAGAGTGGTAGAAATTGGCTTTAGCAGCAGAGACAGAAGAGGAGAATGTAGAGAGGAGGGAGTGAAAGGATGCCAGGTCCGCAGGGAGGCGAGTTTTCCTCCATTTCCGCTCGGCTGCCCGGAGCCCTGTTCTGTGAGCTCGCAATGAGTCGTCGAGCCACGGAGCAGGAGGGGAGGACCGAGCCGGCCTGGAGGATAGGGGACATAGAGAGTCAAAGGATGCAGAAAGGGAGGAGAGGAGGGTTGAGGAGGCAGAATCAGGAGATAGGTTGGAGAAGGTTTGAGCAGAGGGAAGAGATGATAGGATGGAAGAGGAGAGAGTAGCGGGGGAGAGAGAGCGAAGGTTGGGACGGCGCGATACCATCCGAGTAGGGGCAGTGTGGGAAGTGTTGGATGAGAGCGAGAGGGAAAAGGATACAAGGTAGTGGTCGGAGACTTGGAGGGGAGTTGCAATGAGATTAGTGGAAGAACAGCATCTAGTAAAGATGAGGTCAAGCGTATTGCCTGCCTTGTGAGTAGGGGGGGAAGGTGAGAGGGTGAGGTCAAAAGAGGAGAGGAGTGGAAAGAAGGAGGCAGAGAGGAATGAGTCAAAGGTAGACGTGGGGAGGTTAAAGTCACCCAGAACTGTGAGAGGTGAGCCATCCTCAGGAAAGGAACTTATCAGGGCGTCAAGCTCATTGATGAACTCTCCAAGGGAACCTGGAGGGCGATAAATGATAAGGATGTTAAGCTTGAAAGGGCTGGTAACTGTGACAGCATGGAATTCAAAGGAGGCGATAGACAGATGGGTCAGGGGAGAAAGAGAGAATGTCCACTTGGGAGAGATGAGGATCCCAGTGCCACCACCCCGCTGACCAGAAGCTCTCGGGGTGTGCGAGAACACGTGGGCAGACGAGGAGAGAGCAGTAGGAGTAGCAGTGTTATCAGTGGTAATCCATGTTTCCGTCAGTGCCAAGAAGTCGAGGGACTGGAGGGAAGCATAGGCTGAGATGAACTCTGCCTTGTTGGCCGCAGATCGGCAGTTCCAGAGGCTGCCTGAGACCTGGAACTCCACGTGGGTCGTGCGCGCTGGGACCACCAGGTTAGAGTAGCAGCGGCCACGCGGTGTGAAGCGTTTGTATGGTCTGTGCAGAGAGGAGAGAACAGGGATAGACAGACACATAGTTGACAGGCTACAGAAGAGGCTACGCTAATGCAAAGGAGATTGGAATGACAAGTGGACTACACGTCTCGAATGTTCAGAAAGTTAAGCTTACGTTGCAAAAAATCTTATTGACTAAAATGATATAGTACTGCTGGCTGGTGAAATAGGCTAGCTAGCAGTGGCTGCGTTGTTGACTTTTTTTGAAATTGTAGCTGGCTAGGTAACCTCTAACTGGCTAGGTAACCTCGACAATTACTCTAGACTACACAATTATCTTGGATACAAAGACGGCTATGTAGCCAGCTAAGATCAAACAAATCAAACTGTTGTACTGTAATGAAATGAAATGTAATACTACCTGTAATACTACCTGTGGAGCAAAGCGGAATGCAACTACTCGCTCCAAACCAAACCGGAAGTGCGTATCGTAGAGGGAGAGGCAATAGAAGTGTTGTTTCTTGTATTATTGTATTTTGTGTCTTTAGAGGACTGCTTCACCTTAATGTCCCCTTTCCCTTTTCTTCTGTCCTTATTTTGTCCCACTTTGTCCCTTCTTTGTCCCTTCTTCTCTTCTGCCAACTAGACACTCCTTGTTAGCTAGCTAGCTTCTTTCAGGAATGTCCCTAGCAACTGCCTAGCAACAGGTAAACAACTTAGCTAGCTAAGAAAACGGTATAATTTTATGAAAAATTGTTACTTTTTCAAAAGCCTTTCTTCTTTGTTTGCTGCTTGTTTGGTCTCCTATTCAGTTTGCAGTTTTGTTTTGATTTTTTTCGATGTACTTTACTCTAAAAAAACATTTAAATTTCAATATTTGTAGGAGCTCATCTTTTCAGCTGCTGCTGCTTAATTTGGAACTCCGGAACAAAACCGGATAATAAAATAATAAATAAATAATGTATAATATTTGCTTTGGCTAATAGTGGGCTGCTAGAATAGATGGATTGAGCTAAAAGCAGGCTGGTCAGATTTCCTGGTCATGATGTAATTTACTCTCTTCAGTCAGCAGCTCAACAAGTCTATTGGGTGAGGAATTCTTCCACCCTCCAGAACCATCGGACTGGTTTGTGTGTGTGTGTGTGTGTGTGTGTGTGTGTGTGTGTGTGTGTGTGTGTGTGTGTGTGTGTGTGTGTGTGTGTGTGTGTGTGTGTGTGTGTGTGTGTGTGTGTGTGTGTGTGTGTGTTTGCCTGCCTTACAATGCCCCAACCGCAACTCTGTGATTCAAGATACAAGTGAGCAATTACATTGGCAAGACACAGCTGCTTTTTATTAGCCAAACGCAATTCATTAATGTAGGCTAACTCTGTCTCCAGGGAGGGAGATATCATTCACAGCAATCAGAGCAAGACTGTTGTCAGAGAAGAAGACAAAAATTGAGAGGATTTACTCCGCCTACACACGCACGCACACACACACACATCACACACTGTAGATGTCACTGTAGATGTCACAAAATCTACACATCATACACTGTATGTAGGCTCTGCCTCTTGTATGAGATAAATCTATACATCATACAGGTGTGTCTTATCCCATTATGTATCCTCATATCCTTTACTTCTCATGTGATAATGACAAGGTCACCACACACACCCTCAATGCACTGTATGAAAACAAGACATCCTGGATGTTAGATATACACTACATGGCCAAAAGTCTAATATTAATATGGAGTTGGTCACCCGTTTGTTGCTGTAACAGCCTCCACTCTTCTGGGAAGGCTTTCCTCTAGATTTTGGAACCTTGCTGTGGGTACTTGCTTCCATTGAGCCACAAGAGCATTACTGAGGTCAGGCGCTGATGTTGGGCGATTAGGCCTGGCTCGCAGTCAGCGTTCCAATTCATCCCAAAGGTGTTCGATGGAATTGAAGTCTGGGCTCTGTGCAGGCCAATCAAGTTCTTCCACACCGATCTCGAAAAACCATTTCAGTATGGACCTCACTTTGTGCACGGGGGCATTGTCATGCTGAAACAGGAAAGGGCCTTCCCCAAACTGTTGCCACAAAGTTGGAAGTACAGAATCGTCTAGAATGTAATTGTATGCTGTATCATTAAGATTTCCCTTCACTGGAACTAAGGAGCCTGAACCATGAAAAACAACCACAGACCATTATAGCTTGTGTGCAGCTGCTCAGCCATGGAAATCCATTTCAGGAAGGCCCCGACGAACAGTTCTTGTGCTGTCATTGCTTCCAGAGGCAGTTTGGAACTCGGTAGTGAGTGTTGCAACAGAGGAAAGGTGATTTTTACGAGCTAGCTTCAGCACTACGTGGTCCCATTCTGTGTGCTTGTGTGGCCTACCACTTCGCGGCTGAGCTGATGTTGCTCCTAGACGTTTCCAATTCACATAAATTTGATGAACTGACTTGTTGGAAAGGTGGCATCCTATGACTGTGCCATGTTGAAAGTCACTGCGCTCGTAAGTAAGGCCATTCTACTGCCAATGTTTCTCTAGGGAGATTGCATGGCTGTGTGTTCGATATTATACACCGGTCAGCAACGGTTGTGGCTGAAATAGCCGAAGCCACTAATTTGGATCTATCTATTTCCATCTAATCAATCTTCATGTCATAATGTATTTCAGAGATATCCTATATGGTGCCCTGCAGAAGACCGAGAAAAGAGAGACGGAGAGGGAAGGTGGTGATATAGAGTGGTCGAGTGGAGGAGAAAGGAGAGAGGGGGGTCAGGAAAAGAAAATGACTGACAGACAGACAGACAGACAGACAGACAGACAGACAGACAGACAGACAGACAGACAGACAGACAGATAGATAGATAGATAGATAGATAGATAGATAGATAGATAGATAGATAGATAGATAGATAGATAGATAGATAGATAGATCAGGAGAGGAAAGAGGGAGAAGAGCAGACAGGGAGGGTGCGAGAGAGAGCGAGAGAGAAAGAGAGAGCGAGGGAGAGAGTCTCAGACATTGCTTTGTCCTTGACATTCCTCTCCAATCCTTGAACCTCCTGCAGACTGGAGACGTGGGAGTGATGTAACTAACTCCACACCCTCACAACCAACATACAGGGGGAAGGCACAGAGACCAATCAAATCACATTTGGCTGTGGCCCTTACATCATCCATCCGTGGCTCAGTGGTGGCTGGTGTGCGGACATATAAGAATGTCTCATTGTAATGACTGAAATGGAATGAATGGAAAGATATCAAACACCACAAACACATGGATACCATTCCATTCACTACATTCTAGCCATTATTATGAGCCAGTCCTCCTATATCTCCACCCACCAGCCACCACTGCTGTGGCCAAATCCCTAAAATCAGCTGTGGCCGTACTGCAGCCTAACAATCACTTGGGTACAATTTGGATAAAGCCTCCAGAAAAACAAACTAGGACGAACCAGGATGCTTTAACAAAGTGCAATATTTGATATACTGTACAGTGTGTGGTGTGCTGCACTGAAACGTAGAGTTGCGAAGTTGTACTCAATTATGATTTTACCACAGTAAGATACTGTGGAATCTAGATAGATTATTTTAGAAGCTTCTTACTGCATGCGTATCCACCTCCCTCCGTCCATCCCTCCCATTCATTCTGAGGACTCCTCTAAATGGGGGATGAGTGGGTTATGAAACATTTATGGCCACCAACACGTCTTTCCAAAAAGGTTTCCACATGTATTAAATAAACATGACGGTGTGATAATTATTGGACATCAGGGAGTAGAGACAGAGAATACCTTGGGACAAAAAGAGAATAGTTAGTGACGAGACAGGAGCGAGAACAGTGAGAAACTGTGACAAGAAGGGAGAGAGATCCAGAAAGAAACATAGAGGGGACAGATGTCGAAGTGAGATGTAAAGGGAGATTGAGTTGTAGTGCACACTAATCCTAGTACACACTATCAAGTGTGGACTTCCAACTACACACCACCAAGTGTATACTACCAAGAAGTAGCATAGGAGAGAGGAGGGGAGAAGGCATGTTGTGTTCTACCTGGTTGTCCTCGTGAGTCACCCTCATCTGCTCCTTGAGGACGGAGGTGCGCGCCGCCTCCTCCTTACGTATCATCCTCTCCTTCTTCAGCTCGGGGCTCCAGAAGCTCTTGATGCTGTTGGTGGACGAGCCCAGCTTGCTGTCCTTCAGGTCCAGCTCTCTCCTCAGCAAGTCGTTCTCCCGCTGCATGTCCCGGAGTGTGGCCTGCATCTCCAGCAGCTCCCCCCCACCACCCCGTACCGCCTGCCGCAGCAGGGCAGACGGCACCCCCTGGTGGTGGTGGTGGTGCTGCAGCATGGACAGGGAGCCGAGGTCGCTGTAGGACAGCAGGTCAGTGTGGTGGCCCAGCCCCACCGTGGCGATGTTGGGGCTGCTGCCCATAGCCGTGACACGCCCCCCATACATGGCCCGGTTGGAGGCACGCCCCAGCGTCATGGTGCCCTTGGGGTAGGTGGCGGTGGAGCCCACTCCCTCATGGTCGCTCAGATACATGGGCCCGGATGTGGCGTAGGCAGCGTTTAGAGACTGGATGTTCTCCATGGAGAGCGTCTTGCCCCCTCCACTGCTCCCACCCCCACTACTGGCCCTCCGGTGGCCCAGCCTGGGGGACCTAGGCAGTCGTGGGGACCGTGCAGGGCTGCTCTCGATGTGGCCTACTGCTCGGGCACTGCCGTACATGTCCTGGGTGAGGGAGGTGTGGCCTGGGCTGGCTGGACGCACGCCACAGGGTCCTTACCAGGGGCGCGCTGCAATGATCACAGTGTACCCTCTCTCTGCGAGACACATAGGTGGCTCACTGCATGCCTGTGTGGGTGGAGGGCCTCAACGTTGACAGATCTGTGGAAATGGGAGAAGAATTTGTCATCATAATGACAAGAAATCAGCTGCATATTTTATGTGTTAGATAAAATAAAATAACTTCAAAAGCATATACAAAAAACATTCCTCTCTCTCTCTCACACACACACACACACACACACACACACACATACACACACACACTAACCCCCCTGTAGGATTTGGTGGGTGTGGTGTTGTAAAGAGCTGCTCTCCTCCTGTTCACATTGACAGCTGGGTGAGTGAGTCACCAGCCTGTGGCTCTGTGGGTTTATGTTACAGGAAGGGATTCCAATTCTAAGTGAACCCACTGGGAATCACAGCATCACCCTGGTTTCCCCCGGCCCAGGCACTCATCCCAGTCCTATTAGTGCTGACCCAGTCAGAAAGCAGAGAACACCTATCCTACTGTGCATAGTAGTACATAGTATAGCAACTATAGTATCATAAAGGCATAAAACCACGTGCCATGCCCATCTGACACTCCGAGGCAAATGATATTCAACGAGGGGCTATGCGTTCTATGGAAAATAATGAACGCCGTGGAAGGTGTGTTCCTCAAGGAACTGACCTTCCATGGAGTTGCATTATTTTCCAGAGAACGCATAGCCCCTCGTTGAATAGTTTCTTTTATACCATCGCTATTTAACTAGGCAGTTAAGAACAAATTCTTATTTACAATGATGGCCTACCAAAAGCCCTCTCATATAAAAATATAGGACAAAACACACATCACGACAAGCGATACAACACAACACTACATAAAGAGAGACCTAAGACAACAACATAGCAAGGCAGCAGCACATGACAACACAGCATGGTAGCAACACAACATGACAATAACATGGTAGCAACACAACATGGTAGCAGCACAAAACATGGTACAAACATTATTGGGCACAAACAGCGCAAAGGGCAAGAAGGTAGAGACAACAATACATTTGTATTTTATATGTAACCTTTATTTCACTAGCAAAGTCAGTTAAGAACAAATTCTTATTTACAATGACAGCCTATGCCAAATCTGGACGACGCTGGGCCAATTGTCCCCTATGGGACTCCCAATCACGGCCGGATGTGATACAGCCTGGATTCAAACCAGGTACTATAGTGACGCCTCTTGCACTGAGATGCAATGCCTTAGACCGCTGCGCCACTCGGGAGACCCATCACGCAAAGCAGCCACAACTGTCAGTAAGAGTGTAAATGATTGAGTCTTTGAATGAAGAGATTCAGATAAAACTGTCCAGTTTGAGTGTTTGTTGCCGCTTTAACACATTTGCCTCTAGAAATGTGTTCAACATCCACTGAAGAGCTAGCAAGTTGACTAGATAGTAGTTGCCGTGGTAACCAAACAAACAGACTAGTTTAGCTAACCAAACAATCAGTCCTAGCTTGCCATTATGAAAATCGAATTCAACAATGCCAATAATGTTATGAATTTGACTTTTGCTGTCAAAAGCAACTCAAGCATAGAACATGTAAGAATAAACTACAGGCATTGAATTCTACTGTGCGTTATATGGGAAATAATGCACACACTAGAATGCCCCCTTCATGCCAATCAGAAATACGTATTCAACAATGGCATGGTATAATTAAGCAATAAGGCCTGAGGAGGTGTGGTATATGGCCAATATACCATGGCTAAGGGCTGTTCTTCGGCTCGACACATCACAGAGTGCTAGGATACAGGTCTTAGCCGTGGTATGTTGGCGAAATATCAAAAACCCCGAGGTACCTTATTGCTATTATAAACTGGATACCAAAATAATGAGAGCAGTAAAAATAAATGTTTTGTCATGCCCATGGTATACGGTCTGATATACCATGTCTTTCAGCCAATCAGCATTCAGGGCTTGAATCACCCAGTCTATAATAATATATAATACATGTCAATAAGCAGTCACCTTAGTGAGTGACTGGGTATCAGTTAGAGACTACATCCCCCAGAGTTGCGCAAGCTTCCATTTCCTCTTCTGGAGCACTCAGCCGTATGTAATCACTCTTATCCCTCCACACCCCAGGGTCACATTCACTAGACACCAAACGGAAGAAAATGGACTGAAACAGGGAGGGACTACCCTAATCTTGTTGAATAATAAACACTGGTTTTCATTTTCCATTGCAAACTGTTTTGCTACGGTTTGCACTAATGAATAGGAACCAGGGGAAGGCAGAATGCCAGCAAGTGTACCTCATCTTTTGTGCTAAAAATAAAGACAAATGGAGCTTCTGCTGTTGTATTAATGGCACATTATCAAAGGGTAAAACGAATGTATTGTAATTGTCCATCTATAGACCTACATCATACAGCTGTGCTGTCATGGTATAGCTAAGGGCTCTATTCAGTCTCTAACGCTGAAGATCCACTTTATAGCACAATTGACAACTTAAGGCAATGTTCCCGCGGTCACAGAGACTGCGTTCACGGTAAACGCTGCATACACCGGCTCAATCGGAAATTACCTTTACATTTTTAGGCGGGTCTTCCACGATACTTTGGTGATACGGATTTAATCCAGCCATTTAAATCTATGTTTCAAATTAATTGTAATTCCCACCTAGGAAACAGAGTACAGAGCGGTGTGTGAACGTAATGCTTCCTACTGTAGGCTACTGCTAGTGTTTGCTGGACGCACATTAGCATGCACAGTAGGAGTGTGCATGTGAGCTCAATTCCATGTGGAGTCATTATACACCAGAGTCGTCAAATTTAGCTGAGCGGTTACAGCCTCCAGCATATGGTGTGTGTCCCAAATGGTATTCCCTATATTGTGCACTACTTTTGACCAGAGCCCTATGTGCTCTGGGGTAGCGTAATAATGTGTACATCCACATGTGTGTGTACACTACAGTGTGTTGGTCTGAGTGTGAACATGTAAAATATGCTCAAAACATCTCCCTCTCTATACTTAGTATTTCTACAAATCCATTCAACTGTTTTTGTTTTACACTGAACAAAAATATACACGCAACATGTAAAGTATTGGTCTCATGTTTCATGACCTGAAATAAAAAATCCCAGAAATGTTCCATATGCTCAAAAAGCTTATTTCTCTTAAATGTTGTGCACAAATTTGTTCAGATCCCTGTTAGTGAGCATTTCTTCTTTGCCAAGATAATCCATCCACCTGACAGGCGTGGCATATCAAGAAGCTGATTAAACAGCATGATCATTACACAGGTGCACCTTCTGCTGAGGAAAATAAAATGCCACTCTAAAATGTAAAGTTTTGTCACAAAACACAATGCCACAGATGTCTCAAGTTTTGAGGGAGCATGAAATTGGTATTCTGACTGCAGGAATGTCCACCAGAGCTGTTGCCAGACAATTGAATGTTCATTTCTCTACCATAAGCTGCCTCCGATGTTGTTTTAGAGAATTTGACAGTACTCCAACCGGCCTCACAACCGCAGACCAGGGGTGTTTCTCAAAATGCATACCACCGTGTTTCTGAGCATGCAAATTGGAGCATGAGACCGTCGGAGCATGAGTCCAAATATGCGAGACGGAGCACAGAGGGCACTTCTCGAATGCGTACTCCGTTTGTACAATTTTTTGAAGCATCGATGCAAGCTTCAACGGAAAGTATGCAAAGAAATAGGATGCAACCACTTAAAAAATGAAGAAAATTTTCTTGAAATCATTATTTGAGCTGAAGCGAGAGCAAATACAATCCTACTTCGGAATGAAATGCTGCCTATTCACATCTCATATGTTGCCTGACTACAATATTGTATATTGATACGTTAATAAATACATGCTGTGTTCATTTTGGCATGGTTACCTGCCTATAATACCCACTGTAGTGTGAATAGGTCGCAAGCCCATAATAAGTCAATAGAGCTAACTGGCTAGCTACTACTGTTAGCTAGCCAGATAGCCACAAAGAATTGTTAGCTAGCTACCCACAAAGAATTGACATCTACCTTCGATAACATTGGTTTTAGGTAATTTTTGCCTGTTATACTATCTGGTTAGCTACATTATTACGATTCACATATAGCTATCTGATAGTTATGAAGTAAAACGTTTGCTTTGTGTATATCTTGTTTCATCTCTATTGCCACTGACCTGGCTAGAAGAAGGAAGGTTCAGTAAATGGGTAAGTCCATAGTAAGTCAATAGGGCTAACTGACTAGTCACAAAGAATTGTTAGCTAGCTACCCACGAAGAATTGACATCTACTGTACCTTGCATAACATTAGTTTTAGGTTATGTTTGGCTAGCTAGATTACAAGGATTCACATAAATCCAGCTGATAATTATGAAACAAAATGTTTGCTTTGTGTATATCTTGTTTGGTCTCTATTGTTGTCATTGTCTTAGCTGGATGAAAGTTTGGTGAATTGGGAGAAGCAAGTGCTTCTCAAATGTAATGTTTTATTCTTTCTCCACACTCTCGTCCTCACAAGAACATACTCAAGAAAACGTCCTCGGAGAAGGCACTTGGCGCATGAGAGTGCGCAGCACGGTAGTATGCATATTGAGAAAAACCCCAGGTGTATGGCGTCATGTGGCTCAGTGGTTTGCTGATGTCAACGTTGTGAACAGAGTGGCTGTGGTGGCTGTTGGTTATGGTATGTGCAGGCATAAGTTACGGACAACGAACACAATTGCATTTTATCAATGCCAATTGAAACGCATAGAGGTGCCGTGATGAGATTCTGAGGCCCATTTTTTTTAGGTATGTGTTTATCTGTATTCCCAGTCATGTGAAATTCTTATATTAGGGCCTTATGAATTTATTTTAATTGACTGATTTCCTTATATGAACTGTAACTCAGTAAAACCTTTGAAATGATTGCATATTGTGTTTATATATTTCTTCTGTTTAGTTTGCTGATTTTCTGTGAGGAAGTAATGATAATGTACATTTCGTGTACATGTTTGAATATTATTAAGTTTGAGGTATTTTAGGTATCCAAAGTGGTGGTTATGTCTGTATGTAGTCAGATTCTACAACTGAATATGAGAATATGGTTGTGTCCCGGGTAGCACCCTATTCCCTGTGTAGTCCACTACTTTTGACCAGAGCCCTGGTCAGGGGTGATGCCCTATATGGGGAATGGTGAGGCATTTGGGACGTATCCTAAAATACAATTTTACAACAATCAAGCAGCATCATCAGGTTCTAGGTTTTCCAGCACCATCAGTAGTCTTCTAAACACTTCAGTGTCGCACATTTCCAGCAACTTTCCCAGAATTCTCTGGTTTTCCAAAAATGCAGGGTTTCTGGGATTTTGGGAAAGTTACTGGAATTTCGCAACACTTAGCCACTCCCAGTAGCACTCTCAGACTCTAGCCAATCATCTTTGAGCCACATGGTGGTTGTATGTAAGTGTTATGTAATGCAATGTTTTTAGATTTTAGATGTGTTATTGTTAGACCACTTATTTTACCTCATGTTATGAGGCTGTGTGTTATACCCAGGCTCTTCAGTGTCAATCTAACATTGTATTTATTTGTCCCAGTGCCAGCCTGTTTGTGCTATCATGCCAACTTAATGGAGTTGGCAAGAGCACAAACAGATCTGGGAACAGACTCATTTTGTTAGGCTCCAGTGTAAAAAAGTGCAATATGTCAAAGAGCATCTTCCATTTTATTCCCTCCCTCCCTCCCTCCCTCCTTCCTTTCTTTCCATTTATTTCTAATAAGATTCTATTATCAAGTCAAACATTTAATTGGTTGTAGCTGTTCTTCATGGTCCCTCCCACTGCCCTCTCATTTTGATTTGATTGGTTGTATTATGACGGAGATGACTGAGATGTGGTTGTCCCACCTAGCTATCTTAAGATGAACTGAGAACTTAAGATGAACTGTAAGTCACTCTGGATAAGTGTGTCTGCATTTAATTACTCAAATGTAAATGTATTATCAGAATAACTGGGCTGTTTTAAGGGATGGTGTTGTCTGTCTGTCTGTGGTGATAACTGGGCTGTATTCTTCCTTCCTTCCGGGCCACACTTGCATCATCTTCTCAGAAGACATGGTTTCCATGGTGACTGCATTGTCTGGGCTTACAGCGATAAAGCACCTGGGTTGGCAGTCCTCTTACACCACGCTAACTTAAGTTTGAAAAGGCAAGAAAAAATAGTATTCCTGTGAATTCCGGTGTGGGTGGATAGAGGAAGGAGAAAGGAAATGTGAGAGTGACTACAGATGGTCTGGTCACCTGTACCATTCACTCCTCCCTCCATGCCAGGGTAAGGGTGAGGACAAGATGGCCACTATCTTTACCGGAACCATTATGTGCCTGCCCTACAGCCAGACCTGACTTTGCCTATAGCACTGCACCACCTCTCCCTTTCAGAATCAAATAGGGATGTGATATGGCTGTATGTCTGTCTATGAAGTCCCACAAGGATATTGGAGGTAATGAAAGTATTTTACAGCCTAGTGTTTGGAAATTACAATGACCATAGGACTTGGCAAGACAGCAGAAACAGATCTGGGTCATGGCTAAGCATTTTGGGGACAAGATAGAAATGTTGAAGAAATACCTGTGAGAAATTTTTTATTTTTTTTATTTTTTATTTTACCGTTATTTTACCAGGTAAGTTGACTGAGAACACGTTCTCATTTGCAGCAACGACCTGGGGAATAGTTACAGGGGAGAGGAGGGGGATGAATGAGCCAATTGTAAACTGGGGATTATTAGGTGACCGTGATGGTTGAGGGCCAGATTGGGAATTTAGCCAAAATACATAAGTAGAGGCAATTACAACAACACGATGACAGTTTTCTGCAACAAGAAGCTTTAAAATGGGATGCGAGTGTTACAAATACAAAATGACAGAGTGAATCAAATGAAATCCATTGGAAAGGGTGTAATATGTCAGCCTACATCAGCTGAGAGGACTGAAGCAGTTGTATTGGCTAAACAAGTTGCTTTTTCAGCAGTCAGTCCCTCAGAGGCTGTAGCTAATTAAGCTCAAACAAGTTAAACAACATGCATATCAGGAGACTGGCAATCTTATCTTCAATTGGCTGCCAATGGCTACAAAGTGTTTGTGAAGTCTGTAGTGGAAATGTTGGAAAAGCATCAAGAACTGCATGTGGCCAGCTGGGTTAAAACTCCAGGTCTCCTGGGTGCAACAAGACTTTGCTATCCCACTGAGCTAAAGCCTATGTCTTCTGTCTGTGAAGCCACATCAACACAGGAGCCTACAATCCTCTCCCATTAAAGCGGCAGGGGTTGTGGCGCTGAATCGACCCAACATCAGTGCTGAATCCATAAACAGCGTTAGCGCTAACTGCGGTGCTGTCCATGTCGCTGAACCAAGAGTCAAACACATTGCATATATTTGCATATGCAATCAACAAGCCAGACGATGATAATATTCTTAGCCTAATAAAGGCAGGTGTTATGTGGCAGATAGGCGTAAGCAGCTGTGTTTGCGAGGGCCAAAATAACTATAAGCGAAGGACTGTGCAGAAGAAATTGTCGTCGGAGATTCAGAGATGTGGCACGGAATCGGTCGCACATATAGGCCCTGGGTGTTTCTGTGTAAATAAATAATTTTGGTTTTGGGGCTGTCTACATTTCTATAAGGCCATGTCATTTTCCTTTCATCAACCACGCACAACCTTAGAAAACCTTTATTTTGGTGGCCTTTACTCTTGCCATGATGGAATCGAAATCCACATAAGACCACAGCAGTGTCTCTCTAAATATCATTATAAATCACATAATTACACGCCAATGTGGTATCATTGTTCCAGTCACAAATGGATGTAAATGGTCAATGTTTCAGCCATCATGCATACGGTACCTTAGGCTAGAGTTTGAATACAAACATTCACACCAGGACGTTATTTAAAATTTACTCAAAATCGGCACGACTCGTGCCGCACGAGGTCAGCTGCATAGGCTACAACTGTGCAGAATAATTACGTGGGGCAAATTATGTATATGGTCTACTAAGTAGGCTACATAATATTGAATGACCATCATCAAGCGTTACCATTGACAAGACACCCAACCCCACAATTGAAATCACTCCCCTTGCCTTTCATTATTGGTTGAGAGGATCAGATAGCAGAAAAACGTTTTTCCTAATGGCTGTCACCTTTGTCAGTTAGCCAACATGAAATGTCAATTTCTGAAGGGGGTTCATTAGTTTGAGGGGGGACATGTAGCTGTAGGGTTCTTCTCATATCGCTTTAAAAAAATTGTTGGAACATAAAACGATAATGTTTAGTTGCCTAATATCCTAAATGATATACAGTATCAATAAGATCCAGGTATCAATATTGTAAAATATTTCTAATTCATAATGACAGCATCTGTAAAATGCTTCCCTCTGAATTATTCTAATAAGGAAATATATGACATAATGAAACCCTGGGGCATGACAGACGTTTAATATGTCGAATTGTCAGTGTCATGCCCGTGATATTTCGTGTTTCTCGGGACTATATACATTTTATCTAAATGCAATGTGATAATGTATGACAGTTAGCCACTAGATGTATAAAACCGTATACATTACAGAGCACTGGGCCCTATTAAGATAAAATACGATTCTAACGCCCTCGAAATTAAATAGACATATATGCAATTCTTTCACCTTTCCTGGACACCGATTCTACTCGAAATGAGCCGACAAACAAATTAGATTTTCACCCGGATCGAATGAGTGAAATGGGCCTATATATGATAAAAACAGTGACTACAAATTACCTTGCCTACCGTACGTTTTTCCCATGCATGGATCTACTATACAATACAACGAAAGGATTGGGAGTGATGTTTTACGCACACATCGAAAACCCTTCACTATTTACACATTTACTGAGTCAGTACTGCTCTATATCATACATATCAGGATTGATCTTGAATAAATCAAATAGAAATGTACCTTTTTCTACAGTTAATTCCTCTCCATCACCTTTCAGAGACAGCAACTCCATTCACACCAGTCTAGCATCCTGCGCTGTCATTGGGCAGCGGACACGCGCTCTCTCTCGCTACCTACTACAGAGCAGCACAGTCTGATTTAAAGGGACAGTCAAAAGAGAGCAGAGTATTGAACCATCGAAACGTGACTGTGTAATCCCAAAATAGAAATCAAATTTTTCAACTCACAAATGTATCAGACTTAATCATTAACCTCCCTGCTTTTTATGGTCACCATCCTCACGGGTGTAATATGGGGGGTGTAGGTTTAACAACTTATTTAGTTAGTTGAGGAATTGTTTGGTAACTGGCTGGTGCAGTTTGCCAACCCCCCGCCACCCCCAATATCATCTAGTCTAATTTCACAGCCACTGTGCCATCAATCACCATTATGCACCATTAACTACTGTGTTCAACAGAGATTACAGTTCATCCAGGCTTGTCATCCCCTATAACTCTTATCATTTGTGTGCTGATTTTATGACCTTTTCTAAATGTGTCTCATGCAAAATAGTCTGTGCTGATTGGTTGAAGCCTCTCAGGCCCATTTTATGCTCAGCTCATAGCATTGAGAGTGCTCTGATTGGCTTGGCTGCCTTTTGCTTTCCAAATGGCCTACTGTATATAGTGCACTAAAAGTAGTGCATGCACTACTTTTAGTGCGCTATATAGGGAATAGTAGGGCTCAGTGGGGAGGTGTAGGGAGTATCCTCATTTCTGGAAAATGCCTCTGGACGTAGGATAATCTTTTGTTCTTGAATGGAATAAACCCATGTCCCTTGGGGGGAAACTTTTCAGTTGTACTGGGAATGGATGGAGTTTGGATGAAGACAGATGTTTACCACCTACTGTAGCAGGGAGACCAGAGGGAGAGAAAATAGAACAGAAGAGAGCGATGCAGTGAAGAACAGGAATCTTCTCAAAGCAAGCCATACCTGAAGCAGATAGAATTGTTCGGATAGGATTATCTTTTCATTGTATTTACATTTTACATTTTAGTCATTTAGCAGACGCTCTTATCCAGAACGACTTACAGTTAGTGCATTCATCTTCAGATAGCTAGGTGGGACAACCACATCTTCAGATAGCTAGGTGGGACAACCACATCTTCAGATAGCTAGGTGGGACAACCACATCTCCAGATAGCTAGGTGGGACAACCACATCTTCAGATAGCTAGGTGGGACAACCACATCTTCAGATAGCTAGGTGGGACAACCACATCTCCAGATAGCTAGGTGGGACAACCACATCTCCAGATAGCTAGGTGGGACAACCACATCTCCAGATAGCTAGGTGGGACAACCACATCTCCAGATAGCTAGGTGGGACAACCACATCTCCAGATAGCTAGGTGGGACAACCACATCTTCAAATAGCTTGGTGGGACAACCACATCTCCAGATAGCTAGGTGGGACAACCACATCTCCAGATAGCTAGGTGGGACAACCACATCTTCAGATAGCTAGGTGGGACAACCACATCTCCAGATAGCTAGGTGGGACAACCACATCTCCAGATAGCTAGGTGGGACAACCAAATCTCCAGATAGCTAGGTGGGACAACCACATCTCCAGATAGCTAGGTGGGACAACCACATCTTCAGATAGCTAGGTGGGACAACCACATCTTCAGATAGCTAGGTGGGACAACCACATCTTCAGATAGCTAGGTGGGACAACCACATCTTCAGATAACTAGGTGGGACAACCACATCTCCAGATAGCTAGGTGGGACAACCACATCTCCAGATAGCTAGGTGGGATAACCACATCTTCAGATAGCTAGGTGGGACAACCACATCTCCAGATAGCTAGGTGGGACAACCACATCTCCAGATAGCTAGGTGGGACAACCACATCTCCTGATAGCTAGGTGGGACAACCACATCTTCAGATAGCTAGGTGGGACAACCACATCTTCAGATAGCTAGGTGGGACAACCACATCTTCAGATAGCTAGGTGGGACAACCACATCTTCAGATAACTAGGTGGGACAACCACATCTTCAGATAGCTAGGTGGGACAACCACATCTCCAGATAGCTAGGTGGGACAACCAAATCTTCAGATAGCTAGGTGGGACCACCACATCTTCAGATAGCTAGGTGGGACAACCACATCTTCAGATAGCTAGGTGGGACAACCACATCTCCAGATAGCTAGGTGGGACAACCACATCTTCATATAGCTAGGTTGGACAACCACATCTTCAGATAGCTAGGTGGGACAACCACATCTCCAGATAGCTAGGTGGTACAACTACATCTTCAGATAGCTAGGTGGGACAACCACATCTCCAGATAGCTAGGTGGGACAACCACATCTTCAGATAGCTAGGTGGGACAACCACATCTCCAGATAGCTAGGTGGGACAAACACATCTTCAGATAGCTAGGTGGGACAACCACATCTTCAGATAGCTAGGTGGGACAACCACATCTCCAGATAGCTAGGTGGGACAACCACATCTCCAGATAGCTAGGTGGGACAACCACATCTTCAGATAGCTAGGTGGGACAACCACATCTCCAGATAGCTAGGTGGGACAACCACATCTCCAGATAGCTAGGTGGGACAACCACATCTCCAGATAGCTAGGTGGGACAACCACATCTCCAGATAGCTAGGTGGGACAACCACATCTCCTGATAGCTAGGTGGGACAACCACATCTTCAGATAGCTAGGTGGGACAACCACATCTTCAGATAGCTAGGTGGGACAACCACATCTCCAGATAGCTAGGTGGGACAACCACATCTTCAGATAGCTAGGTGGGACAACTACATCGTCAGATAACTAGGTGGGACAACCACATCTTCAGATAGCTAGGTGGGACAACCACATCTCCAGATAACTAGGTGGGACAACCACATCTCCAGATAGCTAGGTGGGACAACCACATCTTCAGATAGCTAGGTGGGACAACCACATCTTCAGATAGCTAGGTGGGACAACCACATCTTCAGATAGCTAGGTGGGACAACCACATCTCCAGATACCTAGGTGGGACAACCACATCTTCAGATAGCTAGGTGGGACAACCACATCTTCAGATAGCTAGGTGGGACAACCACATCTCCAGATAGCTAGGTGGGACAACCACATCTCCTGATAGCTAGGTGGGACAACCACATCTTCAGATAGCTAGGTGGGACAACCACATCTCCAGATAGCTAGGTGGGACAACCACATCTTCAGATAGCTAGGTGGGACAACCACATCTTCAGATAACTAGGTGGGACAACCACATCTTCAGATAGCTAGGTGGGACAACCACATCTTCAGATAACTAGGTGGGACAACCACATCTTCAGATAGCTAGGTGGGACAACCACATCTCCAGATAGCTAGGTGGGACAACCACATCTTCAGATAGGTAGGTGGGACCACAACATCTTCAGATAGCTAGGTGGGACAACCACATCTTCAGATAGCTAGGTGGGACAACCACATCTTCAGATAGCTAGGTGGGACAACCACATCTCCAGATAGCTAGGTGGGACAACCACATCTTCAGATAGCTAGGTGGGACAACCACATCTCCAGATAGCTAGGTGGGACAACCACATCTCCAGATAGCTAGGTGGTACAACTACATCTTCAGATAGCTAGGTGGGACAACCACATCTCCAGATAGCTAGGTGGGACAACCACATCTTCCACATCTCCAGATAGCTAGGTGGGACAAACACATCTTCAGATAGCTAGGTGGGACAACCACATCTCCAGATAGCTAGGTGGGACAACCACATCTCCAGATAGCTAGGTGGGGCAACCACATCTCCAGATAGCTAGGTGGGACAACCACATCTCCAGATAGCTAGGTGGGACAACCACATCTCCAGATAGCTAGGTGGGACAACCACATCTCCAGATAGCTAGGTGGGACAACCACATCTTCAAATAGCTTGGTGGGACAACCACATCTCCAGATAGCTAGGTGGGACAACCACATCTCCAGATAGCTAGGTGGGACAACCACATCTTCAGATAGCTAGGTGGGACAACCACATCTCCAGATAGCTAGGTGGGACAACCACATCTCCAGATAGCTAGGTGGGACAACCAAATCTCCAGATAGCTAGGTGGGACAACCACATCTCCAGATAGCTAGGTGGGACAACCACATCTTCAGATAGCTAGGTGGGACAACCACATCTTCAGATAGCTAGGTGGGACAACCACATCTTCAGATAGCTAGGTGGGACAACCACATCTTCAGATAACTAGGTGGGACAACCACATCTCCAGATAGCTAGGTGGGACAACCACATCTCCAGATAGCTAGGTGGGATAACCACATCTTCAGATAGCTAGGTGGGACAACCACATCTCCAGATAGCTAGGTGGGACAACCACATCTCCAGATAGCTAGGTGGGACAACCACATCTCCTGATAGCTAGGTGGGACAACCACATCTTCAGATAGCTAGGTGGGACAACCACATCTTCAGATAGCTAGGTGGGACAACCACATCTTCAGATAGCTAGGTGGGACAACCACATCTTCAGATAACTAGGTGGGACAACCACATCTTCAGATAGCTAGGTGGGACAACCACATCTCCAGATAGCTAGGTGGGACAACCACATCTTCAGATAGCTAGGTGGGACCACCACATCTTCAGATAGCTAGGTGGGACAACCACATCTTCAGATAGCTAGGTGGGACAACCATATCTCCAGATAGCTAGGTGGGACAACAACATCTTCATATAGCTAGGTTGGACAACCACATCTTCAGATAGCTAGGTGGGACAACCACATCTCCAGATAGCTAGGTGGTACAACTACATCTTCAGATAGCTAGGTGGGACAACCACATCTCCAGATAGCTAGGTGGGACAACCACATCTTCAGATAGCTAGGTGGGACAACCACATCTCCAGATAGCTAGGTGGGACAAACACATCTTCAGATAGCTAGGTGGGACAACCACATCTTCAAATAGCTAGGTGGGACAACCACATCTCCAGATAGCTAGGTGGGACAACCACATCTCCAGATAGCTAGGTGGGACAACCACATCTTCAGATAGCTAGGTGGGACAACCACATCTCCAGATAGCTAGGTGGGACAACCACATCTCCAGATAGCTAGGTGGGACAACCACATCTCCAGATAGCTAGGTGGGACAACCACATCTCCTGATAGCTAGGTGGGACAACCACATCTTCAGATAGCTAGGTGGGACAACCACATCTTCAGATAGCTAGGTGGGACAACCACATCTCCAGATAGCTAGGTGGGACAACCACATCTTCAGATAGCTAGGTGGGACAACTACATCGTCAGATAACTAGGTGGGACAACCACATCTTCAGATAGCTAGGTGGGACAACCACATCTCCAGATAGCTAGGTGGGACAACCACATCTCCAGATAGCTAGGTGGGACAACCACATCTTCAGATAGCTAGGTGGGACAACCACATCTTCAGATAGCTAGGTGGGACAACCACATCTTCAGATAGCTAGGTGGGACAACCACATCTTCAGATAGCTAGGTGGGACAACCACATCTCCAGATAGCTAGGTGGGACAACCACATCTCCTGATAGCTAGGTGGGACAACCACATCTTCAGATAGCTAGGTGGGACAACCACATCTCCAGATAGCTAGGTGGGACAACCACATCTTCAGATAGCTAGGTGGGACAACCACATCTTCAGATAACTAGGTGGGACAACCACATCTTCAGATAGCTAGGTGGGACAACCACATCTTCAGATAACTAGGTGGGACAACCACATCTTCAGATAGCTAGGTGGGACAACCACATCTCCAGATAGCTAGGTGGGACAACCACATCTTCAGATAGCTAGGTGGGACCACAACATCTTCAGATAGCTAGGTGGGACAACCACATCTTCAGATAGCTAGGTGGGACAACCACATCATCAGATAGCTAGGTGGGACAACCACATCTCCAGATAGCTAGGTGGGACAACCACATCTTCAGATAGCTAGGTGGGACAACCACATCTCCAGATAGCTAGGTGGGACAACCACATCTCCAGATAGCTAGGTGGTACAACTACATCTTCAGATAGCTAGGTGGGACAACCACATCTCCAGATAGCTAGGTGGGACAACCACATATTCCACATCTCCAGATAGCTAGGTGGGACAAACACATCTTCAGATAGCTAGATGGGACAACCACATCTCCAGATAGCTAGGTGGGACAACCACATCTCCAGATAGCTAGGTGGGGCAACCACATCTCCAGATAGCTAGGTGGGACAACCACATCTTCAGATAGCTAGGTGGGACAACCACATCTCCAGATAGCTAGGTGGGACAACCACATCTCCAGATAGCTAGGTGGGACAACCACATCTCCAGATAGCTAGGTGGGACAACCACATATCCTGATAGCTAGGTGGGACAACCACATCTTCAGATAGCTAGGTGGGACAACCACATCTTCAGATAGCTAGGTGGGACAACCACATCTCCAGATAGCTAGGTGGGACAACCACATCTTCAGATAGCTAGGTGGGACAACTACATCGTCAGATAACTAGCTGGGACAACCACATCTTCAGATAGCTAGGTGGGACAACCACATCTCCAGATAGCTAGGTGGGACAACCACATCTTCAGATAGCTAGGTGGGACCACCACATCTTCAGATAGCTAGGTGGGACAACCACATCTTCAGATAGCTAGGTGGGACAACCACATCTTCAGATAGCTAGGTGGGACAACCACATCTTCAGATAGCTAGGTGGGACAACCACATCTCCAGATAGCTAGGTGGGACAACCACATCTCCAGATAGCTAGGTGGGACAACCACATCTTCAGATAGCTAGGTGGGACAACCACATCTTCAGATAGCTAGGTGGGACAGCCACATCTTCAGATAGCTAGGTGGGACAACCACATCTCACATGTGTGGTGCTGGTTAAGTGTTCTTTTATTATTTATTATTATTTTGGGGATTGGGCTGAGCGGGAGCTGCCCTCCCGTAGGGGTGGGACGGCCAAGAGACCTGAGGTGGCAGAACAGAGTGCTCGGGTTGGGATGTAGGGTTTGAGCATAGCCTGAAGGTAGGGAGTGGCAGTTCCTCTTGCTACTCCATAAGCAAGCACCCTGGTCTTGTAGTGAATGCGAGCTTCAGCTTGAAGCTAGTGGAGGGTGCTGAGGAGCGAGGTGACATGAGAGAACTTGGGAAGGTTGAAATCCAGGTGTGCTGCTGCATTCTGGATAAATTGCAGGGGTTTGATGGCACAAGCAGGGAGCCCAGCCAACAGCGAGTTGCAGTAGTCCAGATGGGAGATGACAAGTGTCTGGATTAGGACTTGCGCAGCTTCCTGTGTGAGGTAGGTTCGTACTCTAAGGATGTTGTAGAGCATGAACCTGCAGGAGCGTCACTGCTTTGATGTTTGCGGAGAATGACAGAGTGTTGTCCAGGGTCACGGTTCTTTGCACTCTGGGAGAGCGACACTGTACAGTTGACAACCGTGATGGCGAGGTCTTTGAGCAGGCAGGCCTTCCCCGGGAGGAACAGCAGTTCTGTCTTGTCGAGGTTGAGCTTGAGGTGGGTCTACATCCAAGTTGAGATATCTGCCAGTCACATAGAGATGTTGCCACCTGGATGTCAGAAGGGGAAAGAAGAAAAGTAGTTGAGTGTCATCCGCACAGCAATTATAGGAGAGACCATGTGAGAATATAACAGAGCCGAGTGAGTTGGTGTATAGAAAGAAGAGGAGAGGGCCTAGAACCGAGCCACGGGGGACACCAGTAGTGAGGGTATGTGGTGCAGACACAGTTCCTCTCCATGTCACCTGGTAGGAGCGGCGTGCCAGGTAGGATGCAATCCAAGTTCACGGTGTCAAAGGCAGCGGATAGATCTAGGAGGATGACAACAGAGGAGAGTCAGCCTTGGCAGTGCGGAGAGCCTCCGGGACACAGAGAACAGCAGTCTCGGTTGAGTGACCCGTCTTGAAGCCTGACTGGTTAGGGTCAATAAGATTGTTTTGAGAGAGATAACGAGAAAGTTGATCAGACAGCACACTCAAGTGTTTTGGAAGGAAAAGAAAGAAGGGACACAGGTCTATAGTTTTTTTGTGTGGTTCCTTGAGGAGGCACCCTATTACCTATATAGTGCACTACTTTTGACCAGAGCCATAAGTGTGCCATTATGACACCAATGAATCACAATCAACACACAATACAATCTGGTTGTTTGTTTATGTGGCATATGTGGTTGTTAACGTGTGTGCGTGCGAGGTGTAGCTATAGGATGGTGAAATAGGTGGTTCCTCTATGGGTCGGTGTTGGGTGTGTTACCTGGCTGTGGGGGTCTCCGTTCTATAAGCCAGTGAATCAGCCAACGACTCTCTCAGAATCAGAGAGCCTTAGAGCCCTGCCTTCAGTGCCTTGGAATCATTAATCACATGATGAATTCTCCCATCGTCATGGTGATGGCAGCCCAGGTTCCTTCCTTCCTGTGTACAGCCAGCGCTGACTCATAAAATAAGTGGCCATCGCCACGGCGACCCAGCACACTGTAAATCGATCTGAGTGCATTACATTTACATCGCACATCATGACTTCGCTATGAGGTGTGCATTCCGCCCAGAGAAGAATAGCATCACTAAACCTTACAGGCTCTTCTGTGGATGTGAGTGATGTTAATGTTGAAAATAAAAAAGTCCCCTCAGTACAGACCCACCCCCCTGTTATAGACATGCACATGCTCGCAACTGTGCTGCAAACACTGACGATGAATGTGGCTGACAGGCTCAAGAGAGAAGATCATCAGAACCATTATGCACACACGAATGCGCGCACACACGTGCATGTACACACACACGGAGAGATACCTGTTCATTAATCACACATTCATTAATTCATTGTCCTGTTTCTATATAGTCAGGTCAGAATATTCTTTAGCTCCCCTCTATGCAGTGTGTGCATCCCAAATGGCACCCTATTCCCTATATAGTGCACTACTTTTGGCCAGGATCATAGGGCACTATATAGGAAAAAGTGTGCCATTTGGTATGCAGACAGTGAGATTTTACAGTGTACCCCTGGCAATATTCAGTTATTTCTCTTCCCAGAGATGACTATCAACACATTACAGAGAGCCATTGATCCCCCTTGATCCAGACAGCAATGTTTCCCATTTCCGAGGGGGGGGGGGCTCTTAAGAAAGTGTGGAGGAATGGGAAGAAGGGAGGGGGGTATTGATTATGCAGTCTAGAGGAATCTCACGCATGCCATGCACATTGGAAGGGCCAGGGTCTGTGACTGGCAGGTTGGAGAGGAAAACCAGAGGGTGCGTTCATTCCTTTCTCTCCTCACCCTCCTTTTTTATTTCTCATCCCTTCCTTTTTACTTACTAATGTTTGTGTAACTGTAATTCATTTAGACATAATGCTGCTGGCTGATTCACAGTCTGTGGCTGATTCAATCTGCTCTCTGTTGGCCTCTGCTTGTTGACTGGGACATGCACCAGAACATCAACGACGGGTTCTTCTGAATACATTTTTCACAGAGCAATTCTCAGACGGTTCTCTTGCGTAGAAATGATCTTATAATTATTTTCAGTAATCAGTGATAATGATGGGATAAACACTCAACTAATCACACATCTGCAAACTCATCTTCCTGGTTTCTCTTTCTGCATCTGAAGCAAGCTGTTGTCATCCCCTGTCTCACTGTTGAAGAGGTGTGCTCTCCCACTGTCTGAATTGTTTACTTGGATCCCCATTAGCTTTTGCAGAAGCAGCAGCTACTGTTCCTGGGGTCCACAAAAAAAACACAAAACATGACAAGTAACAAAACATTGATCCACTGATAGACAAGGACATTCACACACATTTGAAATACAACGATATACAAACATTACAACTAAAAACAAATGTAAACAATACAATAAAACAATGATGTGTGTGTTAGTGTCTGTGTATCCCCTTACAGTCCCTGTCGTACCATGAAATTGTAACGCCGTTCCTCTTCATCCGAAGAGGAGGAGCAGGGATTGAACCAAACTGCAGCGTTGTATTTAGACATAATGAATTTATTTAAGTGTAGACGAAAAACACGAACTTCACTTGAATACTTACAAAACGAATCTAGACAAACCTGAACATACGAACTTACATATAACACGAAGAACGCACGAACAGGAAAAATGACTACATAAAACGATGAACGAACGAAACAGTCCCGTATGGTGCAAACATAGACACAGACACAGGAGACAACCACCCACGACAAACAATGTGACAACACCTACCTTAATATGATTCTCAATCAGAGGAGATGAAAACCACCTGCCTCTAATTGAGAACCATATCAGGTACCCATTAACCAACATAGAAACAGAAAACATAGACTGCCCACCCAAACTCACGTCCTGACCAACTAACACATACAAAAACTAACAGAAAACAGGTCAGGAACGTGACAGAAATGTTGTTTAATCTTTTTTAATGTTACTGTTTGCTGAGTAATTGGAAATGGAAGGGAATTCTATGTGATCATGGCTTTGTATAAATCTGTGCGTTGCTGTGAATTCATTTTGGACTTGGGGACTGTAAAGAGACCCCTGGAAACCAGGTTAAACTGGCATGCATGTTGTGGATGTTAGTTCTGTATGTGCAGTTAGGGCAAGGTGTGCTGCTCTGTTCTGAGCCAGCTGCAGCTTTGCTGAATCTTTATTTGCTGCACTTTTATCGGACAGTAATTAAGATGGGACAAGACCTGAACAACTAATACGGTTGATTTTTGTGTCAAAAACACAGAACATACTTTTATAACAGACACATCCCTCCCCATATTTACAACAACTTTGTCAATATAACTTGACCATGATAATTGTACATCCAATGTCATACAGATGTTATAGGAGTTTAGCTTCCTCAATGTTTTCAATGGTCATACCTGTCTTGTTTTGAACGCTTTGTACAAAATAATAAAATGCACTACGACAGGATATTTCTTAATGTAGCTCTTTATTAGCTAGATATAACTGTCATGTTCACGTGTCTCATACCATGATCAAATGACCATAGCCTCACCACCTGGGTGGTCTTAACCAATCATAGGCAGTAAAATGCATCCAATTACAATTCAGTAAGTTTACACATATTAATATTACACCACCCTTTATGCACAACTCCAGTAAGACCAGTGGCAAATCATTTGTAAAAATATAGAAGAGTACCGGCCCAAGGCAGCTGCCATGAGAGACACCACACTGTACATACAGTATCTGATGTTAGAGAACAATCCCTGGGTTCTATTGCATAAATAATTCTCCAACCATTTGATGGTAGGTGATGTAAAGCCATAGCAAGTGAGTTTCTTCAATAACAATTTATGATCAGTAACATCTAACAATACAGCTCCAATTATCATCTTATTATCCATGTATTTTAACCAATCATCTGTCATCTGAGTCAGTACAGTACAAGTTGAGTTCCCTTCTCTTTATGCATGTTGAAAGTCAGTGGTTAACTTCCTTCCATGCCTGTGGACACACACACTCATTTAGGCTTTGGTTAAAGATAAAGCAAATAGGGGTGGCAATACAGTCTGCTACCATTCTCAATAGTTTCCCATCAATGTTGTCTATACCTGGTGGTGTATCATTATTAATGGATAACAATAGTTTTCCACCTCTCCCACCCTAACTTGACTAATTTCAAAACAGCAATTTTTGTCTTTCATTATTAGATATTTTATAGAAAAATATGATGGTTCACTGAAATAGTAATTGACATGATTGGCAATATCGAAAGGTTTTGTTATAAATGACCCATCAACTGACTCATATCATTTAAGCTACTCCAAAGTCTTTTTCCATTGTGTTTTATGTTATATATCTTGGTTTGGTGATATTTCTTATTTTTGCTTTTGTTGTTTAGTCACAACATTTCTGTTTACGGTATGTCAACCAATCAGCTGAGCAGCCGGACTTGTTTGCCACCTCTTTTGCATAATTTCTTTGAACCATAAAATTGTTCAATTCATCATCGATCCAGGGAGCTCTAACAGTTCTCACAGTTAATTTCTTAACAGGTGCATGGTTGTCAACAATTTGCATGAATCAATTTACATATACTTTGAGTACTGCATCTGGATTCACTTTCTAATACACATCAAACCAACATACATGTTTTACATCTTCAACAAAAGAGTCCTGAGAAAACATTTTGTATGATATCTTACAAATTACTTTAGGCCCAACCTTTGGCACCTTGGCTTCCTTGTAATTACCACAATGTTATCGTAACTACAGTCAATGGGAACTGATATTGCTTTGGAGCAAAGCTATGCAGCATTAGTGAAGATATGATCAATACAAGTGGATGTCACATCTAACACTATTGGTATGCACTCTATTTGGTTGTGCGATAACCTGGATCATATTACAGGCATTAGTCACAGTTAGAAGCTTCCTCTTGAGAGGACAGATAGTAGCTAATCAGTCAATGTTCAGGTCACCCAGAAAATAGACCTCTCTGTTAACATCACACACACTATCAAACATTGCAGACATACAGTATTATCCAAATACTGACTGCTAGCACTTGGTGGCCTATAGAAGCACCCCAAAATGGCTCTGACCATATAAAGCAACACCTCTCCCACAGGCATTCCTGTATTTTCTGTAGATGTTATATCCCTGTATTGCTACTGCTGTATCATCAAAGGAATTATCTAAATGAGTTTCAGAGATGGCCAGTATATGAATGTTATCAGATTTAAGGAAGTTATTGATTTCATGAACCTTATTTATAAAGCTACATACATTAATCTAGGCTATTCTTGGCCCTTTCCTGGGTAGCTTATCGGAGATAGACATAAAAAAATAAGTTAAATAAAAACATTGTTTCGCTAATAGAGTCAGTCAATCAGGCACTTGTGAGTGTCAGTTGGTGTGTGTGTGTGTGTGTGTGTGTGTGTGTGTGTGTGTGTGTGTGTGTGTGTGTGTGTGTGTGTGTGTGTGTGTGTGTGTGATGTTGGGCTGAAGCTACTGACCCTCACTCTTTTCAGGCTTTTGGGAGGGAGGGTGGATAAAGAGGTTATCGTAGTGGATGTAAGCAATGTCCCACGCTCTCTGGCAGCTTTCATAGCTGGGATAAGTTATTTCCACCTCTTGCGCTCAGCTTCAGAGAAGTCCTTGTTGAGAAAGATGTTGGTTCCTCTCAAGTTCTTGGCTCTGTCCAGAATAGCCATTTTGTCTTTGAATCTTAGGAACTGGACCACTATCGGCCTGGGTCTGTCACCTGGGCTGGTTACAGGTTTTCCAGACATATGGACGTGCTCCACCTCAATCTTCCTATGACCAATCTGCAGCTTTTCGGTGATCATTTATCTCACTTCCTCCTCAGACTCCGTCCAGGTCTCATGTGTCAACATGGTCTCAGAGCATTTCGTATTATGCTGTACCTAAATCTGAGAAACTCCATTTAGTATGATATGTTAAGTTTCGTACAATATGTATTAATTTGTGGATGTCCATCACCCATTTCGTATGATATGTACAAACCATTTTATGTTACCAATTTGCAAAACGTAATATATGTTACCAATTTGCAAAACTTATGATATGTTACGAATTCTATCTAAGTAGCTAACATTAGCTTGCTAGGCTAGATGTTAGGGTTAGGGTTCAGGGTTAAGGTTAAGTTTAGGAGTTAGGTTAAAACACGCTAAGGTCGATGCCAGCACCCCCAAGGAAATCTATTAGCATATTACTAAAATCCCCATACAAATACATCAATTTAAACTAGATATATCTGTTTTGTGTCTCAATCCACCGCATCCACCTATGTAACACTTCTGCATCTGCGCTGAAAGATTACAGAGCTAGAACGGTGTTTGTCAGACCATGAGACATCCCAAAATCGGTCTCCTCATAAAATCATCTGTAGCGTCCGAACGGTTTGGCCAAAAAACTATGACCCCTCTATGGAAAGATGACACTCTCACAAACACAACACATTATCACTACAGACAGAGTGAGTCAGAACACAACACATTATCACTACAGACAGGGTGAGTCAGAACACAACACATCATCACTACAGACAGGGTGAGTCAGAACACAATACATCATCACTACAGACAGGGTGAGTCAGAACACAACACATCATCACTACAGACAGGGTGAGTCAGAACACAACACATCATCACTACAGACAGGGTGAGTCAGAACCCAACACATCATCACTACAGACAGGGTGAGTCAGAACCCAACACATCATCACTACAGACAGGGTGAGTCACAACACAACACATCATCACTACAGACAGAGTGAGTCAGAACCCAACACATCATCACTACAGACAGGGTGAGTCACAACACAACACATCATCACTACAGACAGGGTGAGTCAGAACACAGCACATCATCACTACAGACAGGGTGAGTCAGAACACAATACAGCATCACTACAGACAGGGTGAGTCACAACACAACACATCATCACTACAGACAGGGTGAGTCAGAACCCAACACATCATCACTACAGACAGGGTGAGTCAGAACACAACGCATTATCACTACAGACAGGGTGAGTCAGAACCCAACACATCATCACTACAGACAGGGTGAGTCACAACACAACACATCATCACTACAGACAGAGTGAGTCAGAACCCAACACATCATCACTACAGACAGGGTGAGTCAGAACCCAACACATCATCACTACAGACAGGGTGAGTCAGAACACAACGCATTATCACTACAGACAGGGTGAGTCAGAACCCAACACATCATCACTACAGACAGGGTGAGTCACAACACAACACATCATCACTACAGACAGAGTGAGTCAGAACCCAACACATCATCACTACAGACAGGGTGAGTCAGAACACAACACATCATCACTACTGACAGGGTGAGTCAGAACACAACACATCATCACTACAGACAGGGTGAGTCACAACACAACACATCATCACTACAGACAGGGTGAGTCAGAACACAACACATCATCACTACAGACAGGGTGAGTCACAACACAACACATCATCACTACAGACAGGGTGAGTCAGAACACAGCACATCATCACTACAGACAGGGTGAGTCAGAACACAACACATCATCACTACAGACAGGGTGAGTCAGAACACAACACATCATCACTACAGACAGGGTGAGTCACAACACAACACATCATCACTACAGACAGGGTGAGTCAGAACACAACACATCATCACTACAGACAGGGTGAGTCAGAACACAGCACATCATCACTACAGACAGGGTGAGTCAGAACACAATACATCATCACTACAGACAGGGTGAGTCACAACACAACACATCATCACTACAGACAGGGTGAGTCAGAACCCAACACATCATCACTACAGACAGGGTAAGTCAGAACACAACGCATTATCACTACAGACAGGGTGAGTCAGAACACAAAACATTATCACTACAGACAGGGTGAGTCAGAACACAACACATCATCACTACAGACAGGGTGAGTTAGAACCTAACACATCATCACTACAGACAGGGTGAGTCACAACACAACACATCATCACTACAGACAGGGTGAGTCAGAACACAACACATCATCACTACAGACAGGGTGAGTCAGAACCCAACACATCATCACTACAGACAGGGTGAGTCAGAACACAATACATCATCACTACAGACAGGGTGAGTCACAACACAACACATCATCACTACAGACAGGGTGAGTCAGAACACAACACATCATCACTGCAGACAGGGTGAGTCACAACACAAAGCATTATCACTACAGACAGGGTGAGTCGGAACACAACACATCATCACTACAGACAGGGTGAGTCAGAACACAATACATCATCACTACAGACAGGGTGAGTCAGAACACAACACATCATCACTACAGACAGGGTGAGTCAGAACACAAAGCATCATCACTACAGACAGGGTGAGTCAGAACCCAACACATCATTACTATAGACAGGGTGAGTCAGAACACAAAGCATCATCACTACAGACAGGGTGAGTCAGAACCCAACACATCATCACTACAGACAGGGTGAGTCAGAACACAAAACATTATCACTACAGACAGGGTGAGTCAGAACACAACACATCATCACTACAGACAGGGTGAGTCAGAACACAAAAAATTATCACTACAGACAGGCTGAGTCAGAACACAACACATCATCACTACAGACAGGGTGAGTCAGAACACAACACATCATCACTACAGACAGGGTGAGTCAGAACACAAAGCATTATCACTACAGACAGGGTGAGTCGGAACACAACACATCATCACTACAGACAGGGTGAGTCAGAACACAATACATCATCACTACAGACAGGGTGAGTCAGAACACAACACATCATCACTACAGACAGGGTGAGTCAGAACACAACACATCATCACTACAGACAGGGTGAGTCAGAACACAATACATTATCACTACAGACAGGGTGAGTCAGAACACAACACATCATCACTACAGACAGGGTGAGTCAGAACCCAACACATCATCACTACAGACAGGGTGAGTCAGAACCCAACACATCATCACTACAGACAGGGTGAGTCAGAACCCAACACATCATCACTACAGACAGGGTGAGTCACAACACAACACATCATCACTACAGACAGGGTGAGTCAGAACACAATACATTATCACTACAGACAGGGTGAGTCAGAACACAACACATCATCACTACAGACAGGGTGAGTCAGAACCCAACACATCATCACTACAGACAGGGTGAGTCAGAACCCAACACATCATCACTACAGACAGGGTGAGTCAGAACCCAACACATCATCACTACAGACAGGGTGAGTCACAACACACCACATCATCACTACAGACAGAGTGAGTCAGAACCCAACAATCACCACCACCATCAAGATAACTCACCATGTTGACAATATTTTTTATCCAGCAAGTATAAGTGAGTAGTGCAGGGTTTCCCAAACTTGGTCCTTGGGGCCACAAAGGCGTGCACCTTTTGGTTTTTCCCCTGACACTAAACAACTGGTTCAAATGATCAAAGTTGGATGATCAGTTGATTATTTGAATCAGCTGTGTAGTGCTAGGTCAAAAACCAAAACGTGCACCTCTTGGGTTCTGAGGACCAAGTTTGGGGAACCCTGCACTACTCACTTATACTTGCTGGATAAAAATATGGTCAACATGGTGAGTTATCTTGATGGTGGTGGTGATTGTTGGTGATTGTTGGTCGAGTTGTGGTCCAGGGAACCACATTCACAATGACCATAGCAGTGGTGGAGCGTACATGCCTTGGTCTAGCCCTATATAGGACGCCGGGGATCTTCAACGTCCTGGGGCTACAGTATTGTAGGGAGTATTGGAGTTTGTCTGTTTACATTCAACAATATAGGATGACTAGTTTTAACATCAATATTAACTTGGCTCTTCAGATTACAGCCCATTAGATATTTTTAAATATTGAAAGTATATAAAAAACTATATATAAGATGTTTTAATATGTTTTACATAATGCGCTCACCTGCATCGAGGTCAACATAGAACTGGGTTGTTTCTGGCTCCACTTGTAATCCTGTAACCGACCAGGCAGGGGCAGTCTTGGTCTGTGGCTTGTGATTGTGGTTACCATAGTAACCAGTGCAGCATTTTCATTCACACCCACAGCTACACATGAACTGTAGACTGGGTCATGTTCATTCACCTGAGTCACTTGAGAGTAGCTGGGGGAAAATGGTGTTGTGGAGAATGGTAAAGGAGGGGAGTGGACACACACAATGGAGTATGAAAGAGAAGAGAAGAAAATAGTAGAGAAGAGAGAACAGTTGAGACACAGGGGACAGTAGGACTGTACTGAAGACACTATAAGAGATGGCTGCCACTCAGGCCGATGTCATTGACGTCCAGAACAGAGACTGTGATGGTTGCCTTGAAACTGACCATGTGGACGACGGGTTTGCAGGTCACCGCCAATAGACAGGTCAGACTCCTCATGGAGCAGGACTCCATGACCACATTATAGGTGGTTTTGATGATGCCTGTCCCTGGATTCACAGAATCTAGTTCAATCCAGTACAGGCTTAACTGAATGACAACAGAGACAAAATGTAATATGGAATTTGATTGAATAGTTTGGGGTATGGCCTCATCTCCGAGGAATGCTCATCAGAGCCAGATGTGGATGACAGGTTGCTGGGCAGGTGGTGTCACTACTTCCGCCAAAGTCGGTTCCTCTCCTTGTTTGGGCGGCGTTCAACGGTCGACGTCACCGGTCTTCTAGCCATCGCTGATCCACCTTTCATTTTCCATTTGTTTTGTCTTGTTTTCCCGCACACCTGGTTTACATTCCCTCATTACTTGACGTGCATATAACCCTCTGTTCCCCCCATGTCTGTGTGTGGAATTGTTTGTCGTAAAGTGTTTGTGCACTTCAGACTGGTTTGCGACGGGTTATTTCAACCTGTATTTTGTTGTTTTGGGTGCAGTTTGATTTGCTTCATTAAACTGCTCCGGTTGCTACCCATTTCTGCTCTCCTGCGCCTAACTTCCCTGCAGCCAGTTACTCACTTCTTACAGAATTCCACACCCACAAATATGGAGTCAGCAGGAGCAGGTGACCCTGGTATAGGGGTCGAGGAGCGCGTCCGGGAGCACGCGGCGATGCTCCACCATCTCGGCGCCGCCATGGACCGCGTCGTCCAAACCATGGACCGCTGGGAGAGACAGGGAGTTCCTCCAGCGCCTCCACCAGCACAACAGGGGTCTCCACTACTCGCCCCCCCTGCACCCGGTCCCAGTGGGATTCGTCTCGCCCTTCCCCGGGAGTACGATGGGACGGCTGCGCGCTGCCAGGGTTTCCTGCTGCAGCTGGATCTATACCTGGCAACCATCCACCCGCCCCTTCGGGCCGTGAGAGGGTGTCCGCCCTCGTCTCGTGCCTCTTGGGGAAAGCCCAGGAGTGGGCCAACGCTGTGTGAGGAGAAGGAGACGCGGCGCTGGACGACTTCGAGGAATTCACAAGCCGCTTCCGAGCAGTCTTCGACCATCCGCCCGAGGGTAGAGCGGTGGGTGAACGTCTCCTCCATCTGAGGCAGGGGACGAAGAGCGCCCAGGAGTTCGCGATGGACTTTCGCACCCAGGTCGCCGGCGCGGGATGGAATGACAGGGCCCCGATCGACCACTATCGCTGAAGTTTGAGCGAGGACGTCCGTTGGGAGTTGGCCTGCAGGGACACCACCCTCACCTTCGACCAGCTGGTGGACCTGTCCATTCGGCTGGATAACCTGCTGGCTACCCGCGGACGTCCAGAGCGGGATCTCTCGGTTCCATCCCACAGCACCACCGCTCTGATGCCCATGGAGCTGGGAGGTGCTGCGCTCAGGGAGACCGGAGGAGGTTCCTTCACGTGAACCATCTGTGGCCGCAGAGGTCACACTGCCGGTCGGTGCCGGGTTGGTTCCTCTGGGGGTCGAGGCAGCAGGCAGGGCACTTTGGCGTCACCCCAGGTGAGCCGGCGCCATTCTCACCCAGAGCCCTCTGTTGTACACCTGTTTTTGTATGTTACTTTCCTGAGTTTTCCCCACATTCCCAGCATAAGGCACTCGTCGATTCAGGCACGACTGGGAATTTCATAAACAGATCATTTGCCCATAGTTTAGGGATCCCAATTTGTTCCCGTGGCTATGCCCTTCCCAGTTCATGCCTTAGACAGTCGACCATTAGGGTCAGGGTTGATTAGGGAGGCCACCGCTCCCCTGGGCATGGTGACGCAGGGGGGTCACAAGGAGAGAATCAGTCTATTCCTCATTGACTCTCCTGCGTTTCCCGTGGTGCTAGGCCTACCCTGGTTAGCCTGTCATGACCCCACTGTTTCTTGGCAACGGAGGGCTCTCACAGGGTGGTCGCGAGAGTGCCCGGGGGGTGTTTAGGGGTTTCCATTGGTGCTACTACGGTGGAAAGTCCAGACCAGGTCTCCACCGTGCGCATTCCCCCCGAATATTCCGATTTGGCTCTCGCCTTCTCCAAAAAGAAGGCGACTCAATTACCACCCCATCGTCGGGGGGAATGTGCGATAAATCTCCTGGTAGACGCTGCACTTCCCAGGAGTCACGTGTATCCCCTGTCACAGACGGAGACGGCAGCTATGGAAACATACGTCTCCGAATCCCTGTGTCAGGGGTACATTCGGTCCTCTACTTCACCCGCCTCCTCGAGTTTATTTTTTGTGAAGAAGAAGGAGGGGGTCTGCGCCCATGTATTGACTATCGAGCTCTTAACCAGATCACTGTGAAGGACAGTTACCCGCTACCTCTCATAGCCACAGCGATTGAGTCAATGCACGGGGCGCGCTTCTTCACAAAACTAGATCTTAGGAGCGCTTACAACCTGGTGCGTATCCGAGAGGGGGATGAGTGGAAGACAGCGTTCAGGACCACCTCAGGGCATTATGAGTACCTTGTCATGCCGTACGGGTTGATGAATGCTCCGTCAGTCTTCCAAGCCTTTGTGGACGAGAATTTTAGGGACCTGCATGTGCAGGGTGTAGTGGTGTATATCGATGACATTCTGATATACTCCGCTGCACGCGCCGAGCATGTGTCCTTGGTGCGCAGGGTGCTTGGTCGACTGTTGGAGCATGACCTATATGTCTAGGCTGAGAAATGCCTGTTCTTCCAGCAGTCCGTCTCCTTCCTAGGGTACTGCATTTCCACCTCAGGGGTGGAGATGGAGAGTGACCGCAATTCAACCGTGCGTAATTGCCAACTCCCACCACGGTAAAGGAGGTGCAGCGTTTTCTAGGGTTTGCCAATTATTACCGGAGGTTTATCGGGGTGTTGATCAGGGAGCGGCTCCCATTACCTCACTGCTGAAGGGGTGTCCGGTTCGGTTGCAGTGGTCGGCTGAGGCGGACAGGGCTTTTGTTCACCTAAGGGCCCGGTTTACCTCGGCTCCCGTGCTGGCTCATCCAGATCCCTCTTTGGCGTTCACAGTGGAGGTGGACGCGTCCGAGGCTGGGATAGGAGCCGTGCTCTCTCAGCGCTCGGGTACGCCACCGAAGCTCCGCCCCTGTGCCTTCTTCTCGAGGAAGCTCAGCCTGGCGGAGCGAAACTATGACGTGGGGGACAGGGAGCTGTTGGCTTTCGTCAAGGCTTTGAAGGCGTGGAGACATTGGCTTGAGGGGGCTAAACACACTTTTCTCATCTGGACTGACCACCGCAATCTGGAGTACATCCGTACAGCGAGGAGACTGAATCCTCGCCAGGCAAGGTGGGCCATGTTTTTACCTGTTTTGTTTTCACCCTTTCGTACAGACCAGGTTCCCAGAATGTCAAGGCAGACGCACTGTCCCGGCTGTATGACACAGAGGAGCGGCCCATGGATTCCACCCCCATACTCCCGGCCTCCTGCCTGGTGGCGCTGGTAGTGTGGGAGCTGGACTCGGACATTGAACAGGCGTTATGTGCAGAGCCCGCTCCCGCTGGGTGTCTGTACGTTCCGTCTGCTGTCCGTGACCGGCTGATCTATTGGGCTCACACGTCTCCCTCCTCTGGTCATCCAGATATCGGTCGGACAGTGAGCTGTTTGAGTGGGAAGTACTGATGGTCCACCTTGGCCAAGGACTAGAGGGTTTATGTTTCTTCGGTGTGCGCCCAGTGTAAGGCTCCTAGGCACCTGCCCAGAGGTAAGTTACACCCCTTACCCGTTCCACAATGGCCATGGTCTTACCTGTCGATAGATTTTCTCACAGATCTCCCTCCATCACAGGGTAACACCACGATCCTGGTCGATGTGGACTGTTTCTCCAAGTCCTGCCCTCTCCTTCCTCTGCTCGGTCTCCTTACGGCCCTACAGACTGCGGAGGCCTTGTTCACTTACGTCTTCCGGCACTACGGGGTGCCTGAGGATATAGTGTCTGACCGAGGACCCCAGTTCACGTCGAGGGTCTGGAGAGCGTTCATGGAGCGTCTAGGGGTCTCGATAAGCCTTACCTCAGGTTTTCACCCGAGAGTAACGGGCAGGTGGAGAGAGTTAACCAGGATGTGTGTAGGTTTCTGCGGTCTTATTGCCACGACCGGCCCGGGGGAGTGGACTGCGTTCGTGCCCTGGGCAAAGATGGCCCAGAACTCGCTTCGCCACTCCTCCACTAACCTCTCCCCCTTCCAGTGCGTACTGGGGTTTCAGCCGGTTCTGGCTTCTTGGCATCAGAGTCAGACCGAGGCTCCTGCGGTGGACGACTAGTTCCGGCGCGTGGAGGAGACCTTCACCTTCAACGCGCCAGAAAGCCAGCTCAGACCGTCACCGCAGTGAGGTCTAGCTCTCGACCCGATACCTGCCCCTCCGCCTGCCCTGCCGGAAGCTGGGTCCCTGGTTTGTGGGGACGTTTAAAGTCCTGAGGAGACTGAACGAGGTTTGTTACAGGTTACAGCTCCCCCCCAATTACCGTATTAACACCTCGTTCCATGTGTCTCTCCTCAGGCTGGTGGTGGCTGGTCCGCTCCAGGAGTCTGAGGTGCGGGAGGTTCCTCCGCCCCCTCTGGACATCGAGGGGGCCCCGGCATACACCGTTCGCTCCATACTGGATTCGAGGCATCGGGCGAGGGGCCTTCAGTACCTCGTGGAGTGGGAGGGGTACGGTCTGGAGGAGAGATGCTGGGTTCCGGTGGAGGACGTGTTGGACCCTTCAATGCTGCGGGAGTTCCACCGTCTCCGTCCGGATCGCCCTGCACCTCGCCCTCCTGGTCGTCCCCGAGGCCGGTGTCAGCGCGCTGCTGGAGCCGCGCGTCAAGGGTGGGGACAGTCACGACTTCCACCAAAGTCGGTTCCTCTCCTTGTTCGGGCGGCGTTCGGTGGTTGATGTCTCCGGTCTTCTAGCCATCACCGATCCACCTTTCATTTTCCATTTGTTTTGTCTTGTTTTCCCGCACACCTGGTTTTACATTCCCTCATTACTTGACGTGCATATAACCCTCTGTTCCCCCCATGTCTGTGTGTGGAATTGTTTGTTGTAAAGTGTTTGTGCACTTCAGACTGGTTTGCGACGGGTTATTTCAACCCGTATTTTGTTATTCTGGGTGCAGTTTGTTTTTCCTCATTAAACTGCTCCGGTTGTTACCCAAGTCTCCTCCGCCTGACTTCCCTGGCATCGGAAAAAAATATTTGATGAAACATTGAATTAGTTTTTTACTGCTATAGCCCATAGAAACGCTTTGAATAACACATTCATAAACAGACAGTCAAAACATTTATAATAAGGAAAAAGGTGTCTGTCCTATATCTGAGAGATATAAGAAAAATATTTGGTTTTTGTTCGCCCACGTTATTTTTAGCACATTTTACCCCATATTTTACAGCCTAGTACTGGTTACCTTTAGACAAATTAGAGCAGAACATTATTCATGTTCCTGAGAGTCCCCTCTTTCGATATTGGTGACATATTAGTTTGTAGCTCCAACGGTTCAGTCTGGACAGTCTGTTTTGTGGAAGACCTCTTTAAAATGAGGATGTCCGCGACAGAGAGTTCAGACAAAGCTTGTGGATGTCATAGAGCCAAACAATCGACACTGTCGTGTTCGCGAGAGTCTCCCCTTTCAATATTGGTGACATATTAGTTATGTAGCTCACACTTTTCAGGTTTTAAATACGATTTCATGACAATTTTCCTGTCCTGATCCTCTCATGTGTCGAAAAAGGTCGCTTTCACAAGCCTCAAGTTATTGGAATAGGCGCAAACTTTATATCGGCGGAAAAAGAGGATTGAGCTGCAACCATTACAAAATAAAGTTATGTCAATCTCTAGCCTTAACACACGGGGAGCTATTCAATATTCAAAATATCAACTCTAGGGGGTGTAATATGCTTACGGTGACGAGCCATTCAGACCAGCCTTCCTGATTGAACTTTTGCAAACTACATGACCCTGAGAATCAACACTCAATGGAAAGTATAGTTCAAATTACAACTGGATGTGATGTTGTTGACCCTGCATGATGTGTTCTTAATTAACGTTGATATTCTGTACTGTTAAAGAGTGGCCATATTGCACAGGATTAAATGATTAATTAAAAGGAGGGATAGGACATGCTTACCTTCTTTCAATTAGTAACATCACGTGTGGACAGAAGTAAGGTTGTCACTCTGGTTGATAGTAAAGCCGTAAGGTGTAGTTGGAAGGACTATGCAGTCGTATGTCAGCACAGACATTTGACACAGCATGGACACTTGTGACCAAAGCGAATGGCCCACTATTCTCCTGGATAGAAACGGACTGGGATCGCTTCCTAGAAGGAAAGAAGATGGGGAAATCGGGAGGGAGGAATGGAATGAGAGATTATTTCGGGCGGCAGGTAACCTAGTGGTTAGAGTGTTGGACTAGTACCCGAAAGGTTGCAAGTTCGAATCCCTGAGCTGACAAGGTAAAAATCTGTTGTTCTGGCCCTGAACAAGGCAGTTAACCCACTGTTCCCCAGTAGGCTGTCATTGACTTGCCTAGTTAAATAAAGGTAAAATACAATTATGAGAGATTGCCACTTTGCCTCTCTATCGCCATTTCTCTGATATCAACTGTATGTTGTATTCACAACTATCACTAGATTAGTGAAAGGCAAAAGAACACTTGCTCTCTCCCTAGATATGGTTCCAGTAGAAACACAAAGGGGCCAAACACGGGGTCCTGTGGCATTAACAGTCAGACAAAAGCTTTGTTTGCGCTATGACAGAGACAATTGGTCTAACCCAACCTCAGGTTTTGTATTGGATTTACTGTACTGTAAAAGCATCAGTAACCAGGAAAATGTAGCTCAGTTGCAGTTGAGAAACCACAGTTGGATACTGACTTTCCTTCATTTCAAAATGACAATGTTTATCAACACTGGCTTCTGAACTGTAGAATGAAAGAAAACATCCTGACACACCTTCATCCCCAGCAGACAAACAGAGATCTTTCCACTGACTGTCTTGACTGTCCTGCCTAGACAGTGATAAGCCAACACAGCCTCTATGAGTAAAGCCCTGTCTTATCAGAACAGTCTCTTAAAAATGTCTGGGATCTGTGAATCTTTTCTCTTAACTCACTGGGCCTCTCTCCTAATCCTTCTGTCCCTGTTCACCTTTAGGTAGATGAAAACTACCAAGTGAAGGCTGTTGTAAAGTCAATTGAATTTACAGCCACGTAGGGTTGCAAAGCTACCTGTAATTTAGCAAATTTACCGGAATCGTTGGTAATTTAGTTAATCTATGGTAATTTATATTTGAATAACGTAACAATAATATGTATTAATATATAGTATTCCTTTTTATATCTGTGTCCATATTGTCCATTCGTTTCTTGTGCATAGACCATATGGTTCAAGAGAAAATAGCCAAAATAATGAAAAAAGCATCTAATCAACATGGCATTATTTTCATTGAGCTCTGCAACTCTTCCAACTATTGACTTTGCGCCACAAATTTTACAACATAGACATTGACATAGTAAAATAAATAAGTGTGTCAAAAAATATATAAAGGATATTTCATGCTGAAACCCTCATATTAAACACTAATGGTATTCATTAAGTTGATGGGATGTATTTTGGATAAAGTTACAGTTTTGTCATTGCAATGTTCATTTTTAAATCATCTTATTTGATTATTTTATATATTCTACATGTGGTAAGGCTACACAGAGGGACAGATATAATTAAAGACCCTGTGGTTGTAAAGAGTACACTAATAATCGGGAAGCAAGTACAGGGAGTGAATTTAATGAATAAACAAACATGGAACAAAACAAGAAACAGGAGTAGTGTACAGACATGAAACATAAACAGAACCAGAGTCAATAATGCTAAGGGGAGTGACAGATATAGGGGAGTTAATCAGGAAGATGATGGAGTCCAGCTGATTGTCATGAAGCGCAGGTGCACATAATGATGGTGGCAGGTGTGCGTAATGATGACACAACTGCCGTAACGATGGTGGCAGGTGTATGTAACTGGCGACATCGAGCGGGAATAAACGTGACAGTACCCCCTCCCTGATGCGCGGCTCCAGCCACCGGACGACGCCAACCAGAGGGACGGTCCCGAGGACCAGGAGTGGGCCAGTTGCTTCTGCTGAGGCGCGGGAACCTATAGAGCCGGCTGAGGCGCGGGAGCCTGACGAGCCGCAGGAGCCTGACGAGCCGGCTGAGGCGCGGGGAGCCCGGCGAGCCGGTTGAGGGGCGGGGAGCCTGGCGAGCCGGCTGAGGCATGGAAGCCTGACGAGCCGGCTGAGGCATCTCCGGTTGCTTCGGCAACGGCACTTGGAATTGACGTCACCAGTAAAAATAAAAAAGGTCCCTGTTGCTTCCCCTTGGTGAGGCGTTATTCTGTAACATTTACGCTAATAATCGGGAAGCAAGTACAGGGAGTGAATTTAATAAATAAACAAGCATGGAACAAAACAAGAAACACGAGTAGCGTACAGACATGAAACATATAAACAGAACCAATAACGCCTGAGAAAAGAACCAAAGGGAGTGACAGATATAGGGGAGGTAATCAGGAAGGTGATGGAGTCCAGGTGAGTGATGGAGGCGCAGGTGAGCGTAACGATGGTGGCAGGTGTGCGTAATGACACAACTGGCGACGTCGAGCGGGAGTAAACGTGACAGTGGTAATCTGAAGTAACCAAAAAGGCAACTAGATGTCATCTGACAAAATCCCCCTTCCCAAAACGTAAAAGTTACCAAAATTCTGTTAGTTTACTGGAACTTTAAAAGTTTCCAGTAATACTCTATACCCTCCCTTCGCAACCCTACGGCCATGTTAGCACACTGCAGCAGCAGCCTAAAATTATTCAGCACTATGGATAGCTCTTAACCACTGCAATGTTCATTCAATACTCCAAAGAGCTTAGCAGTGCTTTGTGTTTCTCTCTTTGAAGACACTGTGGTGAACAGTGAGTGGTTGTTGTTGGCAACCATTTCAGTCAGGCAGGCAGTCAAGCAGGCAGGCAGTCAGGGAGTCATTCAGGCAGTCAGTCAGGCAGGCAGTCATTCAGGCAGTCAGTCAGGCAATCAGTCAGGCAGTCAGTCTGGCAGGCAGTCGTTCAGGCAGTCAGGCTGTCACGCCTGCTCCCTCGCTGGCGCTCAAGGGCGCCAGGCTGCCCATCATTACGCATACCTGTCACCATAATTACGCAAATCAGTGCTCATTGGACTCACCTGGACTCCTTCACGTTGTTGATTGCCCCTTCTATATCTGTCTGTTCCTCAGTTTGTTCCCCGTGTCAGCATTATTGTCGTTGTGTTTTCTCCTGTCCAGACGCTGCCCTTGTTTGCTTCTTGTCCGTTGTTTACTAAATGTTCACTCCCTGTACTTGCTTCTCGTCTCCCAGCGCCTGTCCTCACACAGTCAGTCAGGCAGTCAGTCAGGCAGGCGGAGAGCAAGGAAATACAGTACAGTGGATGACAAATAAATAACTACAAGAGAGAGATTTTTGATTTTCTCTTTATTATTTTCCTGATTGGAAAGAAATTGCAGGGTCAATATTTTCATTAATCACATTACATGACATGATGCACCAAAATGTTACTCTATCTGTTTACAGGAATACACTGAATAGAACACAAGGTTTCACAATGGATACACAACTGACGTTTCGCCCATTGCACTTACAACAGTGAATGACTTGAGTTAGACTTTTTCTGGATTTTTTTTGTTGCATTTTCAATTAGCTTTTTCCTCTTCTTTCAATCTCTTTTTAAAAAACGGATAATTCCTCATCAACTTTGAAACCTCCCGATAGAATGACAATAGAATGCCTGGATAAACTTTTACCATGGAGGTATTTCTCCTTGTTTTACAAACACAATATGTATAGAAACTCTACACAGACCAAATATGTATCTGAATACAAGTTTATTCCAATGTTGCCAACAGTCAATACGAGCCAGCCAGGTACACTATGCTTATTTCATCATTATATTCATAATCCTGATATTTAATCATAATCAATATTATTTTATACACAAAAGCACAAAAGTTGGCAGCAAGTACGGTGTGGGAATCCACAAGACGACCGTACTATGAACTCAAATGCTGTACAGAAGAATCCATCTGTATTTACAGTGAGAATGTGTGTTTGTGTGTCTGTCTGTCTGTCCATTTGGACGGCTACAGTCAGTGAAGGCTGTCTGGTCTCATGCTTCTCTTATCGACCACAAAGTCTCCATAAAGATGGTGAGCATGCAGCTATCTATACCAAGGTCCCTCTTTGGATCCACCCTGCAGACTCTCATTTATATTATTACCGTTATTAACACATTTGTTTTAGCTCTCCTTGAAATCAATAACACATATCCTAGTGGTGTCATATTTCTGTCTTTACATACCAGTAAGGCCTGTGCTTTAATTATAACATGCCCTGGTTGGATGAATGATTGACTTGGGCTCAGCAGAATGTTGAGTTTCTCTGACCTGATTGACAGTACTGTGGTATCCTCTAGATTCCCTCTAGACTAGCCTTGGCTATGGAAGGTTCAGTGGTCCACTGATTGAGTTCTAAAGTTTGCGACGAGTTCTAGACTGTTCATTTAAGGGCGAATCCTAACTTCAACTTAAAATACAATGCATGACTAAGTGGATGTTAGGATTCCAACATTTGTTCCTCCAACTACTAATGATACCTTGATATCTTTGTATGCAACTTTTAGTGGCTTCAAAGCATGTCAAGTTGTTTCCCTCATCATCTATTACTACATGATGCCATTCCTAATGCAGTGAGACATAAGGAACCATTCTATTTGTTGGACAGTCTGGTCAACCAATCAGATACCTGAAATGAATCCTCCACCCTTCAGGTTATACACTGACAGCCGATGCGCACACTGACTGACATTTTACAATGAGAATTTCTGACCAACCGCATCACAGGTTTGTATAGCAGCACGGACTGGACAGCTGAACACGCCATGGCACAGTGGGGCCCTGGTCAAGCCACACACACCAGGACTGAATGAGAGCATACAAACAGCCGGACAAAGCCAAGCAAATCATGCTTCAAGCAATAAGATGGTGGACATTCATGACTGACAGTCTACACAGTCAACCCTTTGGCAACAAGTCCCCCCATATGGGGAGTAATGGGGTACTATAAAACATGCCACAAAAATAAAAGTCTAGATTCAATAGTTAAATATTCAGATCCATAAATATAATTAGCTAAGTACAAATATGTTCATAACTGTTTTGTCTTTCAGTTCACAATGTTGTTGGATTCTAGTGAGTAACATTGGTCATTATGGTATTAAACTTTGTTTTTTTGTCTGTTCCAGTTTCAAAATGAATCATTGCATAGAACATTTGAAATGATGATTGCTTCCAGCCACTCCTGCATGTGTGTGTGTTTGCTTGATTGCATGTATGTCTCTGTGTGAGTAAGTGTAAACATAGAGATTTAGGTGTGTATGTGTAATTATGCAACTCTCTCTGACATATTGCTGATGTTTATCAACATGTTTCAGTTATTCCCATCCATGAATTTAAACACCATTAACACCATTGTGCTGTATATAATTGTATGCATGCTATTGCTTTTAAAAATCAACCAGCAAATTATTCAAATGTAAGATAATAAATAAGAAAACAATAGACCATAAAATATAAATAGATTTACCAAACAAAAACCTAAAACCTAAAAACAGAAGTCACATGAATATAAATTAATAAAAACACAAATTAATAATTTACATTATCAGTGTTCTCGATGGATTTATGTACATACAATAGTATACAGTTGTGCAAAACGAAATTAAGAAAGTTATGATATGGACGTTTCAAAACATATACAAGTAAAAAATATGTACCGAATAAGGCTCTTCTTTTCAGAAAAATATCAGGCAAAAATTATAAGAAATGAAACAAAATGAAAATACTTTTTATATATAAAAAAAAAATCCCGAAGTGCTCGCTCTGGGATTGACAAATGATGGCTTTGCGATGGCTAAAAGACAGCCATGGTCACGCTTGCTTGCGTTCCATCTGGTCCTCTCTCCTGTGTGGATCTCACACTCTATTGGTGGGCACACTGGTAGCTTCTCCTCTCTTTATCCTACTCGTCTAGTATTGTCTGGTGAACCCTCTTCTGGACGTAGTGGTGAAAAAGTGTTAAGAAGGTATGGGTTTCTTTTTTTATTATTATTGTGCGTGCATTCCAGTGTCCACATGTACATGTTGCATTCTGTAGACATCATATCATCACAACATGTGGAGGAGAAATAAAAACACATTCAAAGGGTCATCGTTCCCTGGAATGTAGAGATCATACAAACCAAGCATTCAAGGGGTTCATAACCAGGGCATTGTTTGTTTGTTTGTTTGTCTGTCGCCGTTTGTTTGTCTTGCCTTCTCCAGTGTAGTAGTTAGTGTCATAGTTGGCAAAGAGGTTTCTTTGGTACTAGTAAAACCTATGAGCTGTGTATCCATCTCCCTCCTCCACTGTTTTATAATGGTGGTATTGTTATAAGGCCCTCTGACCACAAAAGTGTGGAGTCAAGAATGATTCTGGTCAGATGTGGACTCCTCAGAGCCTGCATTACAAATGCCACCCTATTCCCTATATAGTGCACTACTTTTGACCAGATGTGACATTTCCTTCTACAATGGCTCATATCTGGCCTTGTCTTAGAATCATAGAACCACAGCGAGTGATGGGAGAACTCTGATGAATCTCAGTCTGCTCTCCAAAATGACAGAGATTCAGGTGAAGAAGCAGCATCGTCCGTTGTTGTCCTTCTGAGCTGAGCGATGCGGAAGCCAAGCCTACGGTGTGTGACAGCTCCCTGTTCTGTTCCTGGATCAGGTGTTATTTCTCTCAGTAAGCAGAGAGACAAACAGGGAGGTGAGACAGACAGGATTGTATCTTCATTCTCTCTTCGCTCTCTGTCTCATTCACTCTCCTACAGGAGCTGTGAGGTAGGCTCTCGTTGGCATTCTGCTGGTGCATCTGAAAACATGAAGTCAAAGTTTAGTGTCTCTCACCTAGAGATCATTTCTACTGAATTTTGGGAAAACCTGGGGATTTTGGGAAAGTTACCGGAATTTTAAAACCCTACGAGATCAATATACACTGAATTTATATGGTATGTGCTGCATTAGGATCCAATATGTCACAGACATTTGAATTATATGACAAACAGGCAAAATACAGTACACAGAGACAGACTGTAAAATGTGTTCATTATTGTCTCATATAGTTAGTGCTGAAAGATTTCAGGACAGGATTTCACCTACAGGGGGAAAAGGAGAGCTGTAGTACTGTACTACTGTACTGCTTGAGGGATAACTACCTACATGTGCACACACACCTACACACAGAGACACAAGGACACACATGCATTCTAATTCCTTACACACGGCTCAGCAGAGCAGAATCCCCGAGAGAGAGAAGGAGAAAGAGACAGGGATAGGGAGAGAGAAGGAGAAAGAGACAGGGATAGGGAGAGAGAAGGAGAAAGAGACAGGGATAGGGAGAGAGAAGGAGAAAGAGACAGGGATAGGGAGAGAGAAGGAGAAAGAGACAGGGATAGGGAGAGAGAAGGAGAAAGAGACAGGGATAGGGAGAGAGAAGGAGAAAGAGACAGGGATAGGGAGAGAGAAGGAGAAAGAGACAGGGATAGGGAGAGAGAAGGAGAAAGAGACAGGGATAGGGAGAGAGAAGGAGAAAGAGACAGGGATAGGGAGAGAGAAGGAGAAAGAGACAGGGATAGGGAGAGAGAAGGAGAAAGAGACAGGGATAGGGAGAGAGAAGGAGAAAGAGACAGGGATAGGGAGAGAAAAGGAGAAAGAGACAGGGATAGGGAGAGAGAAGGAGAAAGAGACAGGGATAGGGAGAGAGAAGGAGAAAGAGACAGGGATAGGGGGAGAGAAGGAGAAAGAGACAGGGATAGGGAGAGAGAAGGAGAAAGAGACAGGGATAGGGGGAGAGAAGGAGAAAGAGACAGGGATAGGGAGAGAGAAGGAGAAAGAGACAGGGATAGGGAGAGAGAAGGAGAAAGAGACAGGGATAGGGAGAGAGAAGGAGAAAGAGACAGGGATAGGGGGAGAGAAGGAGAAAGAGACAGGGATAGGGAGAGAGAAGGAGAAAGAGACAGGGATAGGGGGAGAGAAGGAGAAAGAGACAGGGATAGGGAGAGAGAAGGAGAAAGAGACAGGGATAGGGAGAGAGAAGGAGAAAGAGACAGGGATAGGGGGAGAGAAGGAGAAAGAGACAGGGATAGGGAGAGAGAAATAGAAATAGAGAGACTGATAAAAAAAGAAAGAGATATTGAGAGAGAGAGAGCCAGAAATTATGCACCCTGGAGGGTTACCCAGTGGCCAACACCCCAGCGCCAGACTGTAATTACCATGGGAACCAATCCCACACCCTTATCCAAGTGAATTCTGTGAAAATTCTCTATAATAATAAATGTTTTCTTTAAAAAAGTAATATTGATATGAGATCATCTACACTTTGAAAGCTATGCATTTTAAAATAGGGCTATGACTAAAATCTCTGCAATACGACTGATTAGAAAGGTTTGATTGTACTGTAGCTAATTTACTGAGTTTTGCTCGTAACCTTCCCGTCACAGACTAGCTACACTATACCTCCTGTGACTGTATAGTAATAGGACACATCCACCACGAGCCGACACCTCATTTAAACAGACCACATCCCCTATCTAAGACCTCACAACTGCCCCAAGACGGCCACGGTGAGTGCTTCCAGTTCCACTGTCCCAAGCCCCTCCACCAGGGCAGTGGCAGCCATTCAGAGCCCTGCTGGGATTGTCAGTAATCCTTAGGGCTGAGTAGGCTTGCCTGTTGGTCAGAGAGGCACTGAGAAGGTTTTTTCTCTAGATCCCTGCACTGGATCACTGGATCTCTCACCCCTACCACACACACCCCCTTCACACACACACTAGAGATGTGAGGAACCCGGCGTCATGGCCTATGATATCAAACCAAGAGTCAACCCAACCTAGGCAGACCCTATAATAACTACACTAGCACAATGACAGACACAGTAGTGGTCATAGGGAGAAAGCAGGGCCCAAATAGCATCATATGATAGTCATGATATGTTTTAAATGGGGTCTCAATAAAAATGCATTGAAATGTGTTGTGTTTAGAAAACCATTTTACTGTGCTGCTTTCTGTGTTAGCCCATTCTACAATGTAATGAGGGATTTTTTATAGATTTTTCATTCTGTGGGTCCCAGTTTGTGTGTGTGTGCGTGTGCGTGTCTGCCCGTGAAGGTGCATGAAAGGACAGTAATGCCATGGTTAGTCTGCTTATCAATTGGCAAATTATTATTATTTTTTACCCCTTTTTTCTCCCCAATTTCGTGGTATCCAATTGGTAGTAGTTACAGTCTTGTCTCATCTCTGCAACTCCCGTACGGACTCGGGAGAGGCGAAGGTCGAGAGCCATGCGTCCTCCGAAACACAACCCAACCTAGCCCCACTGCGTCTTGACACAACGCACATCCAACCCGGAAGCCAGCCCGGCACCAATGTGTCGGAGGAAACACCGTACACCTGGCGACCTGGTCAGCGTGCACTGCGCCCGGCCCGCCACAGGAGTCGCTAGTGCGCGATGAGACAAGGATATCCCTGCCGGCCAAACCCTCCCTAACCCGGACGACGCTGGGCCATGGACCTCTCGGTCGCGGCCGGCTGCGACAGAGCCTGGACTCGAACCCAGAATCTCTGGTGGCACAGCTAGCACTGCGATGCAGTGCCTTAGACCACTGCGCCACCCGGGAGGCCCTCCATTGCCTAATTAATAGTGCTCTGTGCCTGACCCAGTATAATGGACGTGTGTGTGGAGGAGTGAAAGGGTACACTTCCTGGACCTATCCTGGGCTTTGACCTCTGACCTCTAACCTGGACTAACCTCTGACCTCTAACCTGGACTGACCTCTGACCTCTAACCTGGACTGACCTCTGACCTCTAACCTGGACTGACCTCTGACCTCTAACCTGGACTAACCTCTGGGCACTAACCTGGACTGACCTCTGGGCACTAACCTGGACTGACCTCTGGGCACTAACCTGGACTAACCTCTGGGCACTAACCTGGACTAACCTCTGACCTCTAACCTGGACTAACCTCTGACCTCTAACCTGGACTGACCTCTGGGCACTAACCTGGACTGACCTCTTGGCTCTAACCTGGACGGACCTCTTGGCTCTAACCTGGACTGACCTCTGGGCACTAACCTGGACTGACCTCTTGGCTCTAACCTGGACGGACCTCTTGGCTCTAACCTGGACTAACCTGTGACCTTTAATCTGGACTGACCTCTGGGCTCTAACCTCTTGACTCTAACCTCTGACCTCTAACCTGGGCTCTAACTTCCGACCACTCCAACAGTGGAAGAACATGGATACAGTCATTTTTGTTTTTCCTGACTTGACACAGCAGAGAACCAATTCAATTAAAAAGTGCTATTAAAGAGAGAGAAAAAAATGGAAAAATAAGAAAAATGCCCCCAGCAGATCAGACAGAATTTACAATCACAGTCCTTAGTGAGTCATCAGTTCACTCATGCTTCTACATGATGCAGACATGGATCTATGTTAATCTATGCAAATATCCAGCTGATACAATGCTTCATCCATTCATCCAACGCAGTGTGCGGCTGTTGCCCAAATGGCACCCTATTCCCTACCTAGCGCACCATTTAGGTTATAGGGTGCCATTGAAGATGCAACCTCTGTATCCTTAACTACATTAAACTTAACCTTAACTATTGATGATAGTATTAATACTTTGAGGGGTGAGTATTTAACTTCGAAAAGCTATTTAAATATTTAATCTACACTCATATACATCATGAAAATATGAAGAGTACAATGGAAGACATTTCTTTGTGGATTATCACAAATATGGTCAATATTTTTCTCCAAAGACAAGACACACCGCCCCAATGTGTAAAGACATGTATTTATTTCATGAGATACTCACTGATGCACTCAGGTACCCTCCTCCTCCTCCTTCTCCGCTTCGTTGTGATAGTGAAATGTATAAAATGCCGAAAACAGTTTCATAGATTTTTCTAGTACCAAGCCTCTAATCCCCCTCCATCGCAACTCCTCATACCCTGCAAGACAAACACAAGCTTTCCCTCACACCTGGGACCTCCACAACACACAAACAAAGTGTCAACTACTTAAACCTTACATCTATCAAAAATCACAAAGAAATCCATTGCATTTACCCTCCTTTCATCCGTTCACCAAAATGAAGTGAACTTCTTCCCGAGGCCAGAAATAGCTGTGTAAAAGAGATAGAGAATAGATGGGGTGAGAGGGAAAAAATATTTATTACAGTATAGAAAGTTAGGACATTAGTCCTTTTCACAGAATATCATATTTAGTACAGTATAGAAAGTTAGTCCTTTTCACAGAATATTCTGTAGAAGGGGTGTATATAAAATAAAGGGTCCATTTTGTATTATGTTCAATCACTAAGAAAGAACATCAACGACTGAGGACACACACACACACACACACACACACACACACACACACACACACACACACACACACACACACACACACACACACACACACACACACACACACACACACACACACACACACACACACACACACACACACACACTCACACACCATACAGAAGAAAAGTAATTGTTAAACAGTAATTCCTTCCACATCAGACTCTGTATTCGTCCCAAATGGCACCCTATTCCCTATATGGTGCACTTCTTTTGACCAGGATCCATAGGTAGTGCCCTATATGGGAATAGGGTGCCATTTGGGATGCTCAGGTGTTCAGGTTCTCAGGGCTTTACCGTCTCCCAGTTTCCCCGCCTGTTCAGCTGCCCCTCCCGCCCCTCCCAGGATATTGGTGAGAACGTTGACGCCCTCCGCTGGGGGCTGGCCTGCCGCTGCACTGCCGATCCCACCAGGCCTGCTACCTATCCCTCCAGGGGGGGTTGCTTTAGAGCCTGCAGAGGAACAACAACCGCACTGTCAGATGGCACTGTTTGGGTAGTATAAACTTTTCTGTTTGGGTAGTATGTCATGTCTGTTTGGGTAGCATGTCATTCTCTGTTTGGGTAGCATGTCATGTCTGATTGGGTAGCATGTCATTCTCTGTTTAGGTAGTATGTCATGTCTGTTTGGGTAGTATGTCATGTATGCTTGGGTAGCATGTCATTCTCTGTTTGTGTAGTATGTCATGTCTGTTTGGGTAGTATGTCATGTATGCTTGGGTAGCATGTCATTCTCTGTTTGTGTAGTATGTCATGTCTGTTTGGGTAGTATGTCATGTATGTTTGGGTAGCATGTCATTCTCTGTTTAGGTAGCATGTCATGTCTGTTTGGGTAGCATGTCATTCTCTGTTTGGGTAGCATGTCATTCTCTGTTTAGGTAGTTTGTCATGTCTGTTTGCATAGCATGTCATGTCTGTTTGGGTAGCATGTAATTTCTGTTTGGGTAGCATGTCATTCTCTGTTTGGGTAGCATGTCATTCTCTGTTTAGGTAGTTTGTCATGTCTGTTTGCATAGCATGTCATGTCTGTTTGGGTAGCATGTCATGTCTGTTTGGGTAGCATGTCATGTCTGTTTGGGTAGCACGTAATTTCTGTTTGGGTAGCATGTCATTCTCTGTTTAGGTAGCATGTCATTCTCTGTTTGGGTAGCATGTCATTCTCTGTTGGGGTAGTATGTCATTCTCTGTTTGGGTAGCATGTCATTCTCTGTTTGGGTAGCATGTCATTCTCTGTTTGGGTAGCATGTCATGTCTGTTTGGGTAACATGTCATTTCTGTTTGGGTAGCATGTCATTCTCTGTTTGGGTAGCATGTCATTCTCTGTTTAGGTAGCATGTCATTTCTGTTTGGGTAGCATGTCATTCTCTGTTTGGGTAGCATGTCATTCTCTGTTTGGGTAGCATGTCATGTCTGTTTGGGTAGCATGTCATTCTCTGTTTGGGTAGTATGTCATTCTCTGTTTAGGTAGCATGTCATGTCTGTTTGGGTTGCATGTCATGTCTGTTTGGGTAGCATGTCATTCTCTGTTTGGGTAGCATGTCATTCTCTGTTTGGGTAGCATGTCATTCTCTGTTTGGGTAGCATGTCATTCTCTGTTTAAGTAGTATGCCATGTCTGTTTGGGTAGCATGTCACGTCTGTTTGGGTAGCATGTCATGTCTGTTTGGGTAGCATGTCATGTCTGTTTGGGTAGCATGTCATGTCTGTTTGGGTAGCATGTCATTCTCTGTTTGGGTAGCATGTCATTCTCTGTTTGGGTAGCATGTCATTCTCTGTTTGGGTAGCATGTCATTCTCTGTTTAAGTAGTATGTCATGTCTGTTTGGGTAGCATGTCATGTCTGTTTGGGTTGCATGCCATTCTCTGTTTGGGTAGCATGTCATTATCTGTTTGGGTAGCATGTCATTCTCTGTTTAGGTAGCATGTCATTCTCTGTTTGGGTAGCATGTCATTCTCTGTTTGGGTAGCATGTCATTCTCTGTTTAAGTAGTATGTCATGTCTGTTTGGGTAGCATGTCATGTCTGTTTGGGTAGCATGCCATTCTCTGTTTGGGTAGCATGTCATTCTCTGTTTGGGTAGCATGTCATTCTCTGTTTAGGTAGCATGTCATTCTCTGTTTGGGTAGCATGTCATTCTCTGTTTGGGTAGTATGTCATGTCTTTTTGGGTAGCATGTCATTCTCTGTTTGGGTAGCATGTCATTCTCTGTTTGGGTAGTATGTCATTCTCTGTTTAAGTAGTATGTCATGTCTGTTTGGGTAGCATGTCATTCTCTGTTTGGGTAGTATGTCATGTCTGTTTAGGTAGTATGTCATGTCTGTTTGGGTAGTATGTCATTCTCTGTTTGGGTTTGAGAGAGTCTAAAGACAGTAATGTATTAATGCAGTGTTAGACTGCGAGAGAGGTGTCAGTCTCACCGATGCCTGTGAGGGGTGGTGTAGCTGTCTTGGGTGGCTGTGCTGCTGCTGCCCCCCCAATCGTTGCTGCAGGTTTCATCCCCCCAATAGCTGCTGCAGGTGTGGCAGAAGTCACCTGTTGCAGAACAGAAATAGTGGGTAACAAAATTGTTACTGTGCAGCTGTTCACCAAGAAGTGAAAAATAAAAGGGGGAAATTACATAGGCCCAGTAATTTCATGAGTATTGCCAGGATGCACAATTCAATTTATCTTGAAATACCAAACCCATCTCAGGTGTACTCACAGCTGTGGTTGTTGGCTGGCCTGCGGTAGGTCCGGCTGGCTGCCGGCCTTGTTCCGGTGTCTGGCCAGGTTTAGCCTGCTGTTGTGCCGGCCCTGGTACTGCCATGGGTCCTGCCATGGGTCCTGGCCCTGCAGTGACTGGAGTGGCCTGAGGGCCCCCGGCTATGGTCTGGGAAGGCTGGCTCTGCTGTGGAGGCTGCTGCTGCTGGGTACGTTGCTGCTGCTGGCCAGGCTGCTGGGCTGGTTTGCCCCCGTCTGGTCCCTGGGACCCAGGCTGTCTGCCTGACAGGGGCTGTTGCTGCTGCCCGCCTGGAACCCCCTGGGGCTGTTGCTGCTGCCCGCCTGGACCCCCCTGGGGCTGTTGCTGCTGCCCGCCTGGACCCCCCTGGGGCTGTTGCTGCTGCCCGCCTGGACCCCCCTGGGGCTGTTGCTGCTGCCCGCCTGGACCCCCCTGGGGCTGTTGCTGCTGCCCGCCTGGACCCCCCTGGGGCTGTTGCCCCAGACCCTGCTTGGCCCCTGCAGAAGGAACCCCTTCCTGTCTCCTGGAGGAAGAGCCTGGCGGCTTCTGACCCCTGCCACTGGTGCCCTCACGGTGGTGGCCAGAGGCCGGGTCACGAGAGGAGTAGTCTCCAGAGTCCCGGTCCCGGTAGCCATCCCGGGAGGAGCGGGGTTCCGAGCCTCCCCTCTTCTGGGTGGAGGAGGATCCACGGCCCTCAGAGCGGGCGGATTGGTCTTTGGGGTGTGTTCTGGAGGAGCGGCTGGACGTCCGAGGCTCTTCACCGGAGTGGCGGGAAGAGGAGTGCCTCCCCGAGCTACCGCAGCTGCTGGCATGGTGACCACGGTGGTCGCGGGATGATGAGGTAGACGAGGGGTGGCGAGGTTGGTTGTTGTACTCGTCCTGAGGCCACAGGTCCTGCTCTTCGGGAGGCTCATCATAGTCATGGTAGGTGTGCTTCACGTTGGCGCCGGTCTGTTGTCTACCAGTGGAGATGTGCCCTGCGCTCCCATGGTGTCTGGAGCGGTTGGAGCGAGCCTCCCTTGGCTTCTCAAACCAGTCCGTCTCCTCCTGACCCAGATGATAGGCTTTTTGAACAACAAAGATTATCATCAGTCAGTTTACTTTCGTTTTATGATGTGTAGAGAGGAAAAGAGGAGAGAGAGACATACAGTCTAAACTGAAGCCATGCAGACGACAGACAAAAAGAAGGGCCCAAAGTTTCAAAAACATGGAAAGTCTACAAAATCACCAAAATAAAAATGTTTCAGCAGGCAAAACGAAAAAAAAGAAAACAGGCTTATGCGGTTTCATGCATTGGGCACAACATTCACAGTCACAAAACAGAAGAAGCCATCATGCTACTCTGAAGAATCTTGGCATGCAGACTCTTTCCAGCAGACAGAAAGACAGAGGAAGTCAGGCTGTTAGTGGCATTCAGCACCAGTTACCTTCACTGTCCGACACAGCAGCGTGCTGATCGTCTACGAGATACGGGTCATCTGGCTTGTACACGTGGCTCCTGGGCAGGTCCTTCATGTGGTGGTCCTGGACATCCGGCAGGGAGTGGCTGGAGCCGTACTGGTTCCTCACGTCATGGGGGTCCACTGGTACCCCTGTGCCACCTCGTCCGACCCCCACAGACTTCCCCACGGGGCTGAGGGGGCTCTCCTCCTCTGAGTTATGGGTGCGCAGTCCGGGCCGTCCGCCACCGCCTCTCTGAGACCGCTCCATGGCTTCCCTCTCGTAAGACTTGCTCCTGGAGGAGTCCCTGGAGGAGATCTTGTCTATGCCGTAGCCAGTAGACCGGGACCTCCCCGAGCCGTACATCCGGTCCTCCTCTTCCAGGGCTTCCCGGCTTCCCGGGTGGCCACCAAAGTACTTCCGCTGGTCGTTGCCGCTCTTCTTCACCCCAGACCGAGACACCACAGTACAGCTGCCGCCGGTGGAGGTGGTCATGGTGTAAGAGGCCAGGTCGGACTCCACGTCCCGTGCCTCCTCAATGGGGGAGAACTTGGAGATTTTCTGCTCCATGCCCTGCTTTCTGTGCTTGCTGCGCTTACCGGAGGAGACAACGGCGGGAGCCAGGTTCTTGAATGGGTGTTTCTGGGTCCCCGGGCCCCCTGGGCGTGGTGTGCTGAGGTGTTTATTATAGTCGTCATAGTAATAAGAAGATCCCCCACTGCCTACAGTGGTGCTGGTCCGGGGATCCACAGAGCCCTTCTGGTGGTAGCCTGTGGTGCCTGCAGACATGTACGGGTCCACAGGCTCATTGCCATAGCCAGTTTGGCGCGCAGGGCCATTCTCACCATAGCGTCCTGCAACAGGATGTCCCAGAACGTCAACAGACGAGCCTGTGTTCTCTTTGGTCAGCTCGCTGATGTCGTCGATCATGACGTAGTTCCTGGGGATGTTCTGCTCCAGGTTTGCGGTGTAGAGGCCATCTGCAGCGTAGGCCGGCGTGGGGCTGTCCACACCGTGGGTCAGGACTGACTCCGGGGGGCGGTACTGCCCATAGGCATTGGGCATGGTGTTGGAGGCATAGACTGAGCCAAAGCCGGTGTCTGGAGCTGATGTGGCCACCGACACGGCAGGGTTACTGATCACCTCGTAGTTGGTGGGCAACTTCTGTTCCAAGTCGGCCAGGGAGGTCTGATGAGGCCTCTGGTGGACCGTGAGGATCTCAGCCTGCGGCTGGAAGGACATGCCCTGGCCAGAATATGGGCTCTGGCCTGAGTAGGGGAGGTTCTGGCCCAGGATAGAGGGGTTGGGAGGCTGGAAACCCTGGTGGCCATGCTGCTGCATGCCCAGGTCTGTCGGGTAGGAAGGCTGGCCGTAGCCCCCGTGGGCTGGGTAGATTGGCTGGGTCTGGTAGCCTGAGCTTTGGGGTGGGTGGGGCTGGAAGGTGCCTGGCTGGGGCTGGGAGGCTGTAGGGTATTGAGGGGGCTGGAAACCGATCTGTTGGTAAGCAGCGGTTGGCTGCTGTGTGGGCGTGGGCTGGCTCTGTGGGTACTGATAGGCCATGTAGGAGGAGGTGGGCGGGTACTGGGAGGCTGGGCCGAGGTCGTTGGGGAACTGGCTCAGCGGCGCCGTGCTGGGCCTCGTCAGCAGACCATTACCGTCAAACGTTCCCGTGGCCGCCACCATCCTCAGGTTATTGAGCTCGGTGTCTGACATGTAGTCGCGGGCGTCGCCCATGCAGCGCATGTAGGCCAGCTCCCTCCTCTCCCTCTCCTTCACCAGGGTCTCCTTGCGCTGATGGATGCCCAGTTCCAGGTACCGCAGCTTGGCGTCAATCTCCTTCTCCTCCTCCTCTAGCTCCTGCTGCTGCTTGCGGAGCTTGGTGGACTCTTGCTCCACGGCCTTCAGCTCGCTCAGCAGGCCGGCCTTGGTGACACCCTGGGCGGGCCTGGGCAGCACCCGCTGGGGTTGCATCCCCAGAGAGCTGCTGTACATGTGGGACATGGCTGGGGTGACGATGGGGAGAGGGCTCTCCTCTGGAGGCGGGCTGGGTAGGGTCCTCTTCACCTTTCTCATCAGAGAGTTCTGCTGCTGCTGCTGCAGGGTGGCCATCTGGAGAGAGAGGCAGAGAAACACCATCAGGATAACACTCACATAACATTGAACAGAATGCCTGCATGGAAATCAGACTAACTGCACTAAAGAAGATTCTAGTCCAGTCCCCTATTCTTCTCATTACACCTTGATTCCCCTATTCTAATCATTATACCTTGATTCCCCTATTCTAATCATTATACCTTGATACTTTGTCATTTCTATAGCTTAATTCAGAAAATGGTAATGTTATAGACTAATTTAGCATCACTGTAGCCCTTTCCTGCAATAAAATGACCGAGTGGCCTCATGCGTGGAATGTTATTAATATTTTTCATAATTTCATATTTAATAAACATTATTTTAAAAAACAGTTTTTGTTATATTTCAGTCTGCTGTGATATATATAAAGTGTAATTTTGGGATGTAAACTCAAAATTGAATACTGACATGGTACAGATGTCTTCTTTACTTTAAGCCTATTACCATGTGTGAGGTGTGTACTTTTGTTTCAGTAGATTGTTTAAGACTACCAAGAAAACTCTGTGTGACCCTGATTTAGCTCACTGCAGTAAAATGAAGGTAAAATGTATAAATTCTATGTTTAGATTTGTTTGGGTCCATTCAACAATACTTTCGTCATAAATAATATGTTTGTTATTAAAATGTACTCTGCAAAAGATGAGTGCTACAACCATGAAGAATGGTGTCCAAGTGAGAGAGAATGGGCAACTTGGGAGCTATTCTCAGCATAAATTATTAATATGAATCATTTTTAGAGCATTAGAAGATTCTAATCATAACATAGTTATCATATAAATAAAATAAAAAACGTCCTTCATCCTGATCACTTATCTCAAAACATATGCCAACAACAACAAACTCTTCTTTCTACTTACAGTTTAGGAGTTGTGTAGACCCATAGTGAATGTATTAAGTATCCGTGAGAATGCCATTTTATTAAAATGTTGATGTATGGCCAGCACAAATAAAACAATAAATATACGTAAAAATCCTCTTATGATTCCTATGTGTGCCTGTTCATCGGACAGCCCTCACACTGAGTACAGAAGGATCTGACTTTACTTTGACCAGCTGCTAACATGCCGGAAGACAGCAGGGCTGTACCAGGATGCCTCCACATTATGTCTCCCCCTGGCATTTCTAAGGGCTTTGCCAGATATAGCAGGGAAAGAATAAAGGAGAAAGAGAGGAATGGGGTGTGTGTGCGCATGCGTGTGTGTACGTGTGTGTGCGTGCGTGTATGTGTGCGTGCGTGCGTGTACGTGTATGTGTGTGTGTATGTGTGTGTGTGAGAGAGAGAGAGAGAGAGAGACGGAGAGAAAAAGCAGACTGAAAAGGCAAAGGAGAAAAAAGAAAGGGATATCAGAGAAAGCTATGGAGTGAGAAAAAGAGAGGTTGGTATAATGGAGTAGAGGGGAAGCTTGCCTGGTGCCTAGCATGGACAGCTGCTCTCCTGAGAACATTCTGTCGCGTCCTTTGATGCCAAACCCTGTGTGATGCATCTGTGCTCTCACACAAGACTATCTAGTCTATTCAGTATCACACTCTCCTCAGTACGTACTTTCTCTGGTCTCTACTGTATATAGCATAGTCATGAAAAAACGTCTCCTGTCTTGTTAAATGCTTGTTCTTTTCTTAATAACTTACACTTTAACTATTTATTTTCATATCAGGTTTCATATGATTTACTGTTTGTTAATGTGAAAGTTATTGAAGTGAAAGAGAAACAGTAATAATGTAACTTATTACATACCTGACTGTTGGAGAGGGCCTGCTGATGGTAAGGGGAGAACCTGTTCTTGGCAGGGTCTTCTGAGGTGGGGCTGAGGGGTTTGGGGTCCGACATGGAGCGCTGCACACTCTTGATAGGTCTGGGGAGGCTCTGGTGACGCTGAGGAGACTCTGCAGTGAAGGCTTTCTGCTGGGGCGTGACGTGCGCCTTGTTGAGCTTCTCCTGGGAGGCGAAGGTGGTTTCCAGCATCCGATGGGGTGACAGCGGGGACACAGGGGAGTACAGCACCTGGGGAGACTTGGGAGGCTGGCGAGACGGGGACTCGTTCTGCTGCTGGCTTTGGTAGTTGATTTCCAGAGGGTCGGGTTTCCGCCTTTCGAACTTAGCCACCCCTTGGGGAGGAGATGGGGTGGAGCCCACCATCTGCATAGAGGTGGAATATGGGCTGATGGTGGTGAGGACGCTGAGCTGAGGGGCCACCACCCCCTGAGACTGGGCCTCCGGTTCTGTCTGACAGGCCAAGCTCTCACCCTTATGGGTCCTCTCTGGGGCAGAGATGTAGTGAAGCAGCTCCACCTTATTTGTCTCAGCCGCAGTGATGTGGATTGCAGGTGAGATCCTGCTCAACTGGTCGGCCTCAGTCTGGCATGAGGAGTCGTTGGTGGTCTGAATGGCTATGCTGGAGGAGGACACTTTGGCGGTTCCATCGGATTTGACCTCGCCGCTAGAGTCTGAATGTTTGGATAAGCGCGATCTCCTGCGCCTAACCGGTTGCTCCCAAGCTGCCTGATCCTCGTCGTCTGTCTGTACGCTGCAGTCGGCGATCCGCCTGGTTCTCCTGCCCCTGCGGTTCATGTACCTGTCCTCACCCTCTTCATCGTCCGTCTGCACGCAGCTATCCGCAATCCTCCTCACCAGCTCCTCCTCCGATCCATCCCTAAGACGAGGCATAGAGTTTTGCTTCTTCATGATCCTGGACCCCAACTGATTCTCACTGTTTCTCAAGGACATCTCAGAGGCAGAGCTTGGTATGGGCCTTGGGGTCATCACTGCTTGGACCACCTGCCCTTCCATGTGGGGTTGCCAGAACTGTACACTTTGGCCGTCCTGTTGAATCACCCTACCACTCTGGTCACAGATGATGAAACCTTGAGGAGTTCCTCCTCCTCCGACTACTACCCCTTGTATGGCACCTTGAGGGGTTCCTCCTCCAACTACTACCCCTTGTATGGCACCTTGAGGGGATATTCCTCCGACTACTACCCCTTGTATGGCACCTTGAGTGGAAGTGGCTAGAGCAGATACTGCTGCGGATGCAGCGGCTGCCTCAGCTGCAGCCGATGCCTCCACTACTGCTGTCTTCTGCCTCTTCTGCTCCTCCAACTGCTGCTGGAGCTGCTGCTGCAGCGACTGGATCTGGTCCAGTTGCATCCTCTGCTGGGCTAGCTGTTCCCTCTGCATGACCAGCTGTGTCTCCCTCTCTGATTGTTGCTGATGCAGGACATGCTGTTTGATGGTCTGCAGCTCCTGAATCTCACGCTGCACCAGCATTTGTTCTTTCTCCCTGTGCCTCTGGAGCTCCATGCGGTCTCGCTCCAGTTCCTCGTGCAGGCGCATCTGCCGAAGTTTCTCCAGCTCCACACGCTCTCGCTCCATCTGCAGCATCTGCTCCTGTTGCTGTCTCAAACGCTCCTCTACCTTTTCCAGCTCTGGGTCGACCGAAGTGGCGATGGTGGTGCTGGCTGCTGCAGTAGAAGCAATCTGGCGAGTGGTCTGCAGATGGGCCTGCACTAGAGCCTGTGGATCAGGCTGAGTTATAGGCTGGGACTGGGTTTGAGTCAGAAATGAAGCTTGAGTTTGAGTTGCTATTTGTTGTTGCATTTGAGTTTGCATTTGTTGCTGTATTTGGGACTGTATTTGTTGCTGTATTTGGGACTGTATTTGTTGCTGCATTTGGACTTGCATATGAGTTTGAGTATGGGGGTGCATCGTAACATTTTGCGCTTGGATTTGAGTTTGGGGAGTCTGTTGGTTTGCAGGGACTACTGCAGACTGAATTGGCATTGCAGTAGTTTGTCCACTCATATGAGAAATTGGCTGGGCCAGTGGTAAGGTTGCAGCCGTGTGCACAGAGACGGCTGCAGAAGGCTTCCCAAGGTAGACAGGAGCTTCCTTGGTGGAGGTGCTCGTGGCAGGTACACTTCCAGGAACACCAGCCGTTGTAGGGAACTGGTTGGGAGGAGGGTAACCGTAATGTCCCTGTGTGGACAGAGGCATCTTTGGGGTCATATGAGGCAACCTGGTGAGGCTCGCCAGTGGTACAGCGGTCACGCCTGCAGGGTAAGGTTGGTATATTCCTTGTGGCATGGGTTGCAGAACAGAGGAGGGCTGGGTGGTTATTGGCAAGGTAGAGGCTATTGGGGTGTTGATGGTGGAATATGTCATACCGTCAGCTCCTCTCATTGCAGATGGATATAAGGCCCGTATGCTTGCTTGTCTAGCATTGATCAGATTGGTTAGGGCTTGGCCGTGTGCAGTGGGCCTCCCATCAGGGCCATAGAGTAGGTTGGCTCGGATTGATGCTAAGCTTTGCTGTAGGTTGAGCCTGGCTGCAGGCCCTGCTCCACTTCCAGAAACATACTGCATCATCTCGGGGTTGCTGTACCGTTGACCGAACTGGTCCATAGAGTTCAGAGCTGCACACATTCGGCTGATCTCCCTGGCCGTAGTGGCACTATACTGTGCCAGGTTTGCGTCGGGTAAACCTGCCTGACTATAGCCGTAGTCTTGGTTGATGTTGGACATGGAGCCGTACCTTCGCAGGGGCAAGGGAGGCCCTGAAACATCTCCTTGATGACGTAAGTCTGTGTAGGATCCGTATTGCGCACCCATGCCAAGATATCCTCCTTCGTAGGCCTGATTCATGGTGCTCAGATCCACTGCCAGGTCCCCAGGGTTAGTCCTCTGATAGTACTGAAGACCTGTATTAGACATGTTGGTGTCAGACATGGAAGGTTGAAGCCTGCCTCCAGGGGGTATAGGGTATAGAGGGACTCCCTGCATCGGTTTAGGCTCCTCTGGTGCTCCTTGCATGCTTGCTGCCTGGTAGCCATTATTACTAGATGGTGGTTGTTGTTGCTGTTGTTGTGGCTGTTGTTGTTGTTTCTGCTGCTGCTGGCCTACACTGTAGTGTGGGGCAGGGGGTGGAAGAGTGATTTGGGAAGATTCAGTGGTAGAATCTTTCTGAGTTAAGTTACCTGCACAGCTACCAGCAAAGGGTAGCTTGTAAACAACGTCACAACAAGCCACCTGGTTCTCTGGTTTCTGTATCTGTCCACCAGTGAGATCCAGGACCTGGGGAGGACGAGGAGGCTCTTTGACCAGCTGAGTCACAGTGGCCATCTGAGAGGCATTGCTATCTTCCAGTTGGACCATCATGACATGGGGCTTTCCCGTGGACAGGTTCATAACTGTGGGCTTGTTCTTCAACTCCAAGGCAAGCCCACTCTGACCATAGTCATGATGATTGTTAGAGGGAGGTAGAACTATAGACGCTGGCTGGGGCGGCATGGGAGATACTCTAGGAATCACACTGACCACAGGCTGGGCACTGCCACTGCTCGTCTGGCTAACCACCAGGTCTTTCTTCAGCAACAGCGGCTGGACCTGGTTTGCTAGGTTATAGCGAGCAAAGGAAGACTGCTGGTGCTGCTGAAGCTGCTGCTCGAGGAGCTGTTGTTGCTGTAGGAGCTTCTGCTGCTGCATCTGGAGCTGCTGCTGCTGGATGCCCAGATCCTCCAGACACGCATCAATCTTAGGAATGGACGGGTCAGTAATGGGTGGCTTAGTTTGTGTTAGACACATTGCTGACCCAACGCCTTGCCCCAGATCCATACGGTTCTGCACGGGATCTCCGTAAATCACTGGATGCCCCTTCGGCTGTGATATAAACATGGAGGCTGCCACAGTGATGCTGACTGTTGTTGGAGTGGACGCCGAAACATGCGGCTGCTCTTGTGCATTCAGGTTCATGGCAGCATTCAGTGGCTGCACCGATTTGTGATGGTTGGGGGGTTGTTCAGCATCAAGGGAATATCTTCTTGTATCAGTTGCCAGAGATGTTAGATCCATGCCCTGGTCTGTCATGATGATTGGGGAGGCCTTCATTGGTGCTCTCAGGTCCACTACAGATGCAGGTCCAGTCGGACACATTTGCATTTGGCCCTGCTCTACGACCCTAGAGGTACCTGGGACATTGGAGATCCTACATAGGGAGATATTTTCCATTGATATTGACCCACGACTGTATGTGGTAGCTGTGGTTGTCATTGTCCTGCTTATACCAATATTAACCTTCTCTGCATTTTGGGGCCTCTGTAAACCATGTTGAGGGGATTGTTGCGATAGATGCATTTGTGGGGACGTTGGAGAGCTTGTTGAAGGAATATATTGCTGATACATGGGTTGACGGATAGCCTGTGTTGGCGAGGACAGGGGAGAAGTGGAGGAGTTTACAGTCAGAGGCCTGGCAGGACTGGTGGTGGTCTTAGAGCCCAGCGTTATCCCCATTACTGGTGAGTCGGAGGAGGACTGTTGTCTTGCAAGGCGTGGCGATGCTGTTCTTCGAGACATCTGGGCATCATGTTGTTGCGGTGGTACTGGGGAGGTTGCGCCACCAGCGCCAGGCTGAGAATGTTGTGGGGACACCCCAGGCCCTGTAGGTCGTAGGGACAGGGAATGAGTTGGACTCTGTGAGGGAGAGGGGGAAGGGGAAACAGGCGGACTGGGGCCTTTGAAATAGGAGAAGAGGGAGGATGCGATGGAGGGCGCTCCAGAGTCAGGAGGAGGCGCCCCCTGTGCTGGTCCCTGAGGACCTGGTCTTCCAGCCACTGGAGGGATTACACCCCCTATTTGGGCAGTCTGCGTCCTCATCCGGTCTTGGGTTTCTTTCGATAGATGCTGTGTCACACTGATTCCTGGTGGGGCCCCTTTTCCAGCCCCACGTGGATTGTTTGAGGAGAAGGAAACAGGTGCAGAGATTTGTGTGGGGCTGGAGCCAGGGGTTAGAGGTGCTCCAGTGCCTAGATGTTGTTTGCTGCTAGGCTGAGGTGCCCCAGCCGGTTGCCTTTGCGGACTTTCTTGTTGTTGGCCTGGCCTTCCTGGCTGTCTCTGCTGCTGCTGCAGCATCTCTGCTTTCCTCATCATTTCTTCATACACCTCCTCTGCACTTTTCAGTGTCTTGTCCAACGGTGAAGTGGCAGTATGTTTTTCAGTGGGGGAGTAGAGAGACATGAAGGTGGGTAGGTTGTGGTGGCTTCCTGACTTGTAGAGCTTGGAGCCCATCATTTCAAAGCCCTCTGCCTCTGAGTCCATGGAAGGGGAATACTCGGAGCAGGAGGATCTGTGGAGCTCCTCCATCTCTGCTGCCTGTCTCAACTCCTCTGTCGGGGATGCATCCTCGATGGGCGAGAGGTTGCTGGGGGGAGTCTTGGATCTCTCTCTACGTCTCTGGGCCCTTAGCTCCTCTTTGTCCCTCTTGGTTTTCCTGGCTGTACTGCGGATCCTCTGCAGGTCGAGATCTCTCATCTTCTCCTGCTCTCTCAGAAGCTCCTCTTCCTCTCTCAGCTCGTCTTCCTCGGATGAGTCCTCGATGGTGGGCAGGAGTGGGCCGTGGGAGCGGTGGCGAGCCTTCCTCTGCTGCTTGGCTTCCTCCAGTCTCTGCCTGCGGCTGGGGCTGCTGTCACTGTCATCCTCCATGGAGGACACGGAGGTAGGGGACGTGCCAGATGTGTAACTGGGAGTTGTGGCAGGGAGGGTAGATGAATAGTCCCCCCTCGACCGCTCCTCTGGTGATCCAGTCAGACTCTCCATCTCCAGCTCTGGCTCTCTGAGGTCATGCTCTGAGTTGTTCAGCTCAATGGTCTTAAACCGCCGCAGGCCTCCTTGGGAAGCCATCATACCTTCATTGTCTTCGCCATCTACCCCCTTGGTGTCCTCCTCAAAACTACTGGAATGGTGGGTGAGGCTCCGTCGTTTCTCCTTCCCCAAATCCTTTTTGTTTTTCGTTTTCTGGTAGCCGTACCCTTCCTCCTCCTCCTCCTCCTCCATCTCGTCCTCGTCAGCGCTCATTTCCATGATCTGCCTCCTCATGAATTCCTCATCTGTCATTTCTTTATGGGACTTCTTCTGCCTGGGCGGTAAGGGGGACAGACCACTCTCGCTGCTGTCCTCCACATAGTCGTGGCGCAGCTTGGAGCTGAGATCGTCCGACACCTCCCCGTCAGAGTTGTTCTCCCCGCCCTGGTCTGTAGCGGTCTTGGACTTGGACTCTAGCAGTGGCCGCATGGAGCTCTCTAGCTTAGTGATCTCAGAGGGGCTGGAGAGGCTACGTTCACTCAGCTTTAACCCCGGTTCCTCACGGATATGGCCTGTGATCTCACCCACGGAGCCGGAGATCCCATCTGAGGAGTATCCCGTGTCACTGAGGCTCTGTGTGCTGGACTTGTTGGAATCCTAAAGGAAAGAGAGAAACAAGAGAGACAAGTCAGAGGCCAGTATTAGCATCAGTCCTGTTGCCCCCTGACGTAATTAATTTCTGTAGCAAAAAGTCTATTACAGGCAACAGTGCACCCTTTCTTTCCTATCGTTTCACCTAACTCATCGGCAGAGTTACTTTTATGGGCATTTGTTTCACAGATGATAGGGGTTGGAATAAAAGCACTGGAGTTTATACAGGCTGTATTACTCTTCTGGCAAGACATGAGAATAATTACATTGAAAATAATTCAGTCATCAAAGCACAGGCAAATACAGTAGAAGTCGGAAGTTTACATACACTTAGGTTGGAGTCATTAAAACTCGTTTTTTAACAACTCCACACATTTCTTGTAAACAAACTATAGTTTCGGCAAGTCGGTTAGGACATCTACTTTGTGCATGACACAAGTAATTTTTCCAACTATTGTTTACAGACAGATTATTTCACTTATAATTCACTGTATCACAATTCCAGTGGGTCAGAAGTTTACATACACTAAGTTGACTGTGCCTTTAAACAGCTTGGAAAATTCCAGAAAATAATGCCATGGCTTTAGAAGCTTCTGATAGGCTAATTGAAATAATTTGAGTCAATTGGAGGTGTACCTGTGGATGTATTTCAAGGCCTACCTTCAAACTCAGTGCCTCTTTGCTTGACATCATGGGAAAATCAAAAGAAATCAGCCAAGACCTCAGAAAAAAATTGTAGACCTCCACAAGTATGGTTCATCCTTGCGAGAAATTTCCAAACGCCTGAAGGTACCACATTCATCTGTACAAACAATAGCAAGCAAGTATAAACACCATGTGACCACGCAGCCGTCATACCACTCAGGATGGAGACGCGTTCTGTCTTCTAGAGATGAACGTACTTTGGTGCGAAAAGTGCAAATCAATCCCAGAACAACAGCAAAGGACCTTGTGAAGATGCTGGAGGAAACAGGTACAAAAGTATCTATATCCACAGTAAAACGAGTCCTATATCAACATAACCTGAAAGGCCGCTCAGCAAGGAAGAAGCCACTGCTCCAAAACCGCCATAAAAAAGCCAGACTACAGTTTGCAACTGCACATGGGGACAAAGATCGTACTTTTTGGAGAAATGTCCTCTGGTCTGATGAAACAAAAATAGAACTGTTTGGCCATAATGACCATCGTTATGTTTGGAGGAAAAAGGGGGAGGCTTGCAAGCCGGAGAACACCCTCCCAACCGTGAAGCACGGGGGTGGCAGCATCATGTTGTGGGGGTGCTTTGCTGCAGGAGGGACTGGTGCACTTCACAAAATAGATGGCTTCATGAGGCAGGAAAATTATGTGGACATATTTAAGCAACATCAAGACATCAGTCAGGAAGTTAAAGCTTGGTCACAAATGGGTCGTCCAAATGGAAAATGACCACAAGCATACTTCCAAAGTTGTGGCAAAATGGCTTAAGGACAACAAAGTCAAGGTATTAGAGTGGCCATCACAAAGCCCTGACCTCAATCCTATATAGAATTTGTAGGCAGAACTGAAAAAGCGTGTGTGAGCAAGGAGGCCTACAACCCTGGCTCAGTTACACCAGCTCTGTCAGGAGGAATGGGACAATATTCACCCAACTTATTGTGGGAAGCTTGTGGAAGGCTACCCGAAACATTTGACCCAAGTTAAAACAATTAAAAGGCAATGCTACCAAATACTAATTGAGTGTATGTAAACTTCTGACCAACTGGGAATGTGATGAAAGAAATACAAGCTGAAATAAATAATTCTCTCTACTATTATTCTGACATTTCACATTCTTAAAATAAAGTGGTGATCCTAACTGACCTAAGACAGGGAATTTTTTCAAGGATTAAATGTCAGGAATTGTGAAAAACTGAGTTTAAATGTATTTGGCTAAGGTGTATGAATACTTCTGACTTCAACTGTATATAACAGATAATGTAATTAACATTATTAAAGCTCATGCAACTATAACAGATGATAAAATGAACGTTATTAAAGCACAGGCAACAATTACAGACAATGAAATGCACACAAATATGACTACAAAAAAGTTCAGATAAAAAGTGACAAAAACAACAAAACGAAAAAGAACAATAAAACGCAAAGAAAAAACATGATATTTTGGTTACATGCTCGTATAATTAAATGTGCAATGAAATCTCTGCCATTGTTGAAGAATGATGAATGATGGTAAAAATAAACAAGCTGATCAAAATATAATGATTAAGTTTTTTTTAAATTGTGCATTGCATGTTAGCTAATAACACTGATTAGTCATGATTACAATATCAGACAGGGATGACTATAATGCAGATCATACATTATGATTGAACTAATAAAAACATGAAGAAAAGATACCAGATGCATGGTAAACGGCTGATGCATGGGGATAGAGATGACAAGGAGAAGGGGGATGAGAATGATATAATGATATTCTATAATGATCATAGTGATGATGATGGTGACAACAACGATTACTAAAATGAGGTAAATTAAATTCTGGTGGTAAATCAAGAAGAATAACGGTGGTGAAGACGCTGAAGTTGCAAAGTTGCAGGGGGCTCACGTCATGGTGTTTTGACTTCTGTGAATCTTCAACGGGTTTCTTCTTTTCATCTTTTGATGTGGTGATGGCTTCATGTGCTCCCTTCCTGGGCGAGGCTTTGGCTTCATTTTCCTTATGAGTTTTGGGGACGACTTTAGTTTTATCCAGGCCCTGCTGCTGTTTACCGGCCTGCTTGTTGGGTTTAGGTTGAGTTGGTGCACTCTTAGCAGGAGAGGGTGCACCCTTGGTAGGGGTGGATGCAACTTTAACAGGGGAGGGCTGGGCAGAACCCTTGCTCTGGGCAGTGAGTCCTGTCTGTTTGGCAGGGGAGGGTGTGCACTTGTTAGGGGTGTATGCTGTTTTAGCAGAGGACAGTGCACCCTTGGCTGGGGAGGGCTGGGCAGGACCCTTGCTCTGGGCAGTGGGTCCTATCTGTTTGGCAGGGGAGGGTGTGCCCTTAGCAGGGGTGGATGCTGTTTTAGTGGGGCAGGGTGCACCCTTGGCAGGGGAGGGCTGGGCTGTTTTAGCAGGGGAGTGTGCACTCTTACCTGGGGAGGGTTGTACCTTGGCAGGGGAGGGTTGGGCAGGCCCCTTGCTCTGTTTGGCAGGGGAGAAAGGAGGGCCACTTACTTGGGCACCCAGTGGTTTTTGTTGCTGATGAGGATCAGTGGGCCGTAACCCTGCCTGCTGATTGGGCCCTCTCTGCTGAGGCTGTTGTTGATTGGCTGGAGCTGAGTGCCGTGGGGATCCCATTGGCTGAGGAACAGGAAGTGGAGCATCTCCCAGGGCCCCAGACAAAGCTCTCTGGGTCTGGCAGTTCAGGCAGAGCCATTCTTTATTCTGAAACACAGACAGAACAAAAAGAGGCCTTTAGAAAACGGCAAGGTACAGGATTGTATCAAAACAAACATTGTCTGTTAACTGCAAACTGAAGATTATTCTATAATGATAATTCAAAAAGGGACAATAACAATGTCAGTCAAAGAACATTTACAGTCAAGAAACAATTAATAAAACATAAAGTCAGGAAGAAACATTCAGCAAACAGCCCCACACATACCACAGTGACACATAATGTGGTAGAAGTGGGATGGTGGGAGCTGAGAAGAGGTGCCTTACTTGTCCAACAAGGTGAGTCTGCTTGAGTAACATTAAGATAAGACAGGACATGAATAGTACTACCGTTGTCTGCACTACTGCGGTCTGCACTACATGCTGTCTGCACTACCGTTGTCTGCACCACCGCTGTGCTCACAGCAGCACTTAAAAATTAAGCATGTCCTCTTAACTGAAATAATATAAAAACACAACTCTCCAATAACTCAGCTGTCTCGTAGAAGGTTTAAGCCGCTAATTTACACCAGTGATGCGTCCCAAATAGCACCCTATTCCCTATATAGTGCACTATATAGGGAATACAGTGGCATTTCGGACATCACTATTTTTCTTTCATCTGGAACAGTCATTCTGATTCCCATGTAAAATAGACTTTGAGTGACCCATAATATATATATCACCCATAATATTTTTGGAGGATAGAAATAATCAACATTTTAGAAGAAAAAAAAATTCTCTAATGGCTAACTACCAGGAAGTTTAAAAAGACAGGCTAAGTGGGCGGGAAGCTTATATTCATGAGCTTGCCTTGACTGACAGCTCTTTGAAACGCATATGTCAAGCAACTTGGATGCAGTGAGCAGTGTTGCAGTAAAATCATCTCAAGCAAATTTGGTGATACACAAAGCAATCATGTCCATTTTTTTAAATGCATATCCCGTTTACCATGTTTCTTGTGATGCGGTTCACAGCAGCACTGATGGATGTGTTGACAGGAGAACTGCGTCAGAGTTTTGGATGACCCTTCACCCAATTTTGTTCCATGCTGGCTGAAGCACTAGCTAGCCAGTAATTAGTTAACACCAGACACAGATGAAAGGGGAAACATAAGTATCTTTGCCATAGATGAATAGTGTAAGCTATTATATTTGCTGACACCCTACAGTCACATTTTGGCACCAGTAGAGTAGCTACACTATATATACAAATGTATGTGGAAATAAGTGGATTCAGCTACTTCAGCCACACCCCTTGCTGTATAAAATCAAGCACACAGCAATGAAATCTCCAGAGACAAACATTGGCAGTAGAATGGCCTTACTGAAGAGTTCAGTGACTTTCAACGTGGCACCGTCATAGGATGCCACCTTTCCAACAAGTCAGTTCGTCACATTTCTGCCCTGCTAGAGCTGCCTAAGTCAACTGTAAGTGCTATTATTGTGAAGTGGAAATGTCTAGGAGCAACAACAGCTCAGCCGCGAAGTGGTAGGTCACACCAGCTCACAGAACGGGACTGCCGAGTGCTGAAGCATGTAGCGCGTAAAAATCGTCTGTCCTCAGTTGCAACACTCACTACCGAGTTCCAAACTGCCTCTGGAAGCAACGTCAGCACAATAACTATTTGTCGGGAGCTTCATGAAATGGATTGGCCGAGCAGTCGCACACAAGCCTAAGATCACCATGCGCAATGCCAAGCATTGGCTGGAGGGGTGTATAGCTTGCCGCCATTGGAATCTGGAGCAGTGGAAACGCGTTCTCTGGAGTGATGAATCACGCTTCACCATCTGGCAGTCCGATGGACGAATCTGGGTTTGGCGGATGCCAGGAAAACGCTACCTGCCCCAATGCATGATGCCTACTGTAAAGTTTCGTGGAGGAGGAATAATGCTCTGGGGCTGTTTTTCATGGTTTGGGCTGTGACCCTTAGTTCCAGTAAAGGGAATTCTTAACGCTACATCATATAATGGCATTCTAGATGATTCTATGCTTCCAAATTTGTGGCAACATTTGGGGAAGGCCCTTTCCTGTTTCAGCATGACTACCCCCCTGTCCACAAAGCAAGGTCCATACAGAAATGGTTTGTTGACATACAGGTGTGTGAACAGGTGATTGGGATCTGTGTTTGAGAGTGTGAGCTGCGTTCAGGGGATCTATCTACGTGTTTGAGAGTGAGTTGGAAGCAGACGTTACAAGCACAGGTGCTTGCGTATTGCGCAAGGGACAGAGGCTATAAATTAGAAGCTTATGCATCACCCATCATTAATTAGCTAAATATAAGGCTAATACTGCATTAAATGTAGGCCTATATACTGTACGTATCAATCTAGAAGAGTTGATGGAGAGAGAGAGTCCTCGCGCGTGCACTGATTCAAAGCAACAATATTCGTTGATAGGAAGTGGTGTAAAGTACTTAAGTAGCTATTTCGGGTATTTGTACTTTAATATTTTTGACGACTTACTTCACTACTGTACATTCCTTAAGAAAATATTGTACTTTTTACTCCATACATTTGATACCCAAAAGTAGGCTACTTGTTACATTTTGAATGCTTAGCAGGATAGGAAAATAATCAGATTCACGCACTTATCAACCGAACCGCAGTGACACCACCTGCGTCACTACCTGTTGAGTCTGCAGACGTGTTGCTGTGCGTTTTGCTGCCAACTTTACTTTACTTTGCTAGCTGACAACTTTACGTTTTTTTTGTTTTGTTTTTAATTACCGTTTATATTTTTAGTTTTTCCATCGCAACTTTCTTCCCTCATTCAACTTTTTCACTCCGGACGCTTTATCTGGACATGGTTCGTCAACACCTTCAACAGCCGAAGCTAAGTACTAACATTAACATGATGTCTTTTAATTGCAGTCGCTGTACTCATAATATACAGGAGAACGATCGCCTTACGGCGAGAATAGCTGTGCTACAAGCCCAGCTTCAGACGCAATCGTTAGGCAAGGGTAATTTCAGTGTAGGAAAGGAAGAAACAGCGTCTGTGCCACCAGTAAGTACAGATAGTAACGTTAGTATAAATCCCCCCGCACAGTCCCCGCAGCCGGACAACTTTCTCATGGCTTCTGGAGGGAAATGCTGTTGGAATGCTCAACCGGTGTCGCTCATTCAGCCAACAGAAACTTTCAACCGGTTCTCCCCATTATGTAGCGAGTCGGAGTCTGAGTGAGTTTTCTCTTGTCTCTACTCCTCCCGTTACGGGGTCTGAGACGCCGAAGGCTCCCACCATTAGCTCTGACAAATTGAAAACCCTAGTCATTGGCGACTCCATTACCCGCAGTATTAGACTTAAAGCGAATCACCCAGCGATCATACACTGTTTACCAGGGGGCAGGGCTACCGACGTTAAGGCTAATCTAAAGATGGTGCTGGCTAAAGCTAAATCTGGCGAGTGTAGAGAGTATAGAGATATTGTTATCCACGTCGGCACCAACGATGTTAGGATGAAACAGTCAGAGGTCACCAAGTGCAACATAGCTTCAGCGTGTAAATCAGCTAGAAAGATGTGTCGGCATCGAGTAATTGTCTCTGGCCCCCTCCCAGTTAGGGGGAGTGACGAGCTCTACAGCAGAGTCTCAGCACTCAATCGCTGGTTAAACTGTTTTCTGCCCCTCCCAAAAGATAGAATTTGTAGATAATTGGCCCTCTTTCTGGGACTCACCCACAAACAGGACCAAGCCTGACCTGCTGAGGAGTGACGGACTCCATCCTAGCTGGAGGGGTGCTCTCATCTTATCTACCAACATAGATAGGGCTCTAACTCCTCTAGCCCCACAATGAAATAGGGTGCAGGCCAGGCAGCAGGCTGTTAGCCAACCTGCCAGCTTAGTGGAGTCTGCCAATAGCACAGTCAGTGTAGTCAGCTCAGCCATACCCATTGAGACTGTGTCTGTGCCTCGACCTAGGTTGGGCAAAACTAAACATGGCGGTGTTCGCCTTAGCAATCTTATTAGGATAAAGACCTCCTCCATTCCTGCCATTATTGAAAGAGATCGTGATACCTCACATCTCAAAATAGGGTTACTTAATGTTAGATCCCTCACTTCAAAGGCAGTCATAGTCAATGAACTAATCACTGATCATAATCTTGATGTGATTGGCCTGACTGAAACATGGCTTAAGCCTGATGAATTTACTGTGTTAAATGAGGCCTCACCTCCTGGTTACACTAGTGACCATATCCCCCGTGCATCCCGCAAAGGCGGAGGTGTTGCTAACATTTACGATAGCAAATTTCAATTTACAAAAAAAAAAATGGCGTTTTCGTCTTTTGAGCTTCTAGTCATGAAATCTATGCAGCCTACTCAATCACTTTTTATAGCTACTGTTTACAGGCCTCCTGGGCCATATACAGCGTTCCTCTCTGAGTTTCCTGAATTCCTATCAGACCTTGTAGTCATAGCAGATCATATTCTAATTTTTGGTGATTTTAATATTCACATGGAGAAGTCCACAGACCCACTCCAAAAGTCTTTCGGAGCCATCATCGACTCAGTGGGTTTTGTCCAACATGTCTCTGGACCTACTCACTGCCACAGTCATACTCTGGACCTAGTTTTGTCCCATGGAATAAATGTTGTAGATCTTAATGTTTTTCCACATAATCCTGGACTATCGGACCACCATTTTATTACGTTTGCAATCGCAACAAATAATCTGCTCAGACCCCAACCAAGGAGCATCAAAAGTCGTGCTATAAATTCTCAGACAACACAAAAATTCCTTGATGCCCTTTCAGACTCCTTCTGCCTACCCAAGGACATCAGAGGACAAAAATCAGTTAACCACCTAACTGAGGAACTCAATTTAACCTTGCGCAATACCCTAGATGCAGTTGCACCCCTAAAAACGAAAAACATTTGTCATAAGAAACTAGCTCCCTGGTATACAGAAAATACCCGAGCTTTGAAGCAAGCTTCCAGGAAATTGGAACGGAAATGGCGCCACACCAAACTGGAAGTCTTCCGACTAGCTTGGAAAGACAGTACCGTGCAGTACCGAAGAGCCCTCACTGCTGCTCGATCATCCTACTTTTCCAACTTAATCGAGGAAAATAAGAACAATCCAAAATTTCTTTTTGATACTGTTGCGAAACTAACTAAAAAGCAGCATTCCCCAAGAGAGGATGGCTTTCACTTCAGCAGTAATAAATTCATGAACTTCTTTGAGGAAAAGATCATGACCATTAGAAAGCAAATTACGGACTCCTCTTTGAATCTGCGTATTCCTCCAGGGCTTAGCTGTCCTGGATCCGCACAGCTCTGCGATGGCCTGGGATCGGGAGAGACACTTAAGTGTTTTAGTACTATATCTCTTGACACAATGATGAAAATAATCATGGCCTCTAAACCTTCAAGCTGCATACTGGATCCTATTCCTACTAAACTGCTGAAGGAGCTGCTTCCTGTGCTTGGCCCTCCTATGTTGAACATAATAAACAGCTCTCTATCCACCGGATGTGTACCAGACTCACTAAAAGTGGCAGTGATAAAGCCTCTCTTGAAAAAGCCAAACCTTGACCCGGAAAATATAAAAAACTATCGGCCTATATCGAATCTTCCATTCCTCTCAAAAATTTTAGAAAAAGCTGTTGCGCAGCAACTCACTGCCTTTCTGAAGACAAACAATGTATACGAAATGCTTCAGTCTGGTTTTAGACCCCATCATAGCACTGAGACTGCACTTGTGAAGGTGGTAAATGACCTTTTAATGGCGTCAGACCGAGGCTCTGCATCTGTCCTCGTGCTACTAGACCTTAGTGCTGCCTTTGACACCATCGATCACCATATTCTTTTGGAGAGACTGGAAACCCAAATTGGTCTACACGGACAAGTTCTGGCCTGGTTTAGATCTTACCTGTCGGAAAGATATCAGTTTGTCTCTGTGAATGGTCTGTCCTCTGACAAATCAACTGTACATTTCGGTGTTCCTCAAGGTTCCGTTTTAGGACCACTATTGTTTTCACTATATATTTTACCTCTTGGGGATGTTATTCGAAAACATAATGTTAACTTTCACTGCTATGCGGATGACACACAGCTGTACATTTCAATGAAACATGGTGAAGCCCCAAAATTGCCCTCGCTAGAAGCCTGTGTTTCAGACATAAGGAAGTGGATGGCTGACAACTTTCTACTTTTAAACTCGGACAAAACAGAGATGCTTGTTCTAGGTCCCAAGAAACAAAGAGATCTTCTGTTAAATCTGACAATTCATCTTGATGGTTGTAAAGTCGTCTCAAATAAAACTGTGAAGGACCTCGGCGTTACTCTTGACCCTGATCTCTCTTTTGACGAACACATCAAGACTGTTTCAAGGACAGCTTTTTTCCATCTACGTAACATTGCAAAAATCAGAAATTTTCTGTCCAAAAATGATGCAGAAAAATTAATCCATGCATTTGTTACTTCTAGGTTAGACTACTGCAATGCTCTACTTTCCGGCTACCCGGATAAAGCACTAAATAAACTTCAGTTAGTGCTAAATACGGCTGCTAGAATCCTGACTAGAACCAAGAAATTTGATCATATTACTCCAGTGCTAGCTTCCCTACACTGGCTTCCTGTTAAGGCAAGGGCTGATTTCAAGGTTTTACTGTTAACCTATAAAGCATTACATGGGCTTGCTCCTACCTATCTTTCCGAGTTGGTCCTGCCGTACATACCAATAGAGTCAATCACCACCTTCCGGAGACACCTGAAACCCCACCTCTTCAAGGAATACCTAGGATAAAGCAATCCTTCTGCCCCCCCCCCCCCCCCCCTTAAAAGATTTAGATGCACTATTGTAAAGTGGCTGTTCCACTGGATGTCATTAGGTGAATGCACCAATTTGTAAGTCGCTCTGGATAAGAGCGTCTGCTAAATGACTTAAATGTAAATGTAAATACGTACGCTACGGTCACAAGACGCAGGCCTCCTAATTGTCCCTAGAATTTCTAAGCAAACAGCGGGAGGCAGGGCTTTCTCCTATAGATCTCCATTTTTATGGAACAGTCTGCCTACCCATGTGAGAGACGCAGACTCGGTCTCAACCTTTAAGTCTTTACTGAAGACTTATCTCTTCAGTAGGTCATATGGTTGAGTGTAGTCTGGCCCAGGAGTGTGAAGGTGAACGGAAAGGCTCTGGAGCAACGAACCGCCCTTGCTGTCTCTGCCAGGCCGGTTCCCCTCTCTCCACTGGGATTCTCTGCCTCTAACCCTGTTACAGGGGCTGAGTCACTGGCTTGCTGGTGCTCTTTCATGCCGTCCCTAGGAGGGGTGCGTCACTTGAGTGGGTTGAGTTACTGACGTGATCTTCCTGTCTGGGTTGGCGCCCCCCCTTGGTTTGTGCTGTGGTGGAGACCTTTGTGGGTTATACTCGGCCTTGTCTCCGGATTGTAATGTTGGTGGTTGAGGATTTCCCTCTAGTGGTGCGGGGGCTGTGCTTTGGCAAAGTGGGTGGGGTTATATCCTTCCTGTTTGGCCCTGTCCGGGGGTTTCTTCGGATGGGGCCACAGTGTCTCCTGACCGCTCCTGTCTCAGCCTCCAGTATTTATGCTGCAGTAGTTTATGAGTCGGGGGGCTAGGGTCAGTTGGTTACCTGGAGTACTTCTCCTGTCTTATCCAGTGTCCTGTGTGAATTTAAGTATGCTCTCTCTAATTCTTTCGTTCTCTCTTTCTCTCTGAGAACCTGAGCCCTAGGACCATATGTCAGGACTACCGGGCATGATGACACCTTGCTGTCCCCAGTCCGCCTGGCCTTGCTGCTATTCCAGTTTCAACTGTTCTGCCTGCGGTTACGGAACCCCTACCTGTCCCAGACCTGCTGTTTTCAACTCTTAATGATCGGCTATGAAAAGCCAACTGAGATTTATTCCTGATTATTATTTGACCATGCTTGTCATTTATGAACATTTTGAAAATCTTGGCGCTCTCTAATTTTCTCCTTCTCTCTTTCTTTCTCTCGGAGGACCTGAGCCCTAGGACCATACGTCGGGACTACCGGCCGTGGTGACTCCTTGCTGTCCCCAGTCCGCCTGGCCTTGCTGCTATTCCAGTTTCAACTGTTCTGCCTGCGGTTATGGAACCCCTACCTGTCCCAGACCTGCTGTTTTCAACTCTTAATGATCGGCTATGAAAAGCCAACTGAGATTTATTCCTGATTATTATTTGACCATGCTTGTCATTTATGAACATTTTGAAAATCTTGGCTCTCTCTAATTTTCTCCTTCTCTCTTTCTTTCTCTCGGAGGACCTGGGCCCTAGGACCATGCGTCGGGACTGCCGCCCGTGGTGACTCCTTGCTGTCCCCAGTCCGCCTGGCCTTGCTGCTATTCCAGTTTCAGCTGTTCTGCCTGCGGTTATGGAACCGCCACCTGTCCCAGACCTGTTGTTTTTCAACTCTTGATGATCGGCTATGAAAAGCCAACTGAAAATTATTCATGATTATTATTTGACCATGCTTGTCACTTATGAACATTTTTGAACATCTTGGCATAGTTCTGTTATAATCTCCACCCGGCACAGCCAGAAGAGGACTGGCCACCCCTCATAGCCTGGTTCCTCTCTAGGTTTCTTCCTAGGTTTTGGCCTTTCTAGGGAGTTTTTCCTAGCCACCGTGCTTCTACACCTGCATTACTAGCTGTTTGGGGTTTTAGGCTGGGTGTCTGTACAGCACTTCGAGATATTAGCTGATGTACGAAGGGCTATATAAAATAAAATTGAATTGAATTGAATTAAAATTGAAAATTGAACATCCCTGGTCATCCCTACTGCCTCTGATCTGGCAGACTTACTAAACACAAATGCTTTGTTTGTAAATTATGTCTGAGTGTTGGAGTGTGCCCCTGGCTTTCAGTAAATAAAAATAAAAACATTTTAAAAATGGTGCCATCTGGTTTGCTTAATATAAGGAATTTGAAATGATTTATACTTTTACTTTTGATAGGTAAGTATATTTTAAATCAAATACTTTTACTCAAGTAGAATTTTACTGGGTGACTTTTACTTGAGTCATTTTCTATTATGGTATCTTTACTTTTACTCAAGTATGACAGTTGGGTACTTTTCCAACACTGGTGATAGGACGTTTTAATACTCTGCAGCTGCAATAAAAACTATCTTTACAATTAAAAATGCCTGCATCCTGGGAGTAGGAGAGTGTGTACTTACGTTTTGCCCTGCGTGCTCGTGCTCAAATCATTTTGATGCACTATGAGAGAAAGAGGCGACGATTCGCAGAACATATGTGCTCTACAAATGTTTTATTTTCTTTTGGATGCAGATGCAGGATGCAGAGAGTGAATTCTGCTTAATTAAAACTACCTGATCTCCAAATTTCACATCTATAGTCTCAATCAACCACACACAACGCAGAGTTACAGCGGTGCAGTACAGCACCGGTTACACATGCATTGTGAACTGCGCTCAATACTGAGATGGGGTGTCTGTCCCCACCCTGAGTGTTGATTCATCATGCAGAGGCCGTAGGGATGCCAGATTTAGACATCACATATCATTTTACAGTTCCATTTCACGCAATGCTGTTAAAATAAATAATTGATTATAATTTACGGTTTCTCGCAGTTATTTACCCTGGAAAATGGAGTGGTTTTGGGCGGGAAATCTTGGTAACAGGTTCCCGCCATTCAACCCTAATCTGAATTTCTTCAGAGTGTGATAATTTGCCTCAGATTAAAACAGACAGGCATTGGATTAAGTATATGCTCAACAAAAATGTTCCTTCCTACATTGTGAACCAAATGTCCATGATATCTATGACCTCCTTTAAAGTCAGATTAGCTATTTCAGGCATGGCATTAGCTGCAGTGTGGCCCTTGACAGGATAGGTCAGAGCTGGCTAAAGGACTCAGTCAAACCCCTGTAGTTGTACATTTCAAAAGGCTGTCTAAATCAAGTCTTTCATCTGCATGAGAAGGCTTAATCACTAGACATTGTTAAGCGCTTTGAAGCACATGAGATGACGCCACTGTATGAATACAAATCAGTACTATTGTTATTAGTGGTGAGACACAGAGCAAACTGCAATTAGTTCCACAGTCAACTGTTCAGATGTAATCCTTCATGGAGCAGATGACCCTCAACAGAGTTACACACAGACTGTCACCCCTCACATTCAATCAACAAAAGGTACATCAAAAATGAAACCCTATCCCTATATAATGCACTACTTTTGACAGGATTCTTATAGGCCCTGGTCAAAAGTTGTTCACTATAGGCAATTTCGGACGTAACCCGAGAGTTAGACACAGGCACTCACATTCATACTTCCCACCACAGATTATGTCAACACTCGTTTTGAGATAAAGGGTGTAAACCTATCAAAGACAGAATATTAACAGAAACACATTCCATTTCAGATCAAAGGAGCTGATCAATGAGACGGATCTGCGGTTTCCATATTAGGACAGTCTCAGTCTTAGCAGTTGTTTTATTCTCAGACCAATGGAAAATAAAAATGCTTCTATTACCGGTTATGAGAATTGAAAAGAGACATGGTGGCACCATGTCTGTAGCCCAGGGCCTGCATTCAAAGTGTCTCAGAGTAGAACCGCTGATCTAGGATCAGGCCTAGGCATAGAGAAATGGTGTCTGTGTCTGTGTACTGTAGCCGTCACGTCTTCACTCACAAAGGCGATAATATAACCCGATAAACACCTCTATAGACGATTACCATCTGTACCATAAATCATATCCTGTATACGGTGTCCATATGAGGACAGTGTTATGTTCTGTTAATTACTGATGTCCCCTTTAAGAATGGAGCACCCTTGAAATATCACAGAAGTGAGATCTTTTACGGGACTGATCAATTACTACAGAAGATTCCTCCCAAACCTTTCAGCAGTACTCCAGCCTCTAAATCAGCTCCTGGAAAAGAATAGGACATGACGGTGGACAGAGCAGTGTGAAAATGCGTTTCTTGAGGCAAAACGGCTCATCACATCTGAACAGGTCCTGATGCATTACAACCCTGACCTGCCAGTGAAGTTGGCTTGTGATGCATCCCCTTATGGCTTAGGGGCCGTCCTTTCACACACACTGAAAGATGGGTCAGAGAGGCCAGGTGCATTTGCGTCACGAACATTGAATGATGCAGAGAAAAACTACTCACAAATTGACAAAGAAGCACTGGCGCTAGTGTGGGGCGTCAAGAAATTCCATGCATACCTATATGGCAAGCGTTTCACGCTGGTTACGGATCACCAGCCGTTGCTTTCCATTTTCAGTCCAAAGAAAAGCATTCTGGGAATGACAGCAGCCAGGTTACAGCGATACGCCTTGTTCCTTGCCAGTCATATGTATGACATTGAGTTTAAGCCGTCGTCCCTCCACACAAATGCAGATGGATTATCCAGATTGCCGTGTACAAGAGAAAGACAAAGGAGTGTGGATGCAGTGCACATTTTCCATACCGCTCAGCTCGAGGCACTACCGGTCACAAGCACAGTTATCAAACAGGAGACAAGGAAAGATGTGACCTTGTCAAAAGTGTCCACCTACACCATGTCAGGATGGCCAGCTACAGGCAGAAAGGAGCTGACTCTGTATTTCCAGCGGAGAAACAAAATTACAATGTACCAAGGATGTTTGATGTGGGGAATGAGAGTCATGATACCCCAGAAATGCCAACATCAGGTTTTGCAGCAACTACATGAAGGTAATGTTGGGATTGTCAAAATGAAGTTGCTCGCTAGGAGCCAGTCTGGATCAACAGATAGAAAATATGGAAAAGAACTGTAACGGATGTTTGGAAACCCTTCACATGCCTGCTCCTGTCCCAGTCCACCCTTGGGAATGGCCCACAGAGCCATGGCAGAGAATTCATGTGGACTACGCTGGTCCCTTTGAAAAGCACATGTTTCTGGTTATAGTTGATGCCCATTCCAAATGGCCAGAGGTGTTTTGCACTGACTCCTCCACCTCAGCTCAGACGATAGAGTGTCTGAGAAAAACGTTTGCACGCTTCGGATTGCCGCTGCAGCTGGTAAGTGACAACTCGCAAGCTTTTGTAAGTGACGAGTTTACAAGATTCATGTCAGTAAATGGAATCAAACACTCAACCTCAGCTCCATACCACCCTGCCACCAATGGGCTGGCAGAACGCTTTGTGCAAACCCTAAAGCAAGGACTCCATGCAGCAAAACGAGACGAAGGGACTTTGTAAACAAAACTGGCAAAGTTCCTGGCCTCCTACCGAAACACCCCACATGCCACGACAAATGAAAGCCCAGCCGCACTGATGTTCGGGAGGCCTCTCCGCACACAGCTGAACATCATGAAGCCAAACAGGCGTAATGATGTGCTGAACAAACAAGCCAAGATGCTCTCAAGTGGCCGGGAGCGCCATCTCCAAACAGGACAGGAAGTGATGGTGCGAGACTACAGAAGGGGAGGGAAATGGACAAGAGGGACCGTACATACAGGCTGAAAGAAGGGAACAGGCTGAAAGAAGGGAACGTGTTGATGAAGGTGTTGCTATAGCAGAAGCTATAATGGAACAAGCACACACTGAGGATGTTCACGAGCCTCCAGACAATCCTAGGCACTACCCAGAACGAAGGCACCGTCCACCAGACAGACTGGACTTATAAACAAACAAACAAAAACGAACTGTTCAAGTTCAAATCAAAAGATGCAAAATAACTACAACAAGTTCTGGGAAATGTTTCAGTTGTGGTTTGGTAAAAGTAACTCTGATTGTATAAGAGAAGGAATGTTATATTCTGTTAATTACTGATGTTCCCTTTAAGAACGGAGCACCCTTGGTCATGCGCAGTGTTGTTCTATGTTATTCTGGTACTAACTACTTTTAGTAAATGTGAAGCTCCAGTTCAATTTCTTGTATTCAGAGTCTTTCTTATTATATAAATAAGTAGTAAGAGCTAAGACACTACAGACGGCATCCTTTATTGTTATGATGCCTTCTTTAACCTCTGAGGAGGAAATGAAGACTACAACAATATATTACAAAACCGTCCCACAGCATAAAGCTCATAAAGGAAAGTACAACACAGGTGTTAAATAATGACATCATAGAGGACATCTCTGCTACAGTATGCTTCCATAATTCATTGCAGAATATTTTAGATTACATTATTTGACCACCGCTAGATTACATTTTTGTAAACTCATTTGAAAAGCATCTTATTTTTAGAATGTAATATTTCAAATGCATTCAGTTTTTGGTTACATTTCAAGAATTCAGTGTGTAGTAGCAGCATGAGAAAAACAACCTGCTGAATATGTCTGCAACTAAGCCAGAACTAGTCTCACTCAATTGGTCAGCTGCTCAATTAAATTCTGGATCCATACGTGTTAAGAGAAAAGATGAAGAGATGCTAGAACAAGAAGCGGAAATGGAATGAGGAGCTCCACCCTATCTCTTTGCAAGCTACGGGCCCAATGTCCCCTCGCCTTCAGAAATTCGAAAGACGCTAACACCTGCAAAATCGTGATTTTTTTCAAATAACCAGTGACAAAAACCCCAAACACCAGAATTACTGCTGCTCGTTATCCCACGCATCCCATTCCAATCCCAACAGAATCTATGCTACCAGTTATGTTTACGTAGATCTGTCCACGAGAGATTCCTCTACTTGTAACCTGCTCACTGCACAGCCAAACTTTTTAACTGTCAAAACAATAACGTTCTATATGCATGCCAACCAAGAGGTTCCCCAGTGAACCTCCGTTGCTGCAGCGCACCATAATTGTGAGTTAGTTAACTAGCTAGTTAGTTGGCTAGATAGCACAAAATGACAAGTACATATTTTTTGATCCAACATCAAAACTGAACAAACGAGTTACACTATATATACACAGAAGTATGTGGACACCCCTCTCTCTTTTCTCGTTCTCCTACAGGGCACCATATGGGATTTCTCTGACATACATTATGAAATGAAGGTTGATTAGATGGAAATAGATAGATCTGTATACCTAACAATATGGGCAAAGCCAGATGATAATGACATAATACACTATATATACAAAAGTATGTGGAAACCCTTTCAAATTAGTGGATTCGGCTATTTCAGCCACACCCGTTGCTGACAGGTGTATAAAATCAAGCACATAGCCATGCAATCTCCATCGACAAACATTGACAGTAGAATGGCCTTACTGAAGAGCTCAGTGACTTAATAGGATGCCAGCGTCATAGGATGCCACCTTTCCAAGGAGTCAGTTCGTCAAATTTCTGCCCTGCTGGAGCTGCCCTGGTCAACTGTAAGTGCTGTTATTGTGAAGTGGAAACGTCTAGGAGCAACAACGGCTCAGCCACCAAGTGGTAGGACACACAAGCTCACAGAACGGGACCGCCGAGAGCTGAAGTGCGTAGCTCGTAAAAAGCATCTGTCCTCAGTTGCAACACTCTCTACAGAGTTCCAAACTGCCTCTTGAATCAACATCAGCATAGGACCTGTTTGTCGGGAGCTTCATGAATTGGGTTTCCATGGGCGAGCAGTCGCACACAAGCCTAAGATCACCATGCGCAGTGCCAAGCATCGGCTGGAGGGGTGTAAAGCTCGCCACCATTGGAATCTGAAGCAGTGGAAATGCATTCTCTGGAGTGATGAATCACGCATCACCATCTGGCAGTCCTGGATTTGGCGGATGCCAGGAGAACGCTACCTGCCCGAATGCATACTGCCAACTGTACATTTTGGTGGAGGAGGAATAATGGTCTTGGGCTGTTTTTTATGGTTTGGGCTAGGTCCCTTAGTTCCAGTGAAGGGAAATCTTAACGCTACAGCATACAATGACATTCTAGACGATTCTGTGCTCCCAACTTTGTGGCAACAGATTGGAGAAAGCCCTTTCCTGTTTCAGAATGACAATGCCCCCATGCACAAAGCGAGGTCCATACAGAAATGGTTTGTCGAGAACGATGTGGAAGAACTTGACTGGCCTACACAGAGCCCTGACCTCAACCCCATCGAACACCTTTGGGATGAATTGGAACGCAGACTGCGAGCCAGACCTAATCGCCCAACATCAGTGCTCGACCTCACAAATGCTCTTGTGGCTGAATGGAAGCAAGTCCCCGCAGCACTGTTCCAACATCTAGTAGAAAGCCTAAGGCTGTTATAGCAACAAAGGGGGGACCAACTCCAGATTATTGCCCATGATTTTTGAATGAGATTCGACGAGCAGGTTTATTATCCATTTGCTCTGGTGGTGTGAGCTACATTTGGCTAGCATAGCAAATATCAAATAAAATGGTATTTGTCACATGCACCAAATACAATAGGTATAGACCTCACGGTGAAATGCTTACTTACAATCCCTTACAATGCAGTTCAAGAAATAGAGTTAAGAAATGTTTTACTAAATAAACATTTTTATTTTTTAAATTAACAATAAAATAACAATAACGAGGCT